>NW_027266286.1:14901559-15496559 GCF_022045235.1 Haliotis cracherodii
TGTGTGTGTGTGGCTGCTTGTACTAGTCCAGACTGATGCCGACTTATAATGCTAGTTCACTGAGATACCATGCTGCAATTTAACATGAATACCCCACTCAGACACAGAATACTGACTCCGAGCTGACCAGTCCTTGTTTTAGCCCCTTAATGCCGAGTGCCAGACAGGGTAACAACAAGTACCATCTTTTAACATCTTTTGGTATGACGTGGCCAGGAATTGAACCCTGGACCTTTCGCTCTTCGGGTGTACACTCTACCCCTAGACCACGGAGGCGGTCCGTGGACATAAGGTAGTGAGGAGCTGTGTATTTTGAAGAAGGGAGCATTCATTATTTGGTCAAATAAATGTCAGGAAATGAACTCAAAATGACATGTACGTTGATTCTTCTGAAAAAGAATTAAGTTTACAATAGTTATCTCCCTTTGTACACAAGAGTTATTTCCCTTTATTAACACCTACCCTGTTCCTTCCCTTGCGCTCCACACAGCAGCACAGCAGCTGTAGACGGCGGTCCCAACTCTCCTCGTACGCTCGGAATGCCTTCCTGTAAACACACACCAACACCAATCACATCAACATGGACACCGCATACTAACACATGGGCATAATGTCAATTTAAACGAAAGAGCTTAAAAAACCTTTTGATAGACATCTTTCTACATTCAGTTATATGCAGCAGTTGATGAAACTGATTATTTTTTTATTGAATTTAAATATATTTTCAAAAATCATTTGAGGCTAGATCTACAGCTATTTTTTTCAAGATACATATATTATTATGCAAATCTGCAACTATTCATGCAAGTTTCTTCTGACATTAAGAAATCCAAATGAAAAAATAGATTTTACTTGCATCTGGGCTTATCAAATGTGTCTGCTTGAATTCATAATACCATAATGGCCAGATTAAATATTTTTTTATTTTTCTCTTTCACAAAGTAACATGCTGTATTTGGTGGCAACATTTCAGATTAAATTTAATCCTGCTGAAAATGCTTGTGGACATATAATCAGTTTGTTTCAGAATTCTTTACCCCTTACTATAACACTCCATTTTTTACAGGAAGATTGAGCAAACTGATTTCCAAGCCAACTTAAGGATTCCACAAATAAAGTTAAACTTTACTTTGAATTTCATGATCAAAATACTTTGAATTTCATGATCAAAATACTTTCAATTTCATGATCAAAATAGATTCAACATGAATACAAGGGAATATCAAAATATGATTCAAACACCATGCTGCATAACGAGTGTTTCAGAAAGAACTAAACGGTACATAAGTCACATACAGTAATTCATCACTTGCTGAAAACAATGTATTAAACAGTGTATCAATAATAAGGTCAGGATGGTACTAATTAAACAGAACAAACATGACAGTGTTTATGGGTTAAAAAGTGCAGAAAATGTTAAAGTGTAACATATACCACTGCTTCATACATCTTCTATAATATTAAGCCTGTAATGTTAATCTCATGTATCTGAAAGTCCTTCCTGTTACTGAAAACTTGATCTAAGTGCTACTTCTGTCATAGGCCATGTTAATATATAGTAGTTACAGTTGTCTTACCGCTAAGATTCCGATGGCAGAATAAGTCTCTCTCTCAGACACTAGTGAATATATTAAATAGGAATCCAACTCAAGTCTTGAACGATTGGGCAAGTCTTGATTGCCTCAGTTCTTGAACATTAAGCATTGTTCTGCGCTCCATGTGGATTATATTTTTTTCATTTTGTGGATACATATCTTAAAAATAGATAACAATATTTCTAGACTAGGTAGATGTTCTTTGGTGGTCACCCATCCAGGTACTATCCAGATGTTCTTTGGTGTTCTCCATCCAAGTACTATCCAGATGTTCTTTGGTGGTCACCCATCCAAGTACTATCCAGATGTTCTTTGGTGGTCACCCATCCAAGTATGATCCAGATGTTCTTTGGTGGTCACCTATCCAAGTACTATCCAGATGTTCTTTGGTGGTCACCCATCCAAGTATGATCCAGATGTTCTTTGGTGGTCACCCATCCAAGTACTATCCAGATGTTCTTTGGTGGTCACCCATCCAAGTACTATCCAGATGTTGTTTGTTGGTGTCAATCCAAGTACTATCCAGATGTTCTTTGGTCGTCACCCATCCAAGTACTATCCAGATGTTCGTTGATGGTCACCCATCCAAGTACTATCCAGATGTTCTTTGGTGGTGTCCATCCAAGTACTATCCAGATGTTCTTTGGTGGTCACCCATCCAAGTACTATCCAGATGTTCTTTGGTGGTCACCCATCCAAGTACTATCCAGATGTTCTTCATCCAAGAACTATCCAGATGTTCTTTAGTGGTCACCCATCCAAATGCGATCCAGATGTTCTTTGGTGTTCTCCATCCAAGTACTATCCAGATGTTCTTCATCCAAGAACTATCCAGATGTTCTTTGGTGGTCACCCATCCAAGTACGATCTAGATGTTCTTTTGTGTTCTCCATCCAAGTACTATCCAGATGTTCTTTGGTGGTGTCAATCCAAGTACTATCGAGATGTTCTTTGGTGGTCACCCATCCAAGTAATATCCAGATGTTCGTTGATGGTCACCCATCCAAGTACTATCCAGATGTTCTTTGGTGTTCTCCATCAGAGTACTATCCAGATGTTCTTTGGTGGTAACCCATCCAAGTACTATCCAGATGTTCTTTGGTGTTCTCCATCCAAGTACTATCCAGATGTTCTTTGGTGGTCACCCATCCAAGTACTATCCAGATGTTCTTTGGTGTTCTCCATCTAAGTACTATCCAGATGTTCTTTGGTGGTCACCCATCCAAGTACTATCCAGATGTTCTTTGGTGTTCTCCATCCAAGTACTATCCAGATGTTCTTTGGTGGTCACCCATCCAAGTACTATCCAGATGTTCTTTGGTGGCCACCCATCCCAGTACTATCCAGATGTTCTTCATCCAAGTACTATCCAGATGTTCTTTAGTGGTCACCCATCGAAGTGCGATCCAGATGTTCTTTTGTGTTCTCCATCCAAGTACTATCCAGATGTTCTTTGGTGGTGTCAATCCAAGTACTATCCAGATGTTCTTTGGTGGTCACCAATCCAAGTACTATCCAGATGTTCGTTGATGGTCACCCATCCAAGTACTATCCAGATGTTCTTTGGTGTTCTCCATCCAAGTAATATCCAGATGTTCTTTGGTGGTCACCCATCCAAGTACTATCCAGATGTTCTTTGGTGATCACCCATCCAAGTACGATCCAGATGTTCTTTGGTGGTGTCAATCCAAGTACTATCCAGATGTTCTTTGGTGGTCACCCATCCAAGTACTATCCAGATGTTCTTTGGTGGCCACCCATCCAAGTACTATCCAGATGTTCTTTGGTGTTCTCCATCCAAGTACTATCCCGATATTCTTTGGTGGTCACCCATCCAAGTACTATCCCGATGTTCTTTAGTGGTCACCCATCCAAGTACTATCCAGATGTTCGTTGATGGTCACCCATCCAAGTACTATCCAGATGTTCTTTGGTGGTGTCCATCCAAGTACTATCCAGATGTTCTTTGGTGGTCACCCATCCAAGTACTATCCAGATGTTCTTTGGTGGTCACCCATCCAAGTACTATCCAGATGTTCTTCATCCAAGAACTATCCAGATGTTCTTTAGTGGTCACCCATCCAAATGCGATCCAGATGTTCTTTGGTGTTCTCCATCCAAGTACTATCCAGATGTTCTTCATCCAAGAACTATCCAGATGTTCTTTGGTGGTCACCCATCCAAGTACGATCTAGATGTTCTTTTGTGTTCTCCATCCAAGTACTATCCAGATGTTCTTTGGTGGTGTCAATCCAAGTACTATCGAGATGTTCTTTGGTGGTCACCCATCCAAGTAATATCCAGATGTTCGTTGATGGTCACCCATCCAAGTACTATCCAGATGTTCTTTGGTGTTCTCCATCCAAGTACTATCCAGATGTTCTTTGGTGGTCACCCATCCAAGTACTATCCAGATGTTCTTTGGTGTTCTCCATCCAAGTACTATCCAGATGTTCTTTGGTGGTCACCCATCCAAGTACTATCCAGATGTTCTTTGGTGTTCTCCATCTAAGTACTATCCAGATGTTCTTTGGTGGTCACCCATCCAAGTACTATCCAGATGTTCTTTGGTGTTCTCCATCCAAGTACTATCCAGATGTTCTTTGGTGGTCACCCATCCAAGTACTATCCAGATGTTCTTTGGTGGCCACCCATCCCAGTACTATCCAGATGTTCTTCATCCAAGTACTATCCAGATGTTCTTTAGTGGTCACCCATCGAAGTGCGATCCAGATGTTCTTTTGTGTTCTCCATCCAAGTACTATCCAGATGTTCTTTGGTGGTGTCAATCCAAGTACTATCCAGATGTTCTTTGGTGGTCACCAATCCAAGTACTATCCAGATGTTTGTTGATGGTCACCCATCCAAGTACTATCCAGATGTTCTTTGGTGTTCTCCATCCAAGTAATATCCAGATGTTCTTTGGTGGTCACCCATCCAAGTACTATCCAGATGTTCTTTGGTGATCACCCATCCAAGTACGATCCAGATGTTCTTTGGTGGTGTCAATCCAAGTACTATCCAGATGTTCTTTGGTGGTCACCCATCCAAGTACTATCCAGATGTTCTTTGGTGGCCACCCATCCAAGTACTATCCAGATGTTCTTTGGTGTTCTCCATCCAAGTACTATCCCGATATTCTTTGGTGGTCACCCATCCAAGTACTATCCCGATGTTCTTTAGTGGTCACCCATCCAAGTACTATCCAGATGTTCTTTGGTGGTCACCCATCCAAGTACTATCCCGATGTTCTTTAGTGGTCACCCATCCAAGTTCTATCCAGATGTTCTTTGGTGTTCTCCATCCAAGTAATATCCAGATGTTCTTTGGTGGTCACCCATCCAAGTACGATCCAGATGTTCTCCATCCAAGTACTATCCAGATGTTCTTTGGTGGTCACCCATCCAAGTACTATCCAGATGTTCTTTGGTGGCCACCCATCCAAGTACTATCCAGATGTTCTTTGGTGTCCACCCATCCAAGTACTATCCATACTCGTCATTGCCACCAGTACTAGACCAGACAATCCCTATGTTAGCCATTCTTGACACTTTCTAACCACAAGTACTGGAATATTATTGTGTCTTCAATCTCAATGATTTCCAGATTTAAAGCTTTTTGATAGTATTAATGAACAATATTTTGGGGTGATGTCAGCCTATTATCATTAACAGAGCAACGGGACAAACAAGAGACTTTTGAAGCAGTGCAACTGGCATACAAACACATGTGAATTGTTTTCCACTGATGAAGACATGAGACGGTGATAGCATAGACATACAGATGTACATCTTTGGTAATACACTTAAAGTATTCCATTGACCTTCACTGAGTTCCTGCTACCCCAGTACTTGATACTAACACAACACATACATACCAAAACAAATGTGAAAACATATCAATTATATCTCAGGCATATTAAAGTGAAGCAAGCCATGGCAGTTTGCAATATACTTTGTCATTAAAAGCTGAACAGAGAGAGAGAGAGTAACGAAAGTTGCGCCATCGCATCTCCAGTTTCCTATGTACGCTATCAGTTAGGAGCCACCATGTGTGAGGTTAGTAGGCATACAACAGCATTAGTTTGTGTGCTTGTTGTTTAACGCCAACTCAGCAATATTCCAGCTATATGATGGCGGTCTGTAAATAATCGAGTCTGGACCAGACAATCCAGTGATTGACATCATGTGCATCGATCCACAAAGTTGGGATATGATGACATGCATCAACTAAGTCAACGAGCCTGACCACCCGATCCCGTCAATCGCCTCTTACGACAAGCATGGGTTGCAAAAGATCTATTCTAACCCAGGTCTTTACAAGTATTAACGGCATCAGCTGCCAGCACTGTCACGGAGAGACAGGACTGCCACACAATGCACACAGTACACACTACATTACGAGATAGGGGACAGCGAGGGTGAAACTGTTGCAGACGAAAGTACAACTACAATATTAATTACATCAAGGTAAACAATTTTCAACGAGGACCTGATGGTTGAAGGTTTGAAATGTCCACGTCATATAGTGAGAAGATACTCTATAAATAATACACCAGTCATGGCGACAGCAGTTCTACAATAGCTCAGCAGAGATGATCATCCTCAGATACCACCTGGCATATTTATAATGAGACTTACCTGAGTGTGTGTCATTGATTTTGTGAGAGAGTGAGTTGGGTTTAACGCCACTTTTAACAGTATTCCAGTTATATCACGGCGTGTCAGCTTAATGTGGGAGGAAAGCCTGAAGTGATGCAGGTTTCAGACGTTTACCACTTCGGTGAAACCCACGAGCACAGGTATGGTGCTGACAAACCTAGAAACATAATCGGGGCGAACCGGGATTCGAACCCACAATCATAGGTTTCTGGCGTGCCCAAGGTGCCCGGGGCCACCCGTGACCCCGTCATTGATTTTGTGAAACAAGGAGTGGTTTGTGTTTTAACATACCGGTACATAAAGACTGAAATATTAGGCAGAAAATTTTGGGATGACAAAACAAATGTATTAATCTCCTTGCTGTTCACACATTTTGATACCGTTGTGTAACAGTGTAAACCTAGACAAGACGGGTGAGTGAGTAAATGTTGCTTTATGCCACATCAGCTATTCGCAGCTCAGAGACAAGAAAGGCAACACTGATATTGTGATATGTTACCATTGTGATATCATTACAGTTGTAACATTATTTAACACTGACCTCAACAATGCTGGCTGTATTCCATCTCCAATGAAATTATTACATGTGTGCTTTGTATGCTTTTTATTTATTTGTTCATCTAGAATATATGGACAATAACTATCTCTGCTCACACACAGCCACTAGACCATTTAACATTGGAGAATTCTGAGACTGTTAATTATTAAAAACAGTGCTTTTGCTTGACTGAACTAGAAAGTGTTCGCAGGCAAACAAAGTGTCATGATGATTGTTCACTCATTGTTCTTGCCATTGATGCGGAGCCAGGAATTCACTGGCCATTCTGAGGGCCGCTTTTAGCAATATTCCAGCAATATCACGGCAGGGGAGACCAGAAATGGGCTTCACATATTGTACCCATATAGGGAATCAAACCCGGGCCTTAGGCGTGACAAGCAAACGCTTTGACCACTAGGCTACCCCACCGCTCCAGGCCGTTATGAAAGTGCATTTAAAGCAAGTTAAAATGACACGACAATAGGCCATGATGCAAATTTATAGAGAAATATTAAATCAACCATAATGTGGTATAAGTCAGAGAAATCACTCGAATCTGTTCATTCTGGAAGTAGATTTGGGCTTGCCGATTCTACTCCGGGGAGCGACAGATTTTCACTATTTCTCGATAACAGATATACCTGTTAGAACCTGAGGATGATTCATTATAGCTTTATAGATCTGCAGTCTGTGACATGTACAATTAGTATGACTTGAGAAATGTTAGAGAGAGATAGAATCTTTGAGGGATAGCACAGTTATGTTGTTGTCTAGGAGATAGGATGGCAAAACCTGATACCTGCGGAACTTTTGATGGAAAAATTCCTTTATTAGCCTAGACCTGGGAAGCAAACAGAAATAGAATCACAAACAGAAAAAACAAAGCATTCAGGATCAACAAACAAAACAATGGCTGATATATATGTCAGATATGTATACACAAACAAGTCAGGTCCGAAACCAGAATTCTTTCAGAGTTGTGCTCAACTGGGTTATGTGCTGTCCCTTGCATCACATAATAGCTCACACCCTCAAAAAGTCATGTGACCTATCAACATGTCAAATTTTTCTTCACTCATCATTATTTGTCAATATTACCTTCCAGAAACTACTTTCATGGAATCAGATGCCTCATATGACCTCTGACCTTGATATTGAAAAATTTGGATGGCAATTAACTTGACATAAGTTTGTGACTGAGTATGGTCTTATGCCGCTTTTAGAATATTCCAGGAATATCACAGCGGGGGACACAAGAAATGAGCTTCCCATGTACCAATGTGAGGAATCGAACCCGTGTTTTCGGCGTCACAGGCGATGCTTTGACCACTACGCTACGTCACCGCCCACATGTGTGTGTAGAATACATTACCTGCAATTTATTTGTTTCAAATTCTTCCGAAGCCGAATTCTCTAGAATATTGTTCTTAAGCCAATCAAATGTATTTTGTTGACTGTACTCATATGGTTTACATTTTAATCCTTTTTTCACATTTACAACCATATCTACATAGTTATTTTGTGAAAACCTTCAATATTTTTTGATTGAGTGAGTGAGCGAGTATGGTTTTACACCGCTTTAGCAATATTCCAGCAATATCATGGCGGGGGACACCAGAAATGGGCTTCACACATTGTACCCGGGTCGAACCCGGGTCTTTGGCATGACGAGAGGACGCTTTAAACACGAGGCTGCCCAACCGCCCCCAATATTTTTTGAAGTCATGAATGGAACGAGAAGGACAACTTGTAGCCATCATCATGTGACATTTGACAACCTTCATCACGCTCATTACTAAACCTGACCTGTCTTTTATGAAAGTCTCTGTATATACCAAAGTTGATCAAAATCCATACCATCCATTTGTTCATGTTATCCAGAAGCATTAATGGGAGCACAATGGTATCACGGACACGGGAAGGAGCACCATCGTCAGAGCTCTACCAGTCTGTGACAAGCTGAGCCATGTTTATAAATAACTGTTTCCACACTTGTGCAAATCTCTCATAAAACAGAAGAAGTAGCTAGCAAGCTAACCAGTACAGAAAGTGGGACCCACCATTGATTTCACCCATCCTCTCACTCAAACCAAGAACCCATCTTTCATCCACCAAAAGGCGGCGCCCACATCGGCCAAGAGCCCATCCCCCAAAAGGCCCTGTCCATCTTGCCGAAGAATCCTTCCCGCAACCAACAAGAAGACACTGCCCAGAGATATGTTCAGATAGGCGGGCGATCACATGAGCGAACAGGGAGGCAAAATGAGTCCTTGAATGGAAGGCGCGTGCTCGCTCTCACGGCACAGCATCCAAAATGGTGTCGCTGGGGATCAAAACAGCCCCATCCACAAGTGTAATCGGTTCACCCATTAAATTCCATCACACGTATGATGGGTTCAAACTTTGGTGTTCATTATAACAAAGTGTTTATTCATAATATTGAAACTATTTATTTGTTTGTGTGTTGTTTAAAGTCGCATTCCAGCTTTATGACGGCAGTGGTAAATAATCAAGTCTGGACCAGACAATCCAGTGATTGACATCATGAGCAGCGATCCACGCAATTGGGATACGATGACATCCTGACCTCCCGATCCTATAAGTCGCCTCTTACGACAAGCATAGTCGCATTTAACATGGGTTGCTGAGCACCTATTCCCTATACGGATCTTCACAGGTCAATACATTAAAAAGGCAATGAAGCTTTTGAATTGTAGATCTAGTCTAAAAGATTATTCTTTGGACATCGGTTCAATTCGAGTCAAAGGGAAAAATTTGTACAATGTACGACACCATCTTCGATTACAAGGCGAACTACCTCCCGGGCTTGACCGCAAGTAAACGCGAGTAATTGTGCAGTCATCTGTCTTAAACAGTGTGCACATGCGTACTATCGCAATTGCCCGCCTTCCTGAACATGCCTCAGGTGTCTTCTACGGAAAGTAAACCATATCACACTGGCCTCATCAAGTCTTGGCCAGGAAAACCAGTGGTTAAATGCATGAGCAAAAAATAGCAAGGTTGACTGCGACCTATTCTAACTTGGAAGCTCCGTTTGATGACAACATACAGTATTAGTATGTCATCCAAAGACATTCATTCCAATGCAAATTCAAGTACATTTCAAGAATTCAAATTTTCCGTACTTGGGTCCAAAGGTTTCTGTTGAATGACAAGCCTGTTTTCAACAATCACCATCTAAAAGCTCAAAAGCTAACATCCTTTCCTGATGTTGAAAGAGTAAGTGATAAAGGTTTGAAAGCAGATGATTTTTACATGTTTTTTTCTACCATCAGGAATTTACAGCATATTTAAAAAATAAACCAATAATCACAATCAAGTGCGTGGCAAAAAAACATTTTAATCTACTACCCTGAAGTGGTCTTCATAGGGATCATAGTCATCAGATTACAGTGCTGAGAAATGGATGTACTTGCTCGAAAAAAAGATATTTTACTTGACTCAGGGATTCAAACTAGTGGCTTTACAGTTAAGGAGGACTAAATATCCACTTGATTTAATGAGAAAGCAGTCATAATACCCACTCTCATCATAAAGAAATTCAAGGAAAGGACTTGACCCAAAATATGATTATAAGACTTGTTGAAAAACCAATATCCAATTTCTCCAAAATATTAAATAAATCACCTCCATCGCAATCCCTACCACGAAGAAAGAAGAAAAGGTCATATCCTTTCAAAGAAGTGTTCAAGGCGACCACCAGACTTGAAGCGCTTCCCCTGTTGTAGGTTTGTGCATCCCTCTTCCATCAACAGACTAAATCAAAGCTGATCCTAACTTGATTAACTCACACACCATTAATCTCAACCAGATTATCCAATTTGAACCCAAAAAATGTTGTTACATGTCACTGAGATTAGGAGGAAAAAATTATTCTTCATTTAACCAATGTTGCCAAGAAACGGAGACTGAGTAAGAAATGCAGGAAATTAAGCCGTGAGAAGAATGTAGGAAGGAACACATAGCTTGGAGGGAAATAAAAAACAAATACTGTTGAGATTGGAAACACGTTTTTTTTTAGAAAAATAGAAACGAGCCATAATGAAATGAAGGTACTTTTTAATCCTTTTTTGATATGATTGAAACACACTGACTGACAGAATTGGAATTACTGAGGAAATCTTGTACATCTGAATGGAAATACTTTGAAGGAGATTTCTTCTTCACATTGGTCAATCATCTTCATTTTTCCAGGGGCACCCATACAAGTTCTACAGGAGATACAAAAGTCTGGGGGGCATCCATACAAGTCCTACACACACTCAGAATCCCCCAGTCAATCATGAGATACACAACTTCTGGGGGGCACCCATACAAGTCATACACACACTCAGAATCCCCAAGTCAATCATGAGATGCACAACTTCGGGGGGGCACCCATACAAGTCATACACACACTCAGAATCCCCAAGTCAATCATGAGATGCACAACTTCGGGGGGGCACCCATACAAGTCATACACACACTCAGAATCCCCAAGTCAATCATGAGATGCACAACTTCGGGGGGGGGGGGGGGGGCACCCATACAAGTCATACACACACTCAGAATCCCCAAGTCAATCATGAGATGCACAACTTCTGGGGGGCACCCATACAAGTCCTAGACACACTCAGAATCCCCAAGTCAATCATGAGATGCACAACTTCTGGGGGGCATCAATACAAGTCCTACACACACTCAGAATCCCCCAGTCAATCATGAGATGCACAACTTCTGGGAGGCACCTATACAAGTCCTAGACACACTCAGAATCCCCAAGACAATCACAAGACACCTGCACACGCTATACCCCCAAGTAACAAGTACCGGTAATGCTGTAATTGTGCTATACGCAATCAGTAATTGTGCTATACGCAACCAAGCATGATCTGTTCCACTTAAAGATCATTATTTGAGATGCACAGACTCATACTTTTCACAAGGGCTTCATTCTTTTACTACAAGCTCAATATGATAAAATGTAAGAAAAGTCTCATATTTGCACAAAAATCATATTCTGTTTTACATAAAGAAAGTATATACACATCTGACATACATACATCATGTCAAATTCAAAACAACAGAATGTGAAAATAACATGCACAATTCACATCAAATAAAAGAAAACATCCTAAATATTGTAAAATTAAAATCAAATGCATTCAACAAAGCTCTAGGCTATATGCCTGCACAAATCAACAAATCATTCATCAAATGAACAAACAGAAGGGAGGCAACTTAACAACTTAACTTTGAGTGATGAAAACCTTTGGATGTGAAGTGCAGTCGTTTGGTTGTGTGTGTTGTGGTGTTGTTGTGGTTTGTTTGTGCTGTGGTGGTGTTGGGGTTGTGTGTGTTGTGGTGTTGTTTGGGGTTGTGTGTGTTGTGGTGTTGTTTGGGGTTGTGTGTGTTGTGGTGGTGTTGTGGTTTGTTTGTGCTGTGGTGGTGTTGGGGTTGTGTGTGTTGTGGTGTTGTTTGGGGTTGTGTGTGTGTGGTGGTGGTGTTGTGGTTTGTGTGTGTCTGTGTTGTGGTGGTGTTGTGTGTGTTATGTTTGTTGTGTTGTTGTTCTGATTTTGCGTGTGTGTTGTGGTGGTGTTGTGGTTGTGTGTCTGTGTTGTGGTTGTGTCTGTGTTGTGGTTGTGTGTGTGTGTTGTGGTGGTGTTGTGGTTGTGTGTGTGTGTTGTGGTGGTGTTGTGTGTGTTATGTTTGTTGTGTTGTTGTTCTGATTTTGTGTGTGTGTGTTTATGTGTGTGCATGTGTGTACATACAGTTTTGACCAGTTAACTGCACCACCTCTTGAAGGAGGTGTGTGTGTGTCTTTAATATAGGGCTGGGACGTGTCCAGTTTACTGTCTGATTGGGAATAGTTTGACCGTACCCCTGACAAAATGTATTTAGATGAATATATAAAATGACCTGGTCATGTTGACTGAAGTTATATCTTTATCCAGACATATACCGAGTAAAGTCAGAAAGATAACATGCATGAAATGCAAACATGAGTCACTTCTAATGTAACCAAAGAGTTCTAGACAATTTTTGCCATTAAACAATATATCATGTGGGTAACCACGGGTCCGGGTAGTCCTGTGGGTAACCGGGTCCTACTCAGTACCCACCCGACCCGAGTACCCCAGTAACCGAGTTACCTTCCAGCCCTAGTGTGTGTGTGTGTGTGTGTGTGTGTGTGTGTGTAAAACATGTGGACTTACAACGGTCCAGCATCTATCAGCCTATTCCTGTACATACTTATTTCCTATTGACCAGTTAGCTGCAAATCATAGTCCCCGAGGGATAGACAATTCAAGGACATCCAAGGAACAAAACAGAATTAGAAAAAATCAACAAAGGCCATGAGGAATCCCACAACTAAATACCACAACTTGAAAAGGACCAAAAGGCTTTGTTCTTGAAATATTACCCTTTGTAAAATCTGACAAGAAAAAAAATCTTTCTTCACTAAAGTTTGCCACAAACCTTATGGAATTAACAAATCAAAATTCCTTCTGCAAAACTTCATGAGTTTTATTTTGAGAGAATTTCCAATTTCTCACCTGTGGGAGCCCTGTCATAACTAATTGGAGATGCAGCACTTCAAACATACCATCTCATAACTGAAGTTAGTCCCACTTACAAAGTAAGTAAACCAAGTGTATACCTCTGGCGCCAGTTCCTGCGAGTACTCCCAGAGATCCTGCGATTCCCTCGTCGCTTCTCCTTTAGGCTGTCTTGGTATTTCTTCATCTTCACCCATTTTCTGCCTGCTGAGTCAAACGTGCACCAAAGGGAGACGATCACTATTAGCATCACCAGCCAGTTGCATACGATCACACCTGTAAAATGTTAAAACGTGAAGCAGACACTTCAGTTGTGAGAGTACTTCATTTACAAATCATCATAGCCATGTAAAACTTGTTACTTTTAACAATATTCCAGCAACTTTCCAGCAATATCATAGCGGGAACACCAGAAATGGCCATCACACATTTTACCCATGTCGAGAATAGAACCCGGGTCTTCGTCTTGACGAGTGAACGCTTTAACCAGTCGGCTACTCCACCACCCCTTGTTACTTAAATATAGATTCATCCTCTATAATCTAGGGGTTATATAGCCTTTCTATAAATACTCTGGACCATCCTCTTCTATACAGGGATGGTAATTAGCACAAGCCAGCTAGCCTGGACCAGTTTTGATAATGTTAAAGGTATCCTAAGGGCAAATTGAATTTCAAATATATTTGTACATAGTGCGATGTGTTA
Organism: Haliotis cracherodii; assembly: GCF_022045235.1. Lineage (NCBI taxonomy): Eukaryota > Metazoa > Mollusca > Gastropoda > Lepetellida > Haliotidae > Haliotis > Haliotis cracherodii. The sequence goes on from NW_027266286.1 coordinate 14,915,619, forward strand.
GACCGCCTCACTGCTCTAGTGATAGAGCATCTGCCTGGTGAGAGGAATGTCTGGGGTTCGGACGTTGGCCGTGTCATACCAAAACACACGATTGTACTTGATGTTACCCTGTCTGGAGCTCGGCATTAAGGGGCTAAAACAAGGACTGGTAGGCTCTGTTGTCTGAGAGGGGTATTCATGTTAAACTGCGGCATGGTATCTCAGTGGGCTAGCACTGTAAATCGGCATCACTCTGGACTAGTACAAGCAGCCACACACACGCACCCACACACACACGTACATGCATGCAACTCACTATATAAGTACAATAATTTTGGACGCGACGTTAAACCCAATTTCACCTCACCTCATCGATATGTTATCACTAATTGGACTGGCAGACATCCTTGGTTAATTTCCATCCCTGTCTGGTTCAAATCATATAACACTAACAATAGCTGTTCTGCCAAATTACACCATTACTGCATGACACAAGCAGCGATATAACCAGTACTTGACTGCTTGTTGCACATGGTTTCAAATAAATCAGGGAATTTCTGGCAGAACAAGGGCTTAAATCCTCAGAGCTAAAAGATAAGTTATGACATGTGCAAGAGGTTTTGGCAGCAAGATACTATTACTTGCACAACTGATTATGGATAGTTGACAGTGAAGTGGACTTCTGTTGAAAATCTGAAGGTTTTATAGTGTGAACACAGCCAAAATACAGAATTTATGCCGATGATGTAATAGATGTAGGATATTCAGAGGAAGTATAGCCTATTTGGCTAAAGGTTAAGTGACAACAGTCTTCTGATTTACCTTAACGAGGGACCAATCATACAAGGCAGTTGCTTTGAAAATAGGTCCACAAAACTTAACGATCATTCAGAAGAGCTGTGTGGAATCGGTTGTTGATTTTTGGCTTATGAGTAGAGTGAGAGTGAGTATGGTTTTACACTGCTTTTAGCAATATTCCAGCAATATCACGGCAGGGGACACCAGAAATGGGCTTCACACATTGTACCCATGAAGGGAATCGAATCCGGGTCTTCGGCATGACGAGCGAACGCTTTAACCACTAGGCTACCTGACCGCCCCCGGCTTATGAGTAGGAAAGTGTGATGCAGAGGAGGTAAAAGGAAAGCTGGAGATGGTGACGTCACTTCTGAAATAACGCTAGGGTGGCAAATGGGTCCAAATTTATGAAAGCAGAATTGAGACAATTACACAGGATAATCGAGGGGTTACACAGATAATACATCTACATTCTCAAAACACGTAAGTGATGTATAAGAACTGGAATAAACAGATGAATCTCACTAATGATCATGACTAAAAATTTGTGGAAGGCCTTAAAACAAAATTGTTCAAACTGTCACTGACTTGAATTTAGTTTCCTTTCAAGAAGAAAAAGATCAGTCTTAAGAACTTAGAGTGCCAGCAGGAAAAATGTGAGTGACAATCTTCAAGAAAAAACAAGGACACATGAAGAATTTTATGTCATGAGATTTACACATTAAGGATGGTGTTCGATACAGGTCTCTACAGATACACACTACGGCGGCCTTGAAGACTTTACAGCTGGTGGCTGCAGTTCTACACAGATACACACCTAGGACAGCCTTCTTTACAGCTGGAGGCTACAGTTCTATACAGATACACACCTAGGACGGCCTTCTTTACAGCTGGTGGCTGCAGTTCTACACAGATACACACCTAGGACGGCCTTCTTTACAGCTGGAGGCTACAGTTCTACACAGAAACACACCTAGGACGGCCTTCTTTACAGCTGGTGGCTGCAGTTCTACACAGATACACACCTAGGACAGTCTTCTTTGCAGCTGGAGGCTACAGTGCTATACAAATACACACCTAGGACGGCCTTCTTTACAGCTGGAGGCTACAGTACTACACAGATACACACCTAGGACAGCCTTCTTACAGCTGGAGGCTACAGTGCTATACAGATACACACCTAGGACGGCCTTCTTTACAGCTGGAGGCTACAGTACTACACAGATACACACCTAGGACGGCCTTCTTTACAGCTGGAGGCTACAGTGCTATACAGATACACACCTAGGACAGCCTTCTTTACAGCTGGAGGCTACAGTTCTATACAGATACACACCTAGGACAGTCTTCTTTGCAGCTGGAGGCTACAGTGCTATACAGATACACACCTAGGACGGCCTTCTTTACAGCTGGAGGCTACAGTACTACACAGATACACACCTAGGACGGCCTTCTTTACAGCTGGAGGCTACAGTACTACACAGATACACACCTAGGACAGTCTTCTTTACAGCTGGTGGCTGCAGTTCTACACAGATACACACCTAGGACAGCCTTCTTTACAGCTGGAGGCTACAGTGCTATACAGATACACATCTAGGACAGCCTTCTTACAGCTGGAGGCTACAGTGCTATACAGATACACACCTAGGACGGCCTTCTTACAGCTGGAGGCTGCAGGGCTATACAGATACACATCTAGGATGGCCTTCTTTACAGCTGGTGGCTACACTACTACACAGATACACACCTAGGACGGCCTTCTTTACAGCTGGTGGCTACACTACTACACAGATACACACCTAGGACGGCCTTCTTTACAGCTGGAGGCTACAGTGCTATACAGATACACACCTAGGACGGCCTTCTTTACAGCTGGAGGCTACAGGTCTACACAGATACACACCTAGGATGGCCTTCTTTACAGCTGGTGGCTACAGTACTACACAGATACACACCTAGGATGGCCTTCTTTACAGCTGGTGGCTACAGTGCTATACAGATACACACCTAGGATGGCCTTCTTTACAGCTGGAGGCTACAGGTCTACACAGATACACACCTAGGACGTCCTTCTTACAGCTGGAGGCTACAGTGCTATACAGATACACACCTAGGACGGCCTTCTTTACAGCTGGTGGCTACAGTACTACACAGATACACACCTAGGATGGCCTTCTTTACAGCTGGAGGCTACAGTACTATACAGATACACACCTAGGACGGCCTTCTTTACAGCTGGAGGCTACAGTGCTATACAGATACACACCTAGGACGGCCTTCTTTACAGCTGGAGGCTACAGTGCTATACAGATACACACCTAGGACGGCCTTCTTTACAGCTGGAGGCTACAGGTCTACACAGATACACACCTAGGATGGCCTTCTTTACAGCTGGTGGCTACAGTACTACACAGATACACACCTAGGATGGCCTTCTTTACAGCTGGTGGCTACAGTGCTATACAGATACACACCTAGGATGGCCTTCTTTACAGCTGGAGGCTACAGGTCTACACAGATACACACCTAGGACGTCCTTCTTTCAGCTGGAGGCTACACTACTACACAGACACACACCTAGGACAGCCTTCTTTACAGCTGGAGGCTACAGTACTATACAGATACACACCTAGGACGGCCTTCTTTACAGCTGGAGGCTACAGTGCTATACAGATACACACCTAGGATGGCCTTCTTTATAGCTGGAGGCTACAGGTCTATACAGATACACACCTAGGACGGCCTTCTTTACAGCTGGAGGCTACAGTGCTATACAGATACACACCTAGGACGGCCTTCTTACAGCTGGAGGCTACAGGTCTATACAGATACACACCTAGGATGGCCTTCTTTACAGCTGGTGGCTACAGTACTACACAGATACACACCTAGGATGGCCTTCTTTACAGCTGGTGGCTACAGTGCTATACAGATACACACCTAGGACGGCCTTCTTTACAGCTGGAGGCTACAGTGCTATACAGATACACACCTAGGACGGCCTTCTTTACAGCTGGAGGCTACAGTGCTACACAGATACACACCTAGGACGGCCTTCTTTACAGCTGGAGGCTACAGTACTACACAGATACACACCTAGGACGGCCTTCTTTACAGCTGGAGGCTACAGTACTACACAGATAGACACCTAGGACGGCCTTCTTTACAGCTGGAGGCTACAGTACTACACAGATAGACACCTAGGACGGCCTTCTTTACAGCTGGAGGCTACAGTACTACACAGATACACACCTAGGACGGCCTTCTTTGCAGATATTGGGTTGCAGGTGTTGAAGTGTTTGGCTGTCCACACGATGCCCACCACCAGCCACGCCAGCTCTCCCAGGAACACAACTGTAACACAACAACACAATGATCAGTAACGCTCATGTTCACACAGTTTCAACGAAAGGTGTCCCACTCACCATAATTACATGGTCTTAAGAACAGACCTGGACACAACTAACCCAACAGTCACACTTCCTCCTCGGTTTATCAGCTGACAGTGGTGCCACTGCTGATCACCGTAATTAGTTGTCACATCTTCCATCTCACCAGTGACCATCTGATTGTACTGGTCATCCCCCAGGAACTCCAACAACAGTAACAGCCTGCTGGTCTTAAGGATAAATGAATGTACACTGTCATCCTCGTCCGTCTTACTGATTAGGGTACCAGAATATATCGCATGGTGGCCCCTGACTTCACTAAAACGTCTGGTGGATAAACAAGTGTCCTCACTAACTACTGAAATTTGGTTGTTGATCTGTCCCAAACGGCCAGTCGCTGGCCTGGACATGTTTACACAGACTATAGCAATGAAGGTGAACTGGTCAGTGAAATGGGGTTCAAGGTCACGCTCAAGATTATTGCACTTATATATCGATGTGCATAAACGTGTGTGTGGCCACAGCTGGACTAATGCCAGTTTCAAAATGTTTTAGCCCACAGAGATACTATGCCACTGTTTAACATGGATACCCCACTAATACACACTATCCTAACTCTGTGCTGACCCATGGGTCCTGATATTTTTATCCCCTTGAAGCCGAGCGCCAGGCAGGGTAAAAACAAGTACATCTGTTTATGTCTCTTGGTATGACACGACCAGGGGATCGAACCCGGACTGACTTTTCCGTGAAGGCAGAGGCTGTATTGACTACACTATGGTAGTGGTTACACAGTAATAATGAATTGCCAGGACATATATTACATTTATATTACAGGACATATATCCCACTTATATTAAAGGACATATATTTCCCCTGTATTACAGGATGTATATTACACTTATATTCAGGACATATATTTCCCCTATATTACAGAACATTTTATCCCATTTATATTACAGGACATATATTTCCCCTATATTACAGGACATAAATTACACCTATTTTACAGGACACATGTTTCCCCTATATTACAGGACATATTTTACACTTATATTACAGGACATATATTTCCCCATATATTATAGGACATATATTACACTTATATTACAGGACATATATTTCCCCATGTATTACAGGACATACATGTATATTACACTTATATTACAGGACATAAATTTCCCCTATAATACAGGACATACATTACACCTATATTACAGGACATATATTACACTTATATTACAGGACATAAATTTCCCCTATATTACAGGACATACATTACACATATATTACACTTATATTACAGGACATATATTTCCCCTATATTACAGGACATACATTACACCTATATTACAGGACATATATTTCCCCTATATTACAGAACATATATTATATCTATATTACAGGACATATATACTGAACTACAAAAGAAACATCACCCCAAGTGACATTGCATGAAAAGTTGTCATTTAAATATCTGGGTAATGTTTGTCAAAGTTTCTAAAATTCAACATCACCTTGTCCAGAAAAATGAAATTTGATGATAAAAAACCCCAAAGCAGATGACAATAAAACCGATCGCCCAAATGCATCACAGCAATGGCCATGATCAGGTACCCCGATGCATGTGAGTTCCGTGCAAATTGAAATGCACAAGCGTTCCCCCATTTCTTGCCCTATAAAAATCCACCCAGATCGGATAACATTCATTCTTTATTGAATTGCTACCACATGCCAAGAATGACAAGAAATTGGCGATGCCAAGCTCTTGGACGATTGCAAGCTGGACAAACCACCCGGCAAGTAGCCAATGCATTTCAAGTCCACGTAAGGACCATATACAGGTTCCAGCAACGGTACCAGACCACCAACACTACAGATAACCGACCACATAGTGGAAGACCAAGGGTCACCATCCGACGTCAGGATCGTCATAACACACTGAAGTGTTCCCTGTTTCAAGCAAAACAAGAGTGTACCGGTATGTGCCATACATACGTTCCCTAAACAAACTGTACTGTAATGTTCCTGGTTTCAACGAGTGAGTGAGTGAGTGAGTATGGTTTTACATTGCTTTTAGCAATATTCCAGCAATATCACGGCGGGTACGCCAGAAATGAGCTAACACATTGTACCCATGTTGGGAATCAAACCTGGATTTGGGGCATGAGTGCTTTCACAACTAGGCCAAATCAAAGGTTTGTCTTCCCTGTCATCCCTCAAGACAGCAATCAGCAACAATCGGTCCTTCAGAATCACGAGGCTGTTAAGGTCAAGGTTATCACTGCCCTCTGCTGAACAACGTCAGGATGTTATCCTTCTTGTATTCATTTACAACAATTTCATTATCAAAGAAGTACAAGAAAGTCGTCCATAAATAACACTTGACATCGATATTGGAATCCATATTTTTTTGCAGTGCTTCTACAGTCCAAGAAAGATTATTCCTGCTCAAACTGATCCGTGGGAGCGAAGGTAACCGCATTAAGAAAGTGCTGGGTTAATGTAAAATGTCACATCACTCCAGCTCATATAATTCTCTTTACAGGCTAGTGTTTGGAAAAAATCCTCAAAAATGCATCCACCATGTTCTTGAAACTCAACGACTGCAGCTTTTGAAATTTAATGCACCATCATCGGTACCTTCTGATTGTTAACAGGAGCATATCTTCCCATCAGTCCACTGGTGACCAGGTTTAGTTGACTGTCCCCTGCACACTTCCTCACAATTACCATCACTTACAAGTCATCATCAATGGCTCACAGTCTGTCAGACTGTCAGGGCTGATGGCAACTGTCTGGGGGCTGCAGATGCTGACTTGATGGATGCTGACTCAGCAAAAAATGAACTAAATGTAACCAAGGTGGTGTAAAACTGAAGTCCCATGCACTGGCCACTTTGTACTCTTTGACATTTTTATTTTCAAGGCTCGGATTGAATTGCACAAAGCAATAACTGTGGTCTTATTTCAGAACTTTAAAGAACAATTGTAAACTTTCATCAAGTAGTTGGTTGTTAAAGACGCTGATTTGAGTCAAGCATTTGGATCTTTGGGAATGTAATTCAGAAGTTCGAACCCCAGTATCTACATGCTTTCACAAAACCGGTTCTTGCCTTGATAGCTCATCCCAAAACAGCTTCCCACCCCAACAGCTTCCCTGCATGTGGATTTCCGAGAGGCAGAATAAATTCCTTATACCCCTCTTCAAAGCTAAAAGCCGCTCGCTTTTTCTGAGTCAATGGAAGCCACGTAACATTGCGCAAGTTGATCTCAGCTCAATCGAACCGCTGTTTTCTATCAATTTCAAATTTAAATTTTAAGTTATTATTTTACAATGTCATATAAAAACATGTGGGTAAGATTAATTTGTTGTAGCAGAATCGCTCGGGGTACATGGGTTTATTCGTCCCTCCTGATCCTGCTCCTACTTATAATTGTGAAGCAAACTCAGCCCTACAAACAATTGTGAAAAGACATACAGATTTATTTTAAGAAAACAATTATCCAGAAAGTTGTACATTTTATTAAATTACTTTCATGTTGGTCGGTTTTGTAAATCCTATCATAAAGAAATAAATGGCACAAAAAGGAAAAAGCTGGACCAAGAATAGACCGAGCACATCGGAACAGCCGATCGATAACCTACATCTACGCCCTCTTTAACTGTTCCTTACATGCTCTCTATGCTAACTTCAAACTCAACCAATCCTTACAGACTTACACGCCTTTGATAAAAATCCCACCCTAAATTACAATAGAGTTGCTTTATGTCTCCATATGCGAATACACTTATGCCTAATGCTGTGACTACAATCATTACAGGGGTGGGTTTGATGTTTACAAAAAATCCATACTAATCCCTAGGCACCAATGGAAAATATAAAAAACACATGCACATAAACATATCTAGAGCAAATCGATTCGTTCTAGATTAGTTGACTTCAGATACATCCATCATATTCCTGTCAGTCTTCGGAGTTGAAGGTTAATTCATATGGTCATTAGTTTTATTGACCCAGGATCTACCGACCTCAAACACAGGCAATAGCCCTATCACATACTGTCCATTACATATATTTATTGATCCACCATTGGCCATAATCTCCACCGGGGTGTATGAACGCTTAATGTTTTATTCAATACAGACCCAGTTCCCTTCTCCCATCTCGGCAAACACAACCCCGCCAACGTCAATGACCACCATCCAGATGTATTGGAGTGTGGGTTACTGTGCCGCCTGTTTCTTACATCCTTATTCAACAAACGCTCGAGAGAACAACTTTTATGGGTTTTTTAATTGTAAAAGTGAATCATTGGTCTACCAGAAACATGACCTCTTCTCTCACCAACCATAATGCTTCAATATTGTGCAGCTAACACCCATAACAAGGAAATATCATTTGTTAAACTGAAACATACAGCATGAGTGAGTGAGTGAGTTGGGTTTAACGCCGCTTTTAACAATATTCCAGTTATATCACGGAGAGTCAGCTTAAATTTGGTTGAAAGCCTGAAGTGATGCAGGTCTAAGACGTTTACCACTTCGGTGAAACCCACGAGCACGGGTATGGTGCTGACAAACCTAGAAACATAATTGGGGCAAACCAGGATTCGAACCCACAATCATAGGTTTCTGGCGTGCCCAAGGGACGCAACTCTGCACAGCAATCACGGCACCTTAGACGACTGAGCCACCCGTGCCCCCTACATACAGCATTAAGGACAAGGTCTTCCAATGTTTGTTTGTTTGGTTGTTTGTTGTTTAACTCCGCACTCAACAATATTCCAGCTACATGATGGCGGTCTTAAATAATCGAGTCTGGACTTGACAATTCAGTGATTGACATAATGAGCATGGATCCCCGCAATTTGGATACGATGTATCAACCAAGTCAGCGAGTCTGACCACCCGATCTCGTTAGTCACTTCTTACGACAAGCACAGTCGCCTTTTATGGCAAGCAAGTCAAAAGGAACATTAGCAAGTTGACGTATAACCACTGAGAGTTTTCTGACATTAAACAACATACAATGTGTGTAACCAAGGGTCAAGGTAGTCCTTTGGGTACCCAGGTCCGGGTCAGGACTCACCAGACACTTGTACCCGAGTTACCCGTTCCAGCCCTAGGTGAGGTGAGGTGAAATGGGGTTTAACATCTCGTCCAAGATTTTTGCACTTTTATAGCGATGTGCATGCACATGTGTGTTTGTGTGGCTGCTTGTACTAGTCCGGACTGATGCCGATTTATAGTGTTAGCTCACTGAGTTACCATGCCGCAGTTTAACATGAATACCCCACTCAGACACAATATACTGACTCCGAGCCGAACAGTCCTTGTTTTCGCCCCTTAATGCTGAGCGCCAGACAGGGTAACAACAAGTACCATCTTTTAACGTCTTTTGGTATGACGCGGTCGGGGATTGAACCCCGGACCTTCCGCTCTCCGGGCGGACGCTCTACCAGTAGACCATGGAGGCGGTCCAGCCCTAAGTGGAATACATGTGACTGACTGACTGTGTATGGTTTTACGCCGCTTTTAGCAATAATCCAGCAATATCACAGCGGGGGACACCAGAAATGGGCTTCACACATTATACCCATGTTGGGAATCGAACCCGGGTCTTGGGCGTGACGAGCGAAAGCTTTAACCACTAGGCTACCCGACTGCCTCGGAATACATGTGGTATTTGAAACAAAACCAAGATCATCAAAAATCAAGTCCAGCTAGCTCTATTCCACAATATCAGCATCAGAGAAACAAAACTGAGGAGAGAAATGTACTTTTGTGTTAGAGAAGATTTCTAAGTGTGGATTTAAGTGAATGCTGCCATGACAGCTATACCTAGTCCCCCCATCACGCACCAGGGTTACAGCAGGCAATCTGACTGAAGTAAGCTTCCTCCTGATCCTCCACAACATCCTGACACTATGAATCAGCAGCATCGGGATGATGAGTATCTCCATGCTATGCCGGCCCAGAACAAGCAGCAAGATAACCAACAAGCAGCTTTCAGGAAGGATTCATCCTGACCTCCTTCATACTGACCTCCCTTATATTGACCTGGACTACATCAGGACTATATCTGAGGCCACCTATTGACCTGGGCTATTTCTCCTCCCTTACATTGACCTGGACTATATCTGCTCCCTTATATTGACCTGAACTATTTCTCCCCCCTTATACTGACCTGGGCTATTTCTCCTCTCTTACATTGACCAGGGCTATTTCTCCTACCTTATACTGACCTGGGCTATTTCTCCTCCCTTATATTGACCTGGACTATTTCTCCTCCCTTACATTGACCAGGGCTATTTCTCCCCCCTTATGCTGACCTGAGCTATTTCTCCTCTCTTAAATTGACCAGGGCTATTCTCCTCCCTTAAACTGACCTGGAACTATTTCTCCTCCCTTATAGTAACCTGAACTATTTCTTCCCCCTTATACTGACCTGGGCTATTTCTCCTCTCTTAAATTGACCAGGGCTATTCTCTTCCCTTATACTGACCTGGAACTATTTCTCCTCCCTTATATTGACCTGGAACTATTTCTTCCCCCTTATACTGACCTGGGCTATTTCTCCTCTCTTAAATTGACCAGGGCTATTCTCCTCCCTTATACTGACCTGGAACTATTTCTCCTCCCTTATACTGACCTGGAACTATTTCTCTTCCCTTATACTGACCTGGAACTATTTCTCCTCCCTTATACTGACCTGGAACTATTTCTCCTCCCTTATACTGACCTGGAACTATTTCTCCTCCCTTATACTGACCTGGGCTATTTCTCCTCCCTTATATTGACCTGGACTATTTCTCCTCCCTTACATTGACCAGGGCTATTCTCCTCCCTTATACTGACCTGGGCTATTTCTCCTCCCTTATATCGACCTGGACTATTTCTCCTCCCTTATATCGACCTGGACTATTTCTCCTCCCTTACATTGACCTGGGCCTAGATTTTTGAAACGATCTTAGCTAAGATAAATCTTAACAACTTACGTTCAAAGATAAGATATCTTAAGGTTAAGATAAGATAGATTTTCGAAACTATCATAAACCTGTCGCAGATCGTTCAGAGTTACGATACCTGTCGTAACTCTGACAGAGAACTCATTTGTGTTAGAGATTGAAAAAGCGGGGTGTTTCCCAGTGACGTCACGGGGATTTCCCAGCTGCATATGCGTTCAGCATTTAACATGCGTGTTCAAGTCTGATGTTAAGTGATGTATACTGTTTATTTTTATGTTTATGTCAAAAGTCAAGTTTATATTAGTGTAAACACCAACATTATACATGGAAACACTCAAAACAATTATTGTTCAGGAAGCAGTGCACTCACAAGCAAGATTTTATAACAATCTAAGCTTGTTAAGTTTGTTTTGTTACTTATGTATCCAATATATTTCACGAATAAACCAAGGACTTAAATACAATATCAAGCTATTAGTATTTAGATGATGAAATTATTTTTTTATCTATCTAAATCCATAATTATTTTCAAAATTTAAAAGTGACACTAATTTTCGTTCGCAAAGAGAGATAATTTAGGAATTGTCAAGTTATGTTGTCTCATGGAACACGCCACAAGTTAACGTGAACATACATATAATGTAGTCATTTTCTATCCTTTTAAATTAAGTAGAGCTAATAAACTGATTTGTCTGATTTCATTTAAATCTGGCTGAGGAGCGAAATACTTTGTAATGTGTCAAATCTATTCCAGAACGTAGTTCAATGATGTTTGGCTTGTCTGACAGAATTGCTGAGGATCATTTACTAGTATTTGTCCGTTGACCCTATACGTTACAAGGATTTTATTGTCTGAATGGTCTCAAGGATATCTATATTTTTTTAAAACATAAAACAGGAAGATGTAGACTTAAATATTAAAAAGACCAAAATATTTTAAAACCGGCTTATTGAATGCAAAGATTATTGTGTTGAAAATGTGTATTTTATGTTGATCAGTAAATTTCATTCAATAAACTTTTTTTCTGCGAACATATATTTGAAAGTGAATTTTGGACAATGTGCAATCTATGCTACATTTTGACGAGAACCAGAACGAGCATGGGAACTCATTTTTTATTTGATTTGTCGATACAAAAATCTGTGCTTAACTTTTGCTGTCAAAATTTCAGTAAATTGTTATATTTATAAGGGAATACATCTATATGCCGTTAATCACCTGTTTTCAAAGAATGCAATTGTTTGACAGACAGTTTTTTATCACTTTTTATCAAATATTTGTCTTTCAAGAGGATATAGATAACGTAGGTATTGAATTTAAAACGAAACAAATTACAATTACTTTTGAAGAAAAATATTAGATATTGTATACAAATATTTGATCACATGTATTTCCTTGTTAAGTCAATAAATACTACACTGTATAGTTAAAATTCAATTATTAAAACCACCCGCCCCAAAAGATTTTAGATGTAAAAACTTATGCGAAACCTTTATGGTTGTTTTTACATATGTAGATTGATATAATTTTATAAAATGCGAAAATAAAGACTAAAGCATTGACGCAAATGCGACTCAGAAAATATAACAGCGGAACTCTGCGCTTTATGAAAACTGTACCATTGAGCAAGGTGTCCCAGGCGAATACAAAGGGAAACCACTCTCAACTAGAGTTTGAACTAAGATTAGCTCCCCCTAAACTATCAATAAGGTCACGGTCATTACTGTAGCCTGCCGACACCTTCCGTTTTTATCCTTCCCAAATTATCCAAAAGGTATGTTGTTTCACACTTCTTCAGCATGGACTCGGATAGAAAAATAATGTAAGCTATCGACTCCACAGTTAAGAACATTTTTGACGTGAAATCCTTGATGCGTTCTTCGTGTTTTCGAAGTGTCAATTTGAATCACTCAGTTTTACAAAATGAAATGTCAATGTTTGAACGTAAGCGGACTAGTTGTTTGGCACAATATCTATGGAAAAGTATGCCGCCATCTTGGATGAAGATAAAATAAACTTACGACAGGTATAGGGCTATCTTAGATTTACGAAAAACTTAAGATATCTTAGGGCTACGATAGTTTCGAAAATAGGCTACGATAGCCTACGATTTCCTTACGATAACTTTACGATAATCTTAGGGCTAAGATCGTTTCGAAAATCTAGGCCCTGAACTATTTCTCCTCCCTTATACTGACCTGGGCTCTTTTTCCTCCCTCATACTGACCTGGGCTATTTCTCCTCCCTTATATTGACCTGGACTATTTCTCTTCCCTTATATTGACCTGAACTATTGCTCCTCCCTTAGATTGACCTGGACTATTTTCCCTCCCTTTATTGACCTGGGCTATTTCTCCTCTATACTGTAATTAAGTGTCATAATTGACCTTGATGATTTATTCTCGTTTAAACTTACTCCCTGTATTGAAACTTGTCATGTTGGTCAGACAAATGAGGACTATTTCTTCTTCTCTGTACTCTAAATGTTACATTAACCTGGACTACTTCTCCTCTGTACTGTAAGTGGCATATGAGAATATATAATATATTAGAAATTACACAAGAAACCAGTTTGTGCACATTTCTTGATTCATTTCTTTGTCTCGATTGGGCCGCTCCTTCGTCCACGTGAGTGAGTGAGTGAGTTAGGTTTTACGCCGCTTCTAGCAATATTCCAGCAATATCACGGCGGGTCAGTCCACATGAAGGAGGACGATGGTCTACAACTGTGACAAGCCCAAAGGTACTGACATTTTGTTTTCTATAACGGAGTACTGGTACCCTACAGCTGCAGTACAAGAGTACTGGTACCCTACAGCTGCAGTACAAGAGTACTGGTACCCTACAGCTGCAGTACAAGAGCACTGGTACCTTACAGCTGCAGTACAAGAGTACTGGTATCCTACAGCTGCAGTACAAGAGTACTGGTACCCTACAGCTGCAGTACAAGAGCACTGGTACCCTACAGCTGCAGTACTGGTACTCTACAGCTGCAGTACAAGAGTACTGGTACCCTACAGCTGCAGTACAAGAGCACTGGTACCCTACAGCTGCAGTACAAGAGCACTGGTACCCTACAGCTGCAGTACAAGAGTACTGGTACCCTACTGCCGCAGTACAGGAGTACTGGTACACTACAGCTGCAGTACAAGAGCACTGGTACCCTACAGCTGCAGTACAAGAGTACTGGTACCCTACAGCTGCAGTACAAGAGTACTGGTACCCTACAGCTGCAGTACAAGAGCACTGGTACCCTACAGCTGCAGTATAAGAGCACTGGTACCCTACAGCTGCAGTACAAGATTACTGGTACCCTACAGCTGCAGTACAAGAGTACTGGTACCCTACAGCTGCAGTACAAGAGTACTGGTACCCTACAGCTGCAGTACAAGAGTACTGGTACCCTACAGCTGCAGTACAAGAGTACTGGTACCCTACAGCTGCAGTACAAGAGCACTGGTACTCTACAGCTGCAGTACAAGAGCACTGGTACCCTACAGCTGCAGTACTGGTACCCTACAGCTGCAGTACAAGAGTACTGGTACCCTACAGCTGCAGTACAAGAGCACTGGTACCCTACAGCTGCAGTACAAGAGCACTGGTACCCTACAGCTGCAGTACAAGAGTACTGGTACCCTACAGCTGCAGTACAAGAGTACTGGTACCCTACAGCTACAGTACAAGAGTACTGGTACCCTACAGCTGCAGTACAAGAGTACTTGTACCCTACAGCTGCAATACAAGATTACTGGTACCCTACAGCTGCAGTACAAGAGTACTGGTACCCTACAGCTGCAGTACAAGGGTACTGGTACCCTACAGCTGCAATACAAGGGTACTGGTACCCTACAGCTGCAGTACAACGGAAACCTGAATATCATTTGCGGAACTGAAAACCAACGACCGATAAACTAATGCAAAAAGACATTATCAGATCATTCGATCTCCAATGCTAACGACCCATTACGTCGGCCAGCTGGTGCATATCTACATGATGGTGTTGCAGTACTCATCCATGACCCTTTCACGAACACCAGGAAGACACAGGCTGGTGAGAGTCATCAGCACAGCAGACATAAAAAACAATTTAAATAAATAATGCGAGTCCCATCTTATACTTAGATTTGCTACACTGACCTCTGCCCTATGTGAACTGAAGCCGAGGGCCAGCAAATTACCATAATTATTCTAACATTAGACCTACCAAACTCAATCACCATTTGGTACACAAATTATATGTATGTGTTTGACTTCGGTCGGTCTCTGTTCCCTTAAACATCCTCCAAGCTTCAATTATCATACGCCTCTGCTCAGTGGCCATAATAACGGCTTAGTGAGGATTGATTCTAGTGTATTGCCATGAGTAGTGGATTTGACTTGTATTTTAGTTATATTCTAAAAACTAAAAAATGTTTGATCAAGGTTGAATAAATCTTTATACAGGTTCAAATTTAAATGCTGAGAGTAGTATATGCTGTTTGGGGATGGTTAGATGTTTCAGATTCATCTGTATCAACCCCAGACATCTCCCCAATCAGTGATTTACACCCTAGTTATTGACTGCTGATGTAATCTTGTACTTCCAGACAACCTCCTCACTGAGTCGACATTTCCGAATAACCATGAACCAGCCTGGAGCCAGGCGATGGGAAAGATAAATCATTGACACGTCAGTGAGGTGAGGTGAAGTGGGGTCTAATGGAGTGAGTGAGTGAGTGAGTGAGTGAGTGAGTGAGTGAGTGAGTGAGTGAGTGAGTGAGTGAGTGAGTGAGTGAGTGAGTGAGTGAGTGAGTGAGTGAGTATGTTTTTATGCCGCTTTTAGCAATATTCCAGTAATATCACGGCGGGGGACACCAGAAATGGGCAAGTTGCGTGCACGTGGATGTGTGTGCACCCGGACATGTCAAGACTTCATATAGAGATACGCTGCAGTGTTAACATGGATACCCCACTCAGACACAGTTTACTCACTCCGAGCCAACCAGCCCTGTTATCACCTTAAAGCCAGGTGCCAGGCAGGGTAACAACAAGTACCATGTTTAGTATGACATGGCCCGGGATCGGATCCTCGACCTTCTGCTCTCCGGACAGATGCTCCAATCACCAGCCACAGAGGCAGTGTTGTAATGTCATGTTTAGGTAACCTTTTCTGTCTATCTCAGCTACATAGTGCTTTAAGGAACTGAACATTAACCACTGTTGTAGGTCATGTTTATCATCATTGTAATGTCAGTGAGCACAGTAAGGCTGGGATAGACACTGCAACTTGCCCGATTGTCTGAGACCAGTGAAAATCCATAGGGACCAGTTGTTTTCTCTCAAAATCAAATTAATCTACATAAACCTGAAATGATTTTGTTTGATTGTTTGTTTGTTGTTTAATGCCACACTCAGCAATATTCCAGCAGTATGACGGCGATATGTATTAATCGAGTCTGGACCAGACAATCCAGTGATTGACATCATGAGCATCGATCTAAGCAATTGGGATACGATGATATGCATCAAGCAAGTCTGACCACCTGATCCCGTTAGTTGCCTCTTACGACAAGCATGGGTTGCTGAAGACCTATTCTAACCCGGAATCTTCGAGGGACTAGGTACTGCGGGTGCGGGCGGTGTTTTTTTGTTGTTGCTTGTTTCAGGTACCCAAATATACAGTTGTGAGCCATCATCCTGGGAAAGGGCCTCCCTACATAAACAAGCATACAAACTCCTTTTGCTGCCAGGACCATAACACGAGATGCGCAGTAAAGCAGTGAGCATGCTACAATTGATCGCATTTTTTTTAACTATTAGTATTTTTGTATTTTTTTGAAAACAGAAATAAAAACGAAACGTGCGGCAGACTTTATGATGATGCGGGCGGTGCCTGAGAACAAAGATTTTATTTTTTTAGTCTTATAAATGAATGTAGGTATATTTTTAAAAGGTACTGACTGAGTCTGAGGTACAGCAGGTACTGCATGCTGCGTCGTGGGTGGTTGTCCAGGATGCCGCCCCGCATGCTGATGATGGCGATGAGCAGCTCCATGAAGAAGCACACAGACAGGATGATAAGGTAGCCCAGGACATGGTCGTGGAGGTCCTGGGTGCACGCCACCTTCCTCTCGAAGTCCACCACACCAAAGATGATGCCCAGGATGATGATCCTGAAACAAAAAGGAATCATTCAGCTGTAGAAACTAACAGGTTTGAACCACTAGTGAGTGAGTGAGTGAGTTGGGTTTAACGCCGCTTTTAACAGTATTCCAGTTAAATCGCGGCTTGTCAGCTTAATGTGGGAGGAAAGCCCCAAGTGATACAGGTCTCAGATGTTTACCACTTCGGAGAAACCCACGAGCACGGGTACGGTGCTGACAAACCTAGAAACATAATCAGGGCGAACCGGGATTCGAACCCACAATCATGGGTTTCTGGCGTGCCCAAGGGACGCAACTCTGCACAGCAAATTGCGGTGCCTTAGACGACTGGGCCACCCGTGCCCCCTTGAACCACTAGTCCTTATAATGATAACATATAGTAAAACCCGTAAAAATGACAAATGTCTACTAGTCCTTATGATACCTTAATTATTGGCCAGTTTGGCAAGGACTACAGGACTAGTGCCAATTTCTAACGCTGTCATTACTTCTAGATCATGGTGTCATAGGTCGAAGTAGAGACCTGGATTACACTCCGTGGTAGTCACGTTGTGTCACAGCAGTCATAATGGTTGGCTATTCATATTATCACAGCAGTCATAATGGTTGGCTATTCATGTTGTATCACAGCAGTCATAATGGTTGGATATTCATGTTGTATCACAGCAGTCATAATGGTTGGATATTCATGTTATATCACAGCAGTCATAATGGTTGGATATTCCCCTTGTATCACAGAGTTCATAATTGTTGTATATTCATGTTACATCACAGCAGTCACAATGGTTGGATATTCACGTTATATCAGTGCAGTCATAATGGTTGGCTATTCACATTGTATCAACAACCGCCTCCGTGGTCTAATGGTAGAGCGTCCGCCCGGAGAGCGGAAGGTCCGGGGTTCGATCCCCAGCCGCGTCATACCAAAAGATGTTAAAAGATGGTACTTGTTGTTACCCTGTCTGGCGCTCGGCATTAAGGGGCTAAAACAAGGACTGGTCGGCTCGGAGTCAGTATATTGTGTCTGAGTGGGGCATTCATGTTAAACTGCGGCATGGTATCTCAGTGAGCTAGCACTATAAATCGGCATCAGCCCGGACTAGTACAAGCAGCCACACAAACACACACACGTACATGCCCGTCGCTATATAAGTGCAATAATCTTGGACGCGACGTTAAACCCCATTTCACCTCACCTCACCTCACATTATATCACAGCAGTCATAATGGTTGGATATTCAAGTTATATCACAGCAGTCATAATGGTTGGATATTCATGTTATATCAGAGCCAGTGAAACAGGACCAGACAGATACTCTTCTTACATTGTCATATGTACATTTCTTAAGTCTCGGGGTCCCTACGAAAGTTTAAACTGCATTTGTCACCAAAAATAATATTGTTTTTCAGCTTTTTATTTCAGGGGGTGAAAAAGCTTGCCTGATGGAAAAATTGAAGCAGTTAGCCATGTTGGAGCTCGATCCTGCCTAGGTTCTGGCAAGGTTTCTCTGGGACCACCACCACAGAGCTCCAGATAAGCTTTTGGTGTTGTGGGTATTTTGCCCATGCATTTTAAAATCATTGGGTATCAGTAATTCTATCTGCGTATTCAAATTTCTGTTACCCACTAGTTTTTACACATGTGGGTGTTTAAGTTAACTATTAAAAAACACTATTCATCTAGTCCCTGCAAACTGGTGTCGTGTGGGTTCGAGAGCTTTATAGGACTCAAAAATACCACGATACTTCCACAAGAAAGTGTGATGGCAAATGATCATGATGTAACTGTCATCGTGGAGTTTGGCAAGGTTGACGGAATGCCGTTTATAATTTCAAAATAAGTTGCTGATTTGCTAATCGAATACGCAGGGTTACTTCACAATATTTTGATGATACGCACAAGTTTTATTTTTGCAGCGTATCTGTAATGTTCGTTGCGTATTTGATACGCTTGGATTATATTTTACTGCGTATTTCTGCATTTCTGATGCGTATTTCCCGCAGATACGCAGTTTATCTGTATCTCTGTCACCACCACTGTGTATTGACCTCACACACTTTGTATGACAGGATACAGATGTGAATGGCGTAAGTGCTGATACACACTATTGTCTCTCCAACACTGGACCGATGAACATCACCAATGCATATTAATCATGACATGTTTCAAACTAAATAGTGGTTAAAATTAGTATACACATTAAACTTTAACTTATCCGACCTGATCTACATGTATCTCTTCCTGATGAACATGAACAAGTCGATCAGGGAATTAAAAAATCATTATTCTCACACTTGGCACATTTTGTAGTTGTTTTGTAACCATATGGGTAACCTTTAATTGAGAAAAAGGTCAAAGACAAATATGTGGGTACATCTTTGATTATTGGTCAACCTTTCCAGCGATAGTGTTAAAAGAGCAAAGATAAAAAGGTTAGGAGGAAACATGCTTCTGGGTGTCAGTGGTGCACCATCTTGCATTTCAGGCAGGGTATAATCAATGGAGATGCCACATATAGAGATAAGAGACCTACAAGGTGAAAATCAACAGAAAGCCATTATGAGCTTTAACAGTAAGAAAGGTTGGGTGTACCAAACATGATAATGTACTCAGTAATGTTGGTCATACTGACTGGAAAGTGATCTTAGACACTACAAAATTACATCCCCTTGCTGTGACAGGATCTTCTGAACATGGGTTTGGCCGTTCCTCTTTTATCAATCAAGATGACATAAATGTTGAAAGCAGCAATAAACCTCTCTCTCTCTCTCTCTCTCTTTGCGACTCTTTCTCTAAGGGGAGTAAACTTTAATCAACTTACAAATAATCAATATTGTTTAAAAACACCCTTCAACACTTAAGGACATCAGCAATGTTAACAAGCTCAATAGACACTTCTTATTATTCAGGCCTCGATCAAGTGTTAACTGCGTAGACGTTCATGTCTATTATAGTCTTGAACACCTTATACTGACAAAGACTCTCCGTGTACCTAACAACCTACAGATATATTAGCAAACCCCACAGCAGCACCATAACGAAAGGCCCCAGCCAACTAAATGAATATAATCAGATTCTATTCCCTAAATAACAGTCACTGCTAAAGTGGAGGATACTCAGAGCAGCCTCATCACGTTAGATTTAAGCTCGGTAAAATGTACAAAAGGGTAACAGCTGCTGAAAATATCTTCTCGTAAGTTGCAACTCTTAACAGAAATGCAACCACCTGTATTATCAGGTTGAGACGTAATAGCTCAGAGTGGACACGTTGATACCCACACTTACACTAAACCTGATCAGTAAACATCAATAAGAGCTTCAGTCCCCCACAATAGCCTCCTCCCATCTGAAGTTCTGCCTCCAGGGCTTACCACTGCAGAGATAATCAAGTGATATGGGTCTTCTGTAGCCTTGCTCCAAGGCTGTACTGAAAGACAAGTCCATGGATGTGTAGTAATTCTATCCTCCTAATAGGCAAGTCTAGATATGTGGACAGTCTTAAGACTCCAGTTTCTAACAGTGAGTGAGTGAGTAGTGTTTTACGCCGATTTTAGCAATATTCCAGCAATATGACGGCAGGAGACACCACAAATGGGCTTCACACATTGTACCCATGTCAGAAATCGAACCCGGGTTTTCGGCATGACGAGCGAACGCTTTAACCACTAGGCTACCCGACCGCCCCCAAGTCTCTAATAGGGACAACTTGTTCTTATTATTAACATAATGTTAAACTAATAATTATTGCCTTAGAGACTTGTGCAAGTCTAGGGCTTCTGTAACAGGCTGTGGTTCTGGTGGTTGGGGGCTGGTTGAGGCAACTCGTGTGTCTTTGGACACAAGCAATGTGTACAGAGGGAGGCCTGGGGTCACGGGGTCACCGAGGCAGTGAAGCAGTGTCTTAGATGACATATAGTTCCAAGAAATAAAGTTATCTCATTCAAAATAATATATCTACAAAATAATATATATAATCCAAATCGAGCCAAGGACAAATATCAGGCCTAGGCCGAAGAAAGACTTGCCAAATCGTGATAGACTAATGGATTCCTGTGTAGACTTTCATGTCTATTATAGTCTTGAACACCTAGACTGTAGTTGGATTCCATTTGAAATATATTCTCCAGGGTCTGGGAGACGGACTAGCAGTGTTTTACAAGATGGTATTATGATAAATGTCTATTTGAATTACCTTTTTGTGGGTACTGAAGGCTTGAGACAGATATATACGTATGTGGTTAGCATTGCAGAGCTTTTGGGGATGTACTGTTGAGGTGTGAATTCAAACAGTGTTTGAACAACACAAGACAAATTGTTTTAGTCATTTGGTTTACATAAATAACCATTGTTTTTTATTTTTGTATGTTTTTAACATGTTCATTACATTTCTGATTTTTTTGCCTTCGAGAATAACTACCACCATTATGGGTACCTCTAAGACTTCCCCTCCTCTATCTGCCCAGGATTCCCAGCAGGTTAGCATGTTCCCTCTTGAAGAAGCTGAAAGCCTGCTTCAGTGATAATAATCAGACATGCTGTTCCTTTGATGAAGCTTGAGTACAGAAGTGCACATAAATCCAGAACACCACTTACTGTATTCGATGTAATAAGCATCCCACTCTAATAAGTGCCCACGGCAACATTTGCTAAGATATTGGCTAGTCCCAGTTAGCACCCCTTCCCATTGATCAATGTACACAGGACATTTATTTGTGTATAATACTCACTCGTGTGTTTTTTTTCACCAAAATAATGTTCTAGTAAGAGCCCCCTATTTCTAATTTTGAGGGCGCCCCGGGCGCTTATTACTTCGAATACGGTAATTTTTCCCTCTGAGTCTCATTGTTCTCCCCTGAATCCTATGCAACTTTTGTCAAGACCTCTACCTCAATTGTTAAACTATATTAGCTACTGACTGGCCACAGTGTCCGATCTGTTGCTGACCCTGGACACGGAACATCAGACCAAGCCGCCGCACAACAATCTCTAATACTGTGGTCTCGCCAAGCTCAGACTAAATTCAACCAAAAAAATACAAAGACTATTACCATCTTCTAATATAACAGGAGTCATCAGGATTTGCATTTTCAGTACAGTCCAACCTGTCGTCATGAAAACATAAAAAAACCCAAAAAAACTCCCTAATGATGAAAATCTTGAGTTCACAACTAATCTGACCTGTATAGCAAGTTTCATCTCGAAATATTTACTGGTTTGGCTATTCTTATTTTGCAATATCAGTCCAACTTGTCTTCATAAAAAAAACATAAAATAAAAAAAAATATATCCCCAAACATCAAAAGGCACCAGTTTACCATAAAACTGATATGTATAGCAAGTTTCAACAAGAAAAACTCAACGGTTTAGGAGTTCTGCCAAACTATTACAATTATGGAAAGTCCCTTGTAATGTACCAGAGTTGCAGCATGGGGGCCAAAAGGTCATTTCAGGATTGACTGTATTTTTAAGTTCACTGAGGTATGAATCGAAAAACGGATTCTCACAAAAAGTTTGCACATCGGTTTTTCGATTCATACCTCAATGAACCGAAAAAATACACAGTCGATGCTTATAATTTAATTCGATAATGAAAACATGTTTTATCGACAATAGTTGAACCAAAAACAGGTGTATAAATCAATGCCGACAAAAATGACATAATGATTGACATTCCAGGTGTAGGAATTCATACTGTGGTGTGACATGAATCAGGTGATTGTTTAATTTATGCAAATAACTTGACACGCCTACAAAGTCAGTAGCCAATCAACGGAGCGTAGGAACAATACAATGTTCATAAGACCTGCCAATCAAGGCAAGGGGCGAGAAGAAGTGCAACAGTCTGACTGTAACGAACTGGGAGAAGGCGGCTGTTTCAAATGACATGGTCAGCTACCTCCAGATTCAAACATTAGTTCCCTGAGAACGGAAAGACACAGTTGGAAAAATGCTAGATCTCTAGTTAGAAATGAAACCTGAAGACACGAAAGTTGTGGAACTGAGGCGAGCGGGGAAAATACAGGCGAGCGAGCCTGCACGTTTGCTGTTTCATTCCTTCACGGTCTACAGTCGCAAAGGGTTGTTTGGACAATGAATATGCATGAATTTCGCTAAATGTCCTGTGCATGAGTATTGATACTCTAAAGCAGAAAGGGATTTCCCCGAATGTAATTTTGGGATTCCCCGACATTCCATAGTAATGAAAGTAGTCCGCCTCGGTGGGCGTGGCTTAATTTTTTGCATTCATTGGGAAATGCAATTATAACACGTGACCAATTCAGCTAATCAGAATGCAGGAATATCAATGAACACAATGAAAATTTAATTATTAGACATTGTACTCCTTTCAGCTAGTTGAACTTTCATGGTTCCTGAAGGCTGGGAGAAATCAATTCATCTGCCACACTAAATTATTTCTTGTTGTATGGACACACATCGTCAATGTTTTATCACGAGTTGTTCAGCACTCACCAACAGAATCATCTCAGCCAAACAGTTCTTCATAATGTCTCTGATATTCTTGTTAACCACAATCATCAGAGAACACATTCAATTGATCTGTGACCGGCAGGTCTTTGAAGATTGGCATTGGGAAATCAGGAACACCATACAAAGATTCACCCTTGACAATGAAAAAAAGTTTCATGTTTGAGGAACAATTACCGAGAAGATAACTAGATCCATCTCATTTGTACTAATTGTAAAAATAAATACTCATTGGTAACATTTCATACATCAATCCAATGGCTTGACACAACAAACCCTGAAACAAAAATATCCAATATAGCCTGTGCAAGTCTATAATGTTTGGTAAGTCTAGATTACAGCAGTTTCTAAAAGTAAAGAAATTCTCTTGTCTCCATTTTGTTATATTTTATTAAGAAAATTTAACTGGTTTTTTTTCTGTAAAACTTGTTCATTTCAGAGACTAGATGTTAGCTAGGGTGACACTTATACACCAAATTACCCCTGAATGTGTTTGAGTCATAACTGCCCTGAGGTAAGGTGACATTAGACTCTAGACAACATTACATTGTGTGTAAATATCAGTCGGAGAGTGACTACTTATATCTATTACCTACTTAATCTTTGACCAGAACATTAATAATGTTTTATGATTGTGAACCTAGAGGTAAATAGCTGCAACGCAGTAAACATGGTAAATACATTTCACATCGAGTTACAACAATTATCATTAATTACGGTAGTTTTTTTTTATCAGGGATAAGTGAAAGATGAATGATAAGTTATTGTTCACAATATCTTCAAACAAGTAACATACAAACACATTGCCAGTTAGAGAAGTGAGTGAGTGAGTTGGGTTTAACACTCAGTATTCGAGCTATAACAGGCGTGTCAGCTTTTGAACAGTATTCCAGCTATAAAAGGCGTGTCAGCTTAAAGTGGGAAGAAAGTCCAAAGTGATGCAGGTCTCGGACTTTAACCACTTTGATGAAACCACTGCTGCTGACAGACCTAGAAAAAATGATCGGGGCTTCATTCAGAAGTGAACCATTATTTTCTTAATAACTGACAATGGTGGCTACAAACACATGACTTGTTTTAGGCTTAAATCAAAGAGCAGTGTAGGTTACACTGTAGGGCTAGTCATGACAGCTGAAGCCTTCAGACTGCATGGTGGTTCCTCACCTGGTACCTGAGGCATTCCTAATCTCCAGTCAGTCTGCATATCTAATATAATATATTCTACTTCCACAATCAACAGATACGAGTGATTTCTCCGAATCAAACAATGTTATGGTTGATATACTATTTCTCTACAATTTTGCCTAATGATCTACAGATGCGTCAGTTTTACTTGCACAAAATGCACATTCAGAATGGCCAGTGAATAATGGCTCAGAATCAACTCCAACTACTACAGCTTGATATCATCATAATGGTTTATAATCTTCACTTAGCCAATATATCTAAGACACAAACGATAGATTTGTTTATTTTCTTCTTTCTAACAATAGAATCACTGATACAAAAAGTGTATGATGTCATAACTCCATTAGAGCATAATTTCCACTTGTATAGGCCCAGGGGTCCAGACAATCCAATACAAAAACACCTGGTTTGAACAGCTGAACATGGGAAACCATCTTCCAAACTACGATAACAAAGGCTACACGCATCTGTAACTTGGACTCAGGAAATCGTGAGGAGTTTGGTTCAGAAATAGCTCAGTCAGGTGTGGGTGAATATAGTGGTTTCTGGGCTTGCGGGATGATATCTGAGCCCCATCTTCGCACTTGGCAGACATACCACCCCCTTGTCAGCCTGGAATTCTATTGTGTTGCAACAAGCAGGGAATCCTGTATGGAACACAACAGGGGGCACATATATGTCCTTGTGACTTTACACTGTTCAGCAATTAATTGATTACATGAAAGTTTCTTGTCTAAAATGAACTGATACTGACAACAATATTGAGTTAAAATACATATTTAGGTTGAATTCAAGTATTTTTAATTAAATATGTCAACAACGCATTATATGAACAATCACTATCATTATTACATCATATTATTTCCACATTCTACCTTTGGAAGTGCTTAGTAATGATGCAGTTCCACAGCATTAATAGATATTCAAAGCATAAATTTCAAACACATATTTCTCTTGAACAATTTCACTAACATTAATCGCTCCAGTGTCAAAAACCTGTTCACCAAACGCCGTCATAAATATTCAAAACCATTTTCCTTTCACCAAATGAAAACATGAATGCCACGTACTGAAGTGACAAAATCCATACTGAAACAAAAGCCTGTACCATCTGGGATAAACGTCACACTTACACAACAAAGGTCACAAGCCGATTATTTAGACAGCTACAGGTAGTCATTTGTTTTTGTCTGTTTCATCAGTTTGTAGAGAGAGCGAAAGAGAGAACAGCATGTATGTTTTGAGTCCCAACACAAGGCACTTAAACTGAATGTCATTCATTTTGAACAACAATAGCTGCATGAGTAATGTCCACTAACAGGTTTTTGACCATGATGGCCACATTGTAAATGGGAGCTAACCCTCATCTTCCCGAGGCAAGAGAGTTAACTGACTTTAAAAGTCCAGTTTCCACCCTTGCCGAACTAGGCTGGAATTCCTGGGCTCGATCGTAGCACCACCAGTGGTTATTACGAGTTATGTCCCTTCTAAACCTCTTCTATGGACCAATCAGATTCCATCACTTGCATTTGTTTCAAACAAAACGGTGGTGCCCAGTCAAGACGATATGGTCGATCATCAAGATCTATGTTGTGATAAAACGGTCTTACATCGCAAAGTGCATCAAATCACACGAGCACCTTGATAAAAAACATGAAAAAGTTTGGAAAATATCTGTTGACAACGAGTTGGCGGTGCACATGCTTTGCTAATCCTGCAATCGACCGAAATCTGCGAGACAGATTACAAACCGGATTTCGATTTCATTGCGCGATTTTGATTGGACTATGCATAGACTCATTAGTCCAGCCAAAATGTAACTCCATAATATCAGCCTAGTTTGGCAAGGGTGGAAACTGGACTTTTATAGTCAGTTAGCTCTCTTGTCTCAGGAAGATGCTACCCTCCTGAATAATTGGGGTTTCATCATTGGTAGAAACAGGCAGGTGAAGTTTCAGCGTCACCGGTGAAGTTCCTTCACGGTCTTCAGTCTCAAAGGGTTGTTTGGACAATGAATTTGCATGGATTTCGCTAAATGTTCTTTGCATGACTATCGATATTCTTAAGCAGAAAGGGAATTCCCTCGAATGTAATTTTGGGATTCTCCAACATTCCGTAGTAACGAAAGTAGTCCGCCTCGGTGGGCGTGGCTTAATTTTTTACATTCATTGGGAAATGAATGCAATAACATGTGACCAATTCAGCTATTCAGAATGCAGGAATTCCAATGAACACAATGAAAACATGTCTTTAAAATAATAAAAATGTTTCTTCGAAAGAACCTTTCCTCTTCTGCTGTTTTCATAAACTGTGGCATCAAGCAAATTAGACTTGGTTGGTTTGGTCTAGACTTGCCTAAATTTTAAAAAAAATACACCTAAAATATACAAATTCCACAGTCATGGTGCAGGACTTATCAAATACCACAGCCATACACTACAGGAATCCAGTACAGCCACTGACCCCTAAACTCAACAGTTATGATCAGAAGGAAAATCTACAAATTAAAATGAAATAATGCCGGACTTCAAACCACCTAACAATGAAAATCCATTCTGAATGTTTGACGTTCAACTAATCATGTTTATACATCTCTATCATAAATCTTAGTCTGGTAAATAAGATATGCATGATATAATCAGTTCAATGTGGAAATAATAGCATCAATTTACAACCACGCAATAGGACTATTTCATTGTCTCACTCAGCAATGGAGGAAACATGAGAGTCAGTTGATTCAGGAAGTAGAATGAACAGACTTAAGAGGTTGTCCAGAATCCACCATGTAATGGTTAACACATAATTTTTTCTATATTTCGCATAATGACTTATTATGAGCTGCATCAGTTTTACCGTAATCGACGTAATAAGCGCCCAGGGCTCTCTCAAAATTAGAAATAGGGGGCTCTTATTAGAATATATTTTGGTGAAAAAACAGAGTTGAAAGACAGCCTGAAATGTTTATATACGACAGATATATTTTTCCATAATTTAATTGCCCATAATTAAGGGTGCATATAACACGTCTTATACACGAATAAATAAGTCTTGTGTACATTGTGTACATTGATCATTGCTGATTGGGATTGTTCACTAGCCAATATATTACCAAATATGGCCGTGGGTGCTTATTACGTCGAATATGGTACTTGTTAAATTGTACATTCAGAATGGCCAGTGACTTCCTTGCTCAGAAACATTTGTTGTTTCGTTTGTTGTTTAATGCCACACTCAGCAATATTCCAGCTATATGACGTCAGTCTGTAAATAATCGAGTCTTGACCAGACAATTCATGAGCATCGATCCATGCAATTGGGATCGATGACACGTCAGCGAGCCTCGGACCACCCGATCCCGTTAGTCACCTCTTACGACATAGTCGCTGACGTTGTCATGACGGCTTAATTGATAATATCGATCATTATCTTAACGTATAATATTTTCATATCAAAAGTGAAATTCAATCCATGTGAACATCAATCAATAAAACCAGTGTCTCATATGCAGCAAAATGCTCTCCTATTGTCACCGTTGCATTCAATTGCTATGTCATCTCAAAGCAGGAAACATAGCAACTTATGTGCAAAGATTTCATCAGAATATCCGTTTACTGTGAGACATGGCTATCAACAGATTAACAATTGATTCTTGTCATTGTGCGGGACACCTAAAACCTACTGTGTGAACAGGATCTCTCAGAGTAATTAATAATTTCTGGTTTTGTCTGGTAAACAAACAATTGTTGATATTAGTTCCACTGGGAATGCTTATAAGTACACAAGATACTCTGTGAAATGATTCCCTATTCCAATTTTTTTTAATTGCTAAAAGTGGTATAAAACTCCATTTTTTTGTAAAACCAGTCATGATTTAATTGGCAATGTACACCAGAGCGTTCCAACCCCCTCTTGGTGCCAGATGCCCATTCGTGACCAATTCGTGTTATTCCGGGACAAGCCGAATAACGACTCGTGCCCCTCTCGTGGCCATTTTGGCGATTGGGTTACGTCTTAGTGCAAACGGGCATAGCTGAAAGAATTGTCAACTCGCTGCGTCATGATTCACGTATATTTGCCCCATATATCATATACGTTCCAGATGCTATTTGGGACACATCGGCACTTACAGTATTATACAGTATGATTGAACACATTTAACTGTATCTTGGGTATATTTTAAAATGCAAGACATATGTAAAAGCAAAAACTATTCCTGATTGATTCTTTGACCTTTCATACTCGCATTCTGAATGGTTTGTCATATTTTCGCACGTAACATTCATCAATGGGGGCATGAGTCTTCCAGCAGGTTACAAAAAGGGGCGAGTGGTGGAGAATGGCCAGATGCCATGTCCTGTGATTCCAGATGCCGCAGTGCAGTACCAATACCCATGGTCATGTATTCTATGTGAAAATCCCAATCTAAATTGGGGCGGTCAGGTAGCCTAGTGGTTAAAGCTTTTGCTCGAGACGCCGAAGACCCAGGTTCGATTCCTAACATGGGTACAATGTGTGAAGCCCATTTCTGGTGTCCCCCGCCATGATATTACTGGAATTATAGTTGCTAAAAGCGGCGTAAAATCATACTCACTCACTCAACCAACCAAATTAAATTACTTGTACCAGTTGTGCACACTGACATGACTCAAAGAGTTCTTAAATTGGATGCCAAGACAAATGGTTGATGTCTAAATTTGGGGGTGGCACGCTTATACCATGAGGATTCATTCACAGGGTTTCACTGTCTATAGAGCAACAAATTAACTCAGAACCTACTACACCGACATCACTTGTAATAACTAATGCCCCTTCTATGGACCATTGACAGTGTCAAGTCACAACAATGTGCTAAATCAGTATTGAACACAACATGCAGGAATTTCTGTAAATTGAAAACCATCCTAATGACAGATAAATTCATTGGACAGGTTGTAAACTACCTGAGCGACACTGATGACAAAGTCGGACAGCTTGTTAGCATTCACACGATAGAAACCAATAGCTTTCAATTTTCTTGTCACTGACAGGAATACCGGCGCTTAATTAAACGGTGCTAGTTAATCACGAACGAGACAAGTTGATAACGGGAACAATAGATAATTCCTGCTTGTTGCTGTGCCGAACATTAACAACCTGATGTGTGAGAGCAGATGTTACCGCCTTCAGCAAAACCGTAACTCTTAAAATGTATGATTGAAATATATTGGATACAATGTGGCAGGGCTTTACTGAAGATGTCACCGAAGCCTCAATATCATTTTTTGGTTGGTTGGTTTGTTGTTTATAACGCCACACTCAGCAATATTCCAGCTATACGATGACATGCATCAACCAAGTCAGCCAGCCTGACCACCCCATCCCGTTAGTCGCCTTTTACGACAAGCAAAGTCGCCTTTTACGGCAAGCATGGGTTGCTAGCAATATAGTGACTGAAACAGAGTTATCAATAAATAAACAATGAGTGGGACTTGTTTATCTACAATAAAACACTGTTGGGAGAATAAACCATGAGGGGCACACGAGTCGTTTATTTCTTATACGAGATATTATAAGGATGTTAGTAAAAAGTACACATTTCAAACATATTTACCCGCATTTAAATAATGACTACTTGAATAGAATCCGACTGTAGCAATGTTGAACAAGTCCAATTTATGAACAGGGGTTTAAATTTAGTCTTTCTCGCATATTCTCACAAGCTTCATGTTGATTATCTGTACCTTTTTTCCCCAATACCGATTGTCATATCTGTCCAGCCACGTATATGGGGAACAACTCACGAGACAATTCCCTCTAAAAAATAACGCCGCCCAGTTTACGACGCCATCAAGTTGTGAGCGCATGTTCGAATCCCCAGAAATGACGTCATGACAGAACAACGCTTTTATCGTGAAATAAACCATGCTTCGTTCTTCATTGCAATTTATCCCGTAGCTATCTTATACTGATAAATGATATGATTGAGCCGGAAAGCATGTGAAGTCATGTAGTTTCAGCTCAGCTTCATTCATTGTCATAAATAAATGGAGAAGTACCTGTATTTGCAAGGGCTTCTCAGAAACAGAAACAGCCCCTTACCATTATTTCTAGAAGGCCCCAGAATCACCACCGGCCTGTCACACCAGTGACTGTAACAATGGCTTTTCAAACAGTGAGGAGCCTCAAGGCATTTCCACCATAATGAGTAAGTGAGTAAGTTGGGTTTAATGCCGCTTTTAACAGTATTCCAGTTATATCACGGCGTGTCAGCTTAATGTGGGAGGAAAGCACGAAGTGATGCAGGTCTCAGATGTTTACCACTTCGGTGAAACCCATGAGCACCTAGAAACATAATTGGGGTGAACCAGGATTCGAACCCACAATCATAGGTTTCTGGCGTGCCCAAGGGACGCAACTCTGCACAGCGAATTGCGGCGCCTTAGACGACTGGGCCATCCGTGCCCCCTCCACCATAATGACAGCACTTTAAGTCTAATGACATCGTTTCTGGTTTGGAAAACACATGCAAAATGCATTGAAAGTAAAACCAGTCCAAAGCTTCTGACAGCTGTTATAAGAAAGTTATGTGCACTTCTGGTTCAGTGATGATCACTTCCGGTTGGATAAAATACATGTCCTGTGCAGTGCGGATTGCAAACAGAAGTCCTGCCTCTACCGACCTTAATGAGAAAGTTGTGACTACTTCTGACTGAATGATATCACTTCTGGTTGGGGAAACTTCATGTCATTTCTACATGGCAGTGCTTAATTATCATGTAATAATCAATAAGTCAGGTAACAGAATTTCATGAACGTTTCAGAGTATTTGACGAAGCATTCCAAATATTTCATGAAGTATACAGAGTATTTGATGAAGCATTCTGAGTATTTCATGAAGTATACAGAGTATTTCATGAAGTATACAGAGTATTTGACGAAGCATTCAGAGTATTTCATGAAGTATACAGAGTATTTCATGAAGTATACAGAGTATTTGATGAAGCATTCAGAGTATTTCATGAAGTATACAGAGTATTTCATGAAGTATACAGAGTATTTGACGAAGCATTCAGAGTATTTCATGAAGTATACAGAGTATTTCATGAAGTATACAGAGTATTTCATGAAGCATTCAGAGTATTTCATGAAGTATACAGAGTATTTCATGAAGCATTCCAAATATTTCATGAAGCAGTCAGAGTATTTCATGAAGCATTCAGGGTGAGTGAGTGAGTTGGGTTTAACGCCGCTTTTAAAGTTATTCCAGTTATATCGCAGTGTGTCAGCTTAATGTGGGAGGAAGGCCCGAAGTGATGCAAGTCTTTGATGTTTACCACTTCGGTGAAACCAACGAGCACGGGTATGGAGCTGACAAACCTAGACACATAATCGGGGTGAACCGGGATTCGAAACCACAATCATAGGTTTCTGGCACACCCAAGGGACGTAACTCTGCACAGCGAATCGCAGGGCCCTAGACAACTTGGCCACCCATGCCCCCTGAAGCATTCAGAGTATTTCATGAAGCATACAGAGTATTACATGAAGAATTCGGAGTATTTCATGAAGCATTCAGAGTATTGAAGAATCATAAATTTTTTTAAATCATAATCCCATTCCCCCCCTCCCCTTCCAGAATATCAAATGGATGGTCCCTCACTACAATTTATAAAGAAAATATTGGTGAGAATGCATCATGGCTGAAACCAAACCGAATGACAGCATATTCCCCGACTGATCAACAAAGCAAACATATTCTACCATTGATCAAACGCAAATAATTACTTTTCAAAAGCTTGGTAATGACTGGAAGATTGCCTTCATTCTGAATCACTCATGTAATCACTGAATAATGTTCCCAGGAATTTCACATTCAACATATTCACTCAACTTCCACTAAGATCACCTCAACCAGAAACATGAATATTTGAAAACATTGATAACAATTTCATTAACAGTACCCAAAATACCAAGCAGGGTAATTGAATCTTTTTTAACTGCTTAAATCAATTAACTGTACACACACACAAAAAAAACCAGCTCGTTTTTATTTAATCAATTTGAAGGATTACATGTGTAAACCCAGGTGTTCGTATGGATCTTTTTAAAGGCTTTTATTTCAAGTCAGCAAAACATCACATCCCATTTGGACACACTATGGCAAAAACATCTGCCTTTAAAAAGATAAAACTGACAGAGGAAGTACAGTTGAACCTCGTTGTGTCGAACTTGGATGTGACGAATTTCTGGCTTCCTCCAACTCATTTGGGAGTCCCAAGTATCCAAATTAAGCATAAAATACCCCTTATGTTTACATCTCAAACTCCCGATAACTCGAAGTTTTTTCCAGGTTCGAGTTTGATACAAGGTTCGACTGTACTTGCAAAAACTGAAGCAGATCCTTCCCTGTCATTGCCTCAAAGCTTCTAAAGACTTAAATACCTGTGACCATGTACTTCCAGTTCAAAGACATTATTTCCATACTTTGACCTGAATCAAGACAGCTTCTGAAGGTCCAACAATTACCAAGTCTCAGGGTGGTTCATTTATGTGCAACAGAATTTGCCAATTTATACAACCATGTTTCACAATAGATGTCAGACATAAAATACAGGGTTCACTCTTGGAAATTTCTCTGGCCCTCTATGTGAAATTTCAAATATTCCAGAGGTACACTCACACTTGCCCATACAGCGCAATGTTAAAATGCCCCACTGTATTTGAAAATGTGGGCCTTTTTTTCAAAGGACAGACTGCAGGGTATATATTTGTTACATGATGGTGTAAGGACAGACTGCAGGGTATATTTGTTACATGATTGTGCAAGGACAGACTGCAGGGTATATTTGTTACATGATGGTGTAAGGACAGACTGCAGGGTATATTTGTTACATGATGGTGTAAGGACAGACTGCAGGGTATATTTGTTACATGATGGTGTAAGGACAGACTGCAGGGTATATTTGTCACATGATAGTGTAAGGACAGACTGCAGGGTATATTTGTCACATGATAGTGTAAGGACAGACTGCAGGGTATATTTGTTACATGATTGTGCAAGGACAGACTGCAGGGTATATTTGTTACATGATGGTGTAAGGACAGACTGCAGGGTATATTTGTTACATGATGGTGTAAGGACAGACTGCAGGGTATATTTGTCACATGATGGTGTAAGGACAGACTGCAGGGTATATTTGTTACATGATGGTGTAAGGACAGACTGCAGGGTATATTTGTTACATGATGGTGTAAGGACAGACTGCAGGGTATATTTGTCACATGATGGTGTAAGGACAGACTGCAGGTATATTTGTCACATGATGGTGTAAGGACAGACTGCAGGGTATATTTGTCACATGATGGTGTAAGGACAGACTGCAGGGTATATTTGTCACATGATGGTGTAAGGACAGACTGCAGGGTATATTTGATACATGATGGTGTAAGGACAGACTGCAGGGTATATTTGATACATGATGGTGTAAGGACAGACTGCAGGGTATATTTGTTACATGATGGTACAAGGACAGACTGCAGGGTATATTTTTTCATGATGGTGTAAGGACAGACTGCAGGTATATTTGTCACATGATAGTGTAAGGACAGACAGCAGGGTATATTTTTTCATGATGGTACAAGGACAGATACAGGGTATATTTGTCACATGATGGTGTAAGGACAGACTGCAGGGTATATTTGTTACATGTTGGTGTAAGGACAGACTGCAGGGTATATTTGTTACATGATGGTGTAAGGACAGACTGCAGGGTATATTTGTTACATGATGGTGTAAGGACAGACTGCAGGGTATATTTGTTACATGATGGTGTCAGGACAGATACAGGGTATATTTGTTACATGATGGTGTAAGGACAGACTGCGGGGTATATTTTTTCATGATGGTACAAGGACAGATACAGGGTATATTTGTCACATGATAGTGTAAGGACAGACTGCAGGGTATATTTGTTACATGATGGTGTAAGGACAGACTGCAGGGTATATTTGTTACATGATGGTGTAAGGACAGACTGCAGGGTATATTTGTTACATGATGGTGTAAGGACAGACTGCAGGTATATTTGTCACATGATGGTGTAAGGACAGACTGCAGGTATATTTGTTACATGATGGTGTAAGGACAGACTGCAGGGTATATTTGTTACATGATGGTACAAGGACAGACTGCAGGGTATATTTGTTACATGATGGTGTAAGGACAGACTGCAGGGTATATTTGTTACATGATGGTGTAAGGACAGACTGTAGGGTATATTTGTTACATGATGGTGTAAGGACAGACTGCAGGGTATATTTGTTACATGATGGTGTAAGGACAGACTGCAGGGTATATTTGTCACATGATGGTGTAAGGACAGACTGCAGGGTATATTTGTCACATGATGGTGTAAGGACAGACTGCAGGTATATTTGTTACATGATGGTGTAAGGACAGACTGCAGGGTATATTTGTTACATGATGGTGTAAGGACAGACTGTAGGGTATATTTGTTACATGATGGTGTAAGGACAGACTGCAGGGTATATTTGTTACATGATGGTGTAAGGACAGACTGCAGGTATATTTGTCACATGATAGTGTAAGGACAGACTGCAGGGTATATTTGTCACATGATGGTGTAAGGACAGACTGCAGGTATATTTGTTACATGATGGTGTAAGGACAGACTGCAGGGTATATTTGTTACATGATGGTGTAAGGACAGACTGCAGGGTATATTTGTTACATGATGGTGTAAGGACAGACTGCAGGGTATATTTGTTACATGATGGTACAAGGACAGACTGCAGGTATATTTGTTACATGATGGTGTAAGGACAGACTGCAGGTATATTTGTTACATGATGGTGTAAGGACAGACTGCAGGGTATATTTGTTACATGATGGTGTAAGGACAGACTGCAGGTATATTTGTTACATGATGGTGTAAGGACAGACTGCAGGGTATATTTGTTACATGATAAATATGTAATTAACATGTACTGTTGATTATTCCATTGTAATTCAGTTGATGATGATACACGACAATAGCTGACTAATTCCTTAATAAACACAACAATAGCTGACTAATCCCAGAATAAACAATGACATCAACAACAAAAATATCAAATGTAAACACTTTGCATGCATGCTTCCCACTCCATCATCAATTCAAACAATGCTCTTTGTAACGATGGCTCGATGGCTCGGTCCTGATAATTCAATCTGACACCTCCTCTACATACCATATTTCCCCTAATAGATGCAGGAACTCAGTGCTTTGGCTGGTGAAAAATACCACTGGGAGATAATTTTGATTCTTCTAGCTATCATCAGACTTAAAAAATGGACATTTTGGATAACAATCAGGCGGTGTCCTATAAAATGAACCGATCCTAAACCCTAAGAGGACCTCTAAAAGACCCATGTGAAAACCAAACAGGAAGTATTGAATAGGAATCTCTAATACATGCCGACCCGTAAAGATCCGGGGTAGAATAGGTCTTCAGCATCCCATGCTTGCCGTAAAAGGCGACTATGCTTGTCGTAAGAGGTGACTAACGGGATCGGGTGGTCAAGCTCGCTGACTTGGTTGATGCATGTCATTGATCCCAGCTGAGTGGATCGATGCTCATGATGCCAATCACTGGATTGTCTGGTCCAGACTCGATTATTTACAGACCGCTATCATATAGCTGGAATATTGCTGAGTGCGTCGTTAAACAACAAACAAACAAACAAACAAACAAACAAACAAACAATCTAATACAATCTGGGTCTTGAAGAATAGTAAATGAATTATCCTTACTCAGAATGAAAGTATTTAAAGTGAGTGAGTGAGTTGGGTTCAACGCCGCTTTTAACAGTATTCCAGTTATATCGCGGCGTGTCAGCTTCATGTGGGAGGAAAGCCTAAAGTGATGCAGGTCTCAGACGTTTACCACTTCGGTGAAACCCACGAGCACGGGTATGGTGCTGACAAACCTAGAAACATAATCGGGTCGAAACGGGATTCGAACCCACAATCATAGGTTTCTAGCGTGCCCAAGGGACGCAACTCTGCACAGCGAATCGCGGCGCCTTAGACGACTGGGCCCCCCGTGCCCCCCGAAAGTATTTAAAAGGACTCTAATATAAGTTATGGTGAAGAAGACGCTAGATTTCCAATAAAAGCCAGGTGAAAAAATGTCCAAAAACATGCTGGGGGCCTTTATCAGAGATAATACATCAGACTTCCAGGGAGGAGAGTGAATTGTCATGCAACGCAAACATAACATTCGCTGATCATGGTGTTGCGTTAGAAATATCTGCCACAATTCTATCATGTGGCCACACATCACAGATAGTCACGGATTGTCGTGAATTGTCAGCTTCCTTCCATGCCACTTAGAGACACAGATGTACAAGGATGCAGACTGAGGGTGTACATCGACCGGGATTCACCAAGTGTACAGCAGATTGTAAAATAAACAACTGCATGAAACCATGTTGTCAGACCCCTTCATTTTCTCGGAAACTGACTGATTGACATCAAACTTTTTTTCCTCAAATTCGGAAATGATGTAAAGGAATGTCCTCTCAATAGTTGACAAATCACGAACGTGTCCTCCTGCTATTTGTATCAAGTGGAATCACTGGAAATAGTCATATCTTCTCTAATATAGGAAGGTTAATAAAATTATCACTAAATATGCAGGCCATTTCCTGAGAACATATTTCACATTAATTTTGTGATTGGGTTTTTATAGGAAGTGCTCGCTTGTCTAATTGCGGCAAGCAATGCGCCGAATATAGAGAAGGATGTAATATACACACAAATTCTTGCCTACGGATGCAGTAATAAATGGAACAGGAACAACTATCATCACAATACAGACAAGAAATACAACTCCGTGGTAAATACATAAACCGGAATATTACATGTAAGCTGAGGGAATGAAAATAAAATATTGCAATAGTAACTAAGAAAAGAATTTCTTGGAAACGAAATGTGTTTTTAGATATATGGAGGTGTGTCTACTGTATCGGATATTCCTGTATTATGTAAAAGATTTAGTTCGTCAGCAATTATAAGCTGCCATTGTGACTCCCTGAGCAAGCATGTCCTACTCGCAGTCTACCTGCCCTACAATCCCGGGGTAGGGTACAGGGTTGGGTACAGGGTTGGTTACTGGGGAGTCTACCTGTCCTACAGTCCCGGGGTAGGGTACAGGGTTGGTTACCGGGGAGCCTACCTGTCCTACAATCCCGGGGTAGGGTACAGGGTTGGTTACCGGGGTGCCTACCTGTCCTACAATCCCTGGGGTACGGTACAGGGTTGGTTACCGGGGAGCCTACCTGTCCTACAATCCCGGGGTAGGGTACAGGGTTGGTTACCGGGGAGCCTCAGTTACCTGTCCTACAATCCCGGGGTAGGGTACAGGGTTGGTTACCGGGGAGCCTACCTGTCCTACAATCCCGGGGTAGGGTACAGGGTTGGTTACCGGGGAGCCTACCTGTCCTACAATCCCGGGGTAGGGTACAGGGTTGGTTACCGGGGAGCCTACCTGTCCTACAATCCCGGGGTAGGGTACAGGGTTGGTTACCGGGGAGCCTACCTGTCCTACAATCCCTGGGGAACGGTACAGGGTTGGTTACCGGGGTGCCTACCTGTCCTACAATCCCGGGGTAGGGTACAGGGTTGGTTACCGGGGTGCCTACCTGTCCTACAATCCCTGGGGTACGGTACAGGGTTGGTTACCGGGGAGCCTACCTGTCCTACAATCCCTGGGGTAGGGTACAGGGTTGGTTACTGGGGAGTCTACCCCTGTCCTACAATCCCTGGGGTAGGGTACAGGGTTGGTTACTGGGGAGTCTACCCCTGTCCTACAATCCCTGGGGTAGGGTACAGGGTGGGTTACTGGGGAGTCTACCCCTGTCCTACAATCCCTGGGGTAGGGTACAGGGTGGGTTACTGGGGAGTCTACCCCTGTTCTACAATCCCTGGGGTAGGGTACAGGGTGGGTTACTAGGGAGTCTATACCACTGTCCTACAATCCCGGGGTAGTGTACAGGGTGGGCTATAGATCTCAATGTGTTCAACTGCATCACCTAAACAGGAATGTATTACCCTGATACCAACATAAATATTTATTGATTAAATGTCTGGAACATATATACTGTTTATGCTACACATATTTGACAGGAAATATTTGTTGTAATTTTCAGAACAGACTATTTAAGGTAAAGCCAAATGTTGACAAAGCTGTCACTCTAAGCTGTGGGTAACCATGGCCGGTAGGTTAAAGGTATGGTTGGGGCAGGTGATGTTGTTGTCTATGTCTATTACTTTGTTGTCAACTGTGTATGTTGAACACAGCTGAAAATGCCCCAATTGTGAACTATCTAAGTACCCAGTATATACTTTATAAATTTAAATTGTCTTGCTAGAAATTTATCCCCAAAATGACTAAAGACAGGAGGGAACAATAAAAATGTGTTACTGATTGTCTAATTATAAAATTTTCTAACTTTTACATATCATAAAATATAATATAGCTGCACGATAAATTGCAAAGACAATCGCCCAGAGTGGTTTATTCTAACTGCAGTGTTTTATTGTACGACAAGCAACAACCATGAGTCGTTTATTTCTTATATACACACCCTCGTTTGTAGGGTCTAATGTTCCTTTTTTTTAAAAATGAAGCCAACTGTGGTTTAGTCTTTCCTGAATCAAACAGGATAAAAAATACATAGTCACATTTGTTAATGTAAGTGTAAAGTTTGAGGTTACTTGATATTAATTTGGAGGTCACGAGCCAAAGATTATATCGTGTCACATAATTTTGAGCTAGCTCAACATGAGACTGAACTGTTTACAGTGCCAGGCTATGGGGGCATGGGTGGCCCAGTAGTCTAAGGCGCTGTAATTTGTTGCCTCCCTTAGGCACGCCAGAAACCTATGATTGTGTGTTCGAATCCTGGTTCGCCCCGATTATGTTTCTAGGTTTGACAGCACCATACCGGTGGGTTTCACCGAAGTGTTAAATGTCTGAGACCTGCATCACTTCGAGCTTTCCTCCTACATTAAGCTGACACGCTGTGATATAACTGGAATACTGTTAAAAGGGACGTAAAACCCAACTCACTCACTCACTCACAGGGGGCTGTGGCTGCCATAGTTATGCAACAACTGAGACCAACACGAGACCCAGAAGGGATGAGTAAAACATCACACATTCAGGTCATTTGCAATAATTGATGCCCATGCTGTGTCAAATTCATGATTACCAAAACATAAAAATCGTCCATAAATGTTGATTAAAGTTTAGGATGCCACAAAAAGGTGTCAAATTTATATATTTGTTCAAACCAAACTCTGAACAAAATCAATGGAAAAATAATATCAATGGCTTAATCTCATTTCCAAATAGGACAAAAAGTGAATTACCCCAGTTATGGCATGGTGATATCAAGCGCTGCTATGCCAACTGAGCTAAGATGAAAAGTAAAGCGTTCACAATGAGCAAGTCCCTAATGGAATCATTAGTTGTGCGAGATATCAGAGGACCGGAAATGGTGAGAATATATAACATTTTCATTGAAATCAATACCCAACAGAAGATTCCACTTCACACAAGAACTGTCAAATGGGCATAGATCATAAAGAATTCGACTGAAATATTCTCACAACTGTTTCAGTCATTTCAGCTGATGAGATCATGTTAGCTCTCAATAAGTGGTGATTGAATTCATTCTCCTTTCTTACACTATTAATAAGAAGACTGGGTGCAGGTGTTGCCTGGGAAGTTTAGCCCACTCTCGTGTCATTTAACGTTGATGGATACAATTGTTGTATGTGTCAGGCTGATTAACCCTCTTGCTGGTAATCTAAAGAATATACTTTGTAATAGAAGTCTTCTAACTTTTGGACCCATGAAGATCTGAGGTAGAATAGGTCTTCAGCAACCTATACTTGCGGTTAAAGCCGACTATGTTTGTCGTAATTTTTAGGCTTGTCATAAGAGGCGACTATCAGGATCAGGTGGTCAGACTTGCTGACTTGGTTGATGCATGTCATCATTTCCCAAATGCGTTGATCGGTGCTCATGATATTGATCACTGGATAGTCTGGTCCAGACTTTATTTACAGACCGACGTCATATAGCTGAAATACTGAAACAACAAACAAACAAACTTCCTACATTTGAAATGTAAGGTTATCGAGGACTTGACGCTGACTATTTGTTTATCCTGCATGGTTGTTTATCACCCCAAACATTGGGTTTAATTGGGTTTAATGATGCTTTGATCAGCATTTTGGTTATATATGGTGCTCAATATAGGAGGAAAGGTCAAGGTGACCCAGGTCATAGATTTTACTTAACTATGACCCAAGACTTAACCCAAGAGTATGGAGAGTCCTGCGCCATGACTGTGGAATATATATATATATTAATATACATTTTTCTACTAAAAGCCGAGGCAAATCTAGATTAAACTAAACCAAGTCTGCTTTCCTTGATTCCACAGAAGAGGACAGGTTCTTTTGAAAAAAGAATTATGATTTATTTTAAAGAAATGTTTTCAAAGACTGTTAATCTTGGGAATGGATATCACCATTAAGTTGGAACATGTAGGCAAATGAGCAGGGTTTTCATGATTCATACACAGCAAAAGTCATATAAAAAACGGGGGATGCGTCGCAAGCAGTTGTCTGAACTGCTGCAATTTGCTGTGCAGTGTAGCTAAGAACCCCTTGGCCACGCCAGAAATCTATGATTGTGGGTTCAAATCCCGGTTCACCCTGATTATGTTTCCATGTTTGTCAACATCATACCAATGTCGTAAATGTCCGAGACCTGCATCACTTAAAGGCATTACTCTCACATCAAACTGACATGCCGTGATATACAATAAACCCAACTCACACACTCACCATAAACACTTATCTGTGAAACCTTATAGACAATGACTATCATGAGATGTGATATACTGAGGTGATACTGTCTTGCTGAATACTAGAGTAATATATACCATGTACATGACATCAAGTGAAGGAGCAGGTTGTAGTGTCATGGGATGCACTGAGGCAGGACTGACTGTGTTCAACACCTCTCATGCATGAGCTTGATAACATGACGTCATTCACAATAAAATGTTATCACGTCAGAAAGGAGTGATGTTGGTGTCATCATCAGTTTCATGGATTAATCCACTCTGCCAGATGTAGAATTACGAGAAAAAGAAACAAAAATGGGAGTTACTTGGCACATCTCAATGAAAGGTTCATGTTATTTCCTGGGACAATGTTTACTGCTAATACCATCTGATATCAGTGATGGTTGGTCTTCTCAGTGATATGGTGGTCCATATTCTCAACTTAAGGTCCATGTCTGGAACTAATATGCCACCTGATGTCAGTGATGGTCCATGTTCTCAACTCAAGGTCAGTGATGGTCCATCTTCTCAACTCAAGGTCAGTGATGGTTCATCTTCTCAACTCAAGGTCAGTGATGGTCCATCTTCTCAACTCAAGGTCAGTGATGATCCATCTTCTCAACTCAAGGTCAGTGGTGGTCCATCTTCTCAACTCAAGGTCAGTGGTGGTCCATCTTCTAAACTCAAGGTCAGCGATGGTCCATCTTCTCAACTCAAGGTCAGTGATGGTCCATCTTCTCAACTCAAGGTCAGTGATGGTCCATCTTCTCAACTCAAGGTCAGCGATGATCCATCTTCCAAACTCAAGGTCAGTGATGGTCCATCTTCTCAACTCAAGGCCAGTGATGGTCCATCTTCTCAACTCAAGGTCAGTGATGGTCCATCTTCTCAACTCAAGGCCAATGTCAGGAACTAATTTGCCACCTGATGCCCATTCTGTGCTCAAGCATTACTCAATGCTAATTGTGAGTTACCATGGACAGCACAAAACTGCTCATTCCAAGACATCATTGTGTAGTTTGTGTGATATTCATTGAGAAAATCTAAAACAAATACATTTTGAAACAGAAATTGTCAGTCAAAACTTGAAACCTTCCATAAAATAGTTACAATCTCTACCTAATCAATAATTGAACCCCACACGGATATATTGACATACAGTCTCATAACCTATGTCTCACTAGACAACAAATCATTGGAAGCCATTGGTGAATGTCATTCATTTCTATATATACATGGAATTTATAGCCTTGCTAAGCCTTGATAATCCTCAATTAACCTTCCCACTCAATATCTCATTCTGATGCTCACAAAGACTTTCTGGATCCAAAAATTACTTTGGCCTTAAATTTTACATATCATTTCTGAGTGGATTATACCAATGCCACAAAATGATGTCCATCATTCATACAGGCCTTCAGCTGTCAATCACTGCCTCGAAAAGAGTTATTCGCGCATTAATAACATGCTCAAAATCTTTTGATATCATGTACAATATTCCTGTCATTAAAACATTTCAGAATGCAATTATAGCTGCTGTCACTCCAGCTTGATTGTTGTCCGGGTAGAAGCGTTTTATCGCTCTGCGTTGCCTGTAGAATATTGAAGCTCGGTTGGTGGAGTAGACTCCCTGAAGACACAACCACTCTTCTTCTTGAAGCTGTGTTTATGGGGCAACCGGTGCTAGCTCTTCAAAGCTGTTGTAAGGTGTGTCGACTTTAGTTCAGTCAATCACGGAGGACAATGCTGGGTTTTATCATCACCATGGTTATTCCTGATCGTACAATCATCATCATCATCATCATCATCATCTGCAGCAGC
Organism: Haliotis cracherodii; assembly: GCF_022045235.1. Classification (NCBI taxonomy): domain Eukaryota; kingdom Metazoa; phylum Mollusca; class Gastropoda; order Lepetellida; family Haliotidae; genus Haliotis; species Haliotis cracherodii. Next base: position 14,959,305 of record NW_027266286.1, read on the forward strand.
AGCAAAATCATTACCATATTTCCTCGCACATAATGCACATTTTTTTTCCAGCAGAATAATCATTACTACCATTGATCAGTATTCATGGTATTACCACTTCTACCATTCTACTGCTGTTACTATCATGGGAGTTCTACTTTATATGTCAGTTGTTTGATACAGACATACAACAATACAATGAATATGCAACAGGATATTATTTATTAATTAAGACAGACAAACAAAAAGGACAAATCTAGAAGAATGCCCATAACTTATCTGCAAAAGCTACACTGCTGTGTTCTGTTCTTAGGAAATAATGTAAACGTAATAATCATAAAAAACATTAGCTAAATGACGCACCAATCAAATTTGGAAGGGAGACAAACGTCTGGATATCATTATATCACATGTATAAAACAGTCAGTGATTGACCAAACTTCTGAGACAATTTCTTAAGTTCACACAGGACGCTTACAACATCTAGACCCAGACAGGAAGTGGCAAAGTCCATTTGGCAAAGTCCATTGAGCGTAGTCTTCTCTAAACCCACAAACATACGCCTTACCAGCACCTGACATCCAACTGGCCTTCCTGAGGAACTTACTGACTTAAGAGTATCTGTAGGTATTACAGCACAGGAAAACTGGACCCTTACCTACTCTGTGAGTGCTGGTCATTAGGTGATAGCACTCAAGATGAAAGACCCCAGCTGACAAAAGATTAATACTAACAACCTCTTGTCACACATGCCAAGCCTACTGTCTCCCCATAAACAACTCTCAACACGTAAGCAATTAAAGCTGCAGGAAAGAAGCATACTTCAAGGATATAGTTGCAGTAAACTGACGAGACAGCAACATCAAAACCAACTTAAATCAATGGCTGCATCTGCCTCGGCCGACAACAAAGCCGCACACCACTGGACAAAATGTTTTCTTATCCAAGATTAGTCATGGGAACAGCAATCTTGCAAACTCTTGCCGGAAAGTACAATCGGCATGATAAGAAGGGAGTGAGTATGGTTTTACGCCGCTTTTAGCAATATTCCAGCAATATCACGGCGGGGGACACCAGAAATAGGCTTCACACATTGTAATCGAACCCGAATCTTCGGCGTGACGAGCGAACGCTTTAACCACTAGGCTACCCGACCGCCCCTGCACGATAAGGAGAGTCAGTGAGTTGAGCATAATAATGTTCCCAACAGTACCCTATCTGCCATAGTAAGTGCCCTGCTACATGAAGCCCCCCCCCCCCCCCCCCCCTCCCCCCCAACCAACCAACTTTTAGACAAATCTGTAAGTTATCTTTATTTATGACAGACCATTTTTTTTTCTGTAGAGCAGAGCAGAAGGGGTTTTTAATTGCCTAGTAACTATTATCAGAACGTTTTAGTTTCATCGACGTTTCAACTTGGTTTCTTCATTACCACTCGATCTCGGAAAACAATTTTAACTTGTTGTATACAGTTGTAATAAGTCAGTTGGCTAATGAACTGTATGTTTCACAGCTTGTCAGATTAATGTGGGAGGAAAGCCCAAAGTGACGTAAGTTGTTCCTTTTTTCCACTAACATGAATAAGTGAGTGAGTTGGGTTTAACACCGCTTTTAACATTATCCCAGTTATATCGCGGCTTGTCAGCTTAATGTGGGGGGAAAGCCCGAAGTGAGGCAGGCCTCAGACGTTTACAACTTCCAAGAAACCCACGAGCACAGGTATGGTGCTGACAAACCTAGGAACATAATGGGGGCGAACCGGGATTCGAACCTACAATCAAAGATTTTTTGGCGTGCCCAAGGGATGCAACTCTGCACAGCGAATCGCGGCGCCTTAGACGACTGGGCCACTCATGCCCCCCACCCCCCCATTACGCCATAGATTATGATATGAAAACAAGTTTCATAAAAGGAAAACAAAATTCAGCATCCCATTACTAAGAGAGTGTGAGTTCCTGTACTGGCTTCAAAGGAGATGATCAGGCAATACCTTATTGCCCATTGACCAGAGAAGCTTCCCAGCCTTCCAGTAAGCCACTGGCTGCTGACACGGTGCCCACAATTCACAAGCAGGCTGAGCAGTACCATCACCACAAGCTGAGATCCTCGACTTAGTGTTTCCAATACTGCTGCCATACCTGGTCAAAGATGAGCCAACACCATCAAAACAATTCAGGGAATTAATTGTCTTAGTCTCTCATGTTTTCAGACATCTGGAATTTTGGGCAACTGTTTGGAACTGGCTCCATGGTATTTGACTCAACTCGTTAATTGTGACTGTATAAGGCTTCCTGTGTCCAAGCATGCTGTGGACCCGTGAAGATCCGGGGTAGAATAGATCTTCAGCAACCCATGCTTGACGTAAAAGGCGACTATGCTTGTCGTAAAAGGTGACTAACGGGATCGGGTGGTCAGGCTTGCTGACTTGGTTGATGCATGTCATCGATCCCAATTGCGTGGATCGATGCTCATGATATTAATCACTGCATTGTCTGGTCCAGACTCGATTATTTACAGACCGCCGTCATATAGCTGGAATATTGCCGAGTGCGGCGTTAAACAACAAACCAACCAACCAACGAACCGAGCATGCTGCACTCTGTTTAAATGGATTCATTGGTATCAAAACCATGTGAACTTATACAGCCAGCACTTGTTAATTTATTAATATTGCTGTAATATAAACTGATGGCTCAATCGACACATCTGATCTTAACATTTTTCAGATACTTTTTATCACAACATTAGACATATTTGGAACAAATTAAAACATCACGTTTTAGAAAAACAAATGTCAGCCATCATATGGTTAAAGTTGAATGAATATATAATCATTTCTCTAAATTTCTCCCTGTTTGAGCCAAGGGTAGAGGATCCTTGCCAAATATGTTTGTTTTGTTTGTTTGTAATGCATAGTGCCTCACTCAGCAATATTCCAGCTATATGACGGTGGTCTGTAAATAATCGAGTATGGACCAGACAATCCAGTGATGGACATCTTGTGCATCGATCTACGCAATCAGGATATGATGACATGTGTCAATCAAGTCAGTAGCCTCACCGAATCCATCTTACAACAAGCATGGGCGGCTGAAGACCAATAGTAACCTGGATCTTTACCATCTTCCTGAGACAAGGGAGTTAACTGACTATAAAACTCCAGTTTCCACCCTTGCTGAATTGGGCTGGGATTTCTGGGCCTTGACAGTAGAACCCAGCGTTAGAAATTGGCACTAGTCCTGTATTCCTTACCAAACTGCCAAATAGTAAAGGTATCCTAAGGACTAGTAGAAATTGGCCCATTTTAAGGGTTTTGCTATATGTTATCATTATAAGGACTAGTGGACAAAAACTGTTAGTTTCTAACCCAGAGAATCACCAGTGGCTATTACAACTTATGTCCCTTCTATGTCCCTCCTATTGACCAATCAGATTCTACCTCTCATATCACTGCATTTGCTTCAAACATAATGGTGGCGCCCAGTCAAAATCAATAACCAAAATCTATATTGTGATAAAACGGTTCTTACTTAATGAAGTGCATCAAGTCACGTAAGCACCTTGATTAAAAACATGAAAAGATTTGGAAAATATTAGTTGATGCCGAGTTGGCAGTCCACATGTTTGCAAATCCTGCAATCGACTGAAACTTGTATGGAAGTTTACAAACGGTTGTCGATTTCGTTATACGATTTTGATTTGACTATGCATGGACTTGTTAGCCCAGCCAAAATATAACTCCATAATTCTAACCTAGTTCGGCAAGGGTTGGATACTGGACTTTAATAGACAGTTAACTCCCTTGCCTCAAGAAGATGGATCTTTACAGGGTCAGAATAGGTACCATGTACATCATACTCATCAGACGGGCAAAGAAATGGGGCATTGGTCGGTCACGCTCTGAGACAGAGCTGACCTCATGTCATCGCAGCGAGTGTGGCTCATGCTATCAGTCACCTTATTAAAAGGCCTCCACTTGAATATGTACTGGCTGCCAGTATAATGCTTACTGCGGTGTCAGCAACATTCACCCAAGGATGTGGAAGCAAAGGACATTTAGAGTATTATGCATGAATGGAACACGAGAGGAAAAATTAATTTGTGTTGAAAGTAATTCCATAATGCATATGTACAGTGAAATGAGGCACCTTAAAACCACAAAGCCCCCCTGGCATCTCTCCTCCCCCTCCCCCAAATCATCCATTGTATTGAACTCAAGTAAAGCCAAAATTAGCAATTATCACTTCAAAGGCAAAACAACCTTCCTGTGATACCCTAGTGATACAAACATGCAGGGACATGGAAACCCACCGGGCTCCAACATTAGGAACACTACATCAGTATTTGGATCCCAAATTTCAGCTGAAATCCAAGGAACACTCCCAAGACAAAAGAACAAATGTGGTTTCTTGAAACATTCATCTTCTAGATGAGAGTACAAAACCCCTTGTGTAAAGTCTGCGACAATCTGCAGTCATGAAATACCATCTTGTTCCCGAATGAATGTCCATGCGACCAATCAATGTGAGCGTTCTCACAAACAGTAGGAAACAATCCCGGAATCACTGGCCTACTTACACAGACAAAGTGAATTCACAAAAACCACTAACGATGCACACCTTGAGGCAAGACAATAGTTAACATGGCAAACCTTTTGATTATCTTAATTGCCTTCCCATGACATTCACAAAGTAGCAGGTGGATCGCGCACAAACCAACTTCACCAAACCCAAGTTATCATCTTTGCGAGTGAGATAGGATGTCATTACCATGTCATTATCATTATCAGGTACACATACATCAGGACAGGCGACATCCATTTAGACTTCATGTATTGGGGACCCGTGAAGATTCCAGGGTAGAATAGGTCTTCAGCAACCCATGCTTGTCGTTAAAGGCGACTAACAGGATCGGGTGGTCAGACTCGCTGACTTGGTTGATGCATGTCATCGATCCCAATTGCGTGGATCGATGCTCATGATATTTATCACTCCAGCCTCGATTATTTTACAGACCGCCGTCATATAGCTGGAATATTGCTGAGTGCGGCGTTAAACACCAACTAACCAACCAATCATGAATTGGATCATCACTACAATGTGTTTTTGGTTTCATGATCATGCAGTCCACATAAAGTCTATGAAATCTTTTATCATGTTTATTACACAATACATTTCTCTCTAAAAGACATTTCCTGATGCTGATTTTGTAGCTCGCTAGATTTGCATTTTAGATTGGTCTCCTTTCCTCTTTAATCTAGCTTGGTCTCCTCTCATTGTGATCCGGGTTAGAATAGGTCTTTAGCAACCCATGCTTGTTATAAAAATGACTATGCTTGTCGTAAGAGGCAACTAACAGGATCGGGTGGTCAGACTCGTTGACTTGGTTGATGCATGTCATCGTATCCAAATTGTTTTGATCGATGCTCATGATGTCAATCACTGGATTGTCTGGTCCAGACTTGATCATTTACAGACCGCCGTCCTACAGCTGGAATAATTCTGAGTGCAGGACTGTGGGTCATATTCTAGGACACTGATTGATTGTGATACTAAATTTTCTGCAGAATCTTTCCAAATTGGTATTGATACAGAGGACTGTGCAATTAGAGAAATCATGAAAGTGTTTAAAATTTCTATCTCTAGGAAACTCATTTCAGATTTAGAACCCCTGGTGTATCCTTGCATCTCTGGCTAGAAACATTGTTTGCTTGTTGTTTCACAACAGTGATTGACATTATGATCACTGGATTGTTTGGTCCAAATTTGATTATTTACAGATCGCCGTCATATAGCTGGAATATTGCTGAGTGCAGCATAAACAAACAAACAAACTGATGTGGTGAATGTATTACATGTTATGTAATATGTACTTGCAGTGCAGCAAGAGAGGAATGATCAGTATAGAGTTACAAAAAACATTGATCAAAGGATTAACCGATGATATGTTGATCGATTAAACACTGTTATCTTGCTCAGTGGATTTGTCAAAAGTAATTGTTGATATAGATGGAATACACCCATATATGGGCGTGAAGTGCCTGAGTAAAAATAACATTCTTTGTTCAAAGGATCAGCCGATAATGCGTTGACTGATTGCTCACTATTATCTAACTCAACAGATTTTTTTAAAGAACCGTGGACATCATGAACATAGTTGTCAAGTGTGCTATCTCAGCTGACCAATGAGATCTGACACCTAGGTGAAACACCTGAAACAAGTGATCAGTTGAGAGACAAACACAATATCCCAAAATGCTAGTCATATTTTAAAATATCAGATTGATTCATTCTACAGCTCCAGATGTATGGGATATTGTTCCTTCATGTGGACATTTACGGATACATTCCTCGGACAAGGTGCCGTCACTGCTTATTACCAGGGTATACATTTAACATCAGTCAGTTTTCCGTCATTTGCTGTAGCACGAACGAGGAAGGAAGGCCTCAACAGTGACTGATCAAATTGTTCCATACCTAAAAAATATGCGACAATAGCAATCAGTTGTTCATAAGAGCTATGCTTATGGTAATGATATTAAATATATTAAAGACCGTTGTAACTAAACGTGCTAAAAAAACACGATATTGGAAAATATTATTTCAGATTAAATAGTAGTTTCAGATACAATTCATCTGATCGTTGCATCAAAATTCTTTGAAGTTCTATTATTGGGTATTTTTTTAACCGAATCACCAGTAGATTGGTAGAAAGTATGCATACAGCTGGTTGCTCATTTCCTGCTTAGGTTACGGGGAAAATATACACGGCTATCATCATGTCTAGTTAGTTATCAGCTGTTCGTTTACCTGAATTCTCTGAAGGGATATACTATGTAGTTTGTTACTGTGCATTATACGATGTTAACCGATAGCACACCCTTTCAAGTTGAGCTTGTATTAATCAACAACAAAAACACATGTATATCCTTTGTTATATAAATATATCATTCTTCAATCTTCCGAAATGTGTCGCATCTCACAGCACAGTGAGAACAGTGCCAACACAAGTCAAACCAGTTGAAATTAGAGCCCGTAACTATCAAATTTTGATTCCCAAAAGAAAATGATGATCATGTTACCACCCTTTCAAAGTTGGAGCAGTGTTTAAACATGTCTAGGATTACCGCATCCATGGTGACATGGCTTTAAAACTGACACATAATTTCAGCAAGCAAAATGATATCGCTTCCTAAACTGTTGCTTGATTTTACGACTCCGAACATTGAAGACAGATTTGATGCATGGATTTCAACTTCTTTTTACTTGCTTGATAAGGGTACAAGCAGTGTCACACAATAAAAGAACAAAAGAAGTTACAATCTATAAGCTAGCTCTGTCTTCATCCTTACTACAGCTTCTAAACTGCCACTTGAAGAGACTCCTAGCATTATTGTGGTTCTCTGTGAACATCCGTTGCACATCACGTACATGTGAAGAGACACCAAGGTGTGTAATAACCCCCCCCTGATCATCTGCATCTCCACAATCATCGAGTGTAAATGATTCCTGGGTTATGGCTTCCATTGAGTATTAAAGACTCCCCAGAAAGGAGAAAGTTGGATCTAAAAGCAATAGAAAACAGGAATGCAAACCTGCCAACTAATTAAATCGGTGATCTATATTTGGATATGTTTTTTTATAAACTAGTAATGACTACTCCAGGGCAGAAGATGGTTTGGCTGTTGGCTTGATTCAATCAGCACCAGAGGGTTGAGTTAGCGTGCAAAGTGAGGTGAACTGAGGTGACATTGGGCTTACATCACATCACTTTCAAGATTACCTATTGGAGAGGGAGAGAGAGAGAGAGAGAAAGAGAGAGAGAGAGAGAGAGAGAGAGTGAGAGAGTAGAAAGAGTGAGAGAGGGAGGGAGAGAGGATCATGAGAGAGAGAGGGGAGAAAGAGAAAGGGAGGATCATGAGAGTGACAGAGAGAGAGAGAGAGAGAGAGAGAGAGAGAGAGAGAGAGGAGATCATGAGAGGGAGAAAGAGGAGAGAGAATAGAAAGAGTGAGAGAGGGAGGAGTATCATGAGAGAGAGAGGGGAGAAAGAGAGGGAGGATCATGAGAGAGACAGAGAGAGAGAGAGAGACAGAGAGAGAGAGAGAGAGAGAGAGAGAGAGAGAGAGAGCGAGAGAGATTAAACACACACACACACATAATTGCATGCACATCGCCATATAAGCACGATAAGTGCAATAACCTAGCTTCAATGCGACGTCAAGCTCCATTTTCATCTCAAGAAGACAGACCCAAGAGACAGAGGCCAACCCAACTAATACCTGACACCTAACAATCCCTGGATGTCCACACTCAACCCTATATTATCCCACGTCAGTACAGAAAACATCTGTCTCCACCTTAGTGTGAGCAAGGTGCCTAAGGGAAAATGTAACAGATGTTTGAATAATCACAAAGTCAGTGTTGGGCAAATAGTTTGTTTTTGAACTATGTTGAATGCAATGATGAGTACATGTGCTTCTAAATGGCATTTAGGATCAGAAGTTTTGTGAACAGTCACATCATACAGAGATAGACATGGCCACTAGTCTCTGACAGTTGTTCCTCCCAGGATGAAAACCTAGAGATTTTGCATGAGCCAATTGTCCAAAATGAGCTGCGGACAAGTCAGATATTTAGAAACAGTTATATGATAGTCAGCATGTACAAAGGTAGAAACCATTTGTCTCCAAGTGCTGTCATGGATACTAAAGCGCCATGAGGCTGTCTATATATCAGTGACAATTATGATCTAGCACAAATTATACCTCCACAGCTGATGCTTTGTGAAGCATGTATCCGAAATCTAAAGGAATATGCATGTTCCTGTCTCAGCTGAAGAAATGATGTTTTCCCACCTTACCAATGTACGTACAAGTGCTCTGGAAGACGGGATACTATTATCTGCACAACTGTTTATGGATGTTGACAGTGAAGGGGATGTCTGTTGAAAATCTGAAGATATTACAGTGTGATGTTAGCCAAAATACAGGATTTATGGCAATGAGTGAGTGAGTGAGTTTGGTTTTACGCCGCTTTTAGCAATATTCCAGCAATATCACAGCGGGGGACACCAGAAATGGGCTTCACACATTGTACCCATGTTGGGAATCGAACCCGGATCTTCGGCTTGACGAGCGAACGCTTTAACCACTAGGCTACCCGACCGCCCCCTTATGGCAATGATATAACAGGGGTATAGTATGCATGGGAATCATAAATAACAAGAAATCAATGTCTTCCTGTCCCGGCTGATGACTGTAAACAATTTCAATGTGACCCAAAAGACAGAACTGAAGATCACATCCAGCATGGGGAGGAAAGCCAGCTTGTGTCTAAGTATCCTAGCTCTTTAATGTTCTCAGAGCACTGATACAGGCCCCAGACCAATAGATGTCATTTAGGTCCCATGGAATACAATTCTAATCTGACAAAGTAATCCTCCAAGTACACTTTATACAGCAGTGTTGCACAATGAGATTTACAAATGCCTGAGCCATGAGATCAAGACTAGAAAGTGGAAATGGTGTTGTTTGTGAGAACTACTCACAGTGATGTTGGTGGAGTCAAATGGAAATAGGACATTTCAAAATTTTATCCACTTTTGATGGGACATTCTACTCTATCATTACCAAATACATCTTCCCGTGGCAAAGGCGTTAACTGACTGTAAAAGTCCAGTTTCCACCCTTGCTGAACTTAAATGAGGCTGGAAATTTCCAGGCTTGATCGAAGCACCACAAGTGGCTTTTACAATTATGTCCCTTCTATGTCCCTCCTATTGACCAATCAGATTCAATCCCTCACATCACTTGCATTTGCTTCCAACAAAATGGCGGCACCCAGTCAAGACGATCTGAATGAAAATCAAAATCGCTATTGTAAAAATAGCAGTGATTATCTGATCGATAATCAAGATCTCTATTGTAATAAAACAGGTCTTACCCCCCGAAGTGCATCAAGTTACTTGAGCATCTTGACTAAAAAAATGGAATGATTTGCAAAATATCTGTCAATGCCCAGTTGATGGTACACATGCTTTGCAAATCCTACAGTCGACCGAAATCTGCACACTGAAAGCCATGCTGTTATGAGCCGGATGTCTCATTCCTTATGCGATTTTGATTGGACCATACATTACATCCAATCGCATGGTGTTCAATCTTATATTCATCCAGTCCTTGACACACCACTTGTTCGAAGCCTGAATTTATTAAAATTATGCTTCCTATAGTAAATATAAAACATCAATGTCTTAATTATATGCCAAAAAAGATTTTATTGGGGAGATAGGCAAAATAGGGGCAAAAAATATATGTATGGTTCAAGGAAAATCAGTGATGACACCAGGTGTTCACAATAGGTGTAAGCATCCCACTCAACAGGTAGAACCCGCTACTCACACAGTTTGTTTAAAAAAAGTAGGTGCTTGTAGCCTGACATCACAAAGCAGGACTGCCTGAAGTGACAGCTGCCTGTATACAAACCAGACAGTCAAGTGATGGATCTGAAGTCCAGAGAAAGCTCAGTGATATTAGTTCATTTAATAACACTAAAATCTACGGAAGACGATGCTGAGCCATGTTCGGGCTAGTCAACTCAACCGAATTTGGCACCAGCTGCTTATCAAATTGATTCTCAGCTTGCTCTCCTCCCATGACAGCCTCTGTTATGTAAACACATACTGTATTGGTGGAATGCTGCATATGATGAAAGACACGACAAAACTGATTAATTCTGTACTGTACCGAACACCTGCAGTTCCTATGTATTAACTATCCTTAAAGGTTTAATGAAGTAACTGAGGTCTGGATATTGACAGTATTCATACAATCATGGACACTCTGAATGCATTTGACACCTGTCAATTCTATACATAAAATGCTTTCAAAGGCAATATTAGATTAACGAGGCAGAAAACTCTTGATATTGAGTGTTCATGAAGACATAGATGACAATATCAACACCTCTATATATGATGAACAGAATGACCTTGGATCTAATATAAAATTGCCAGTGACACATACCCTTAATATTGGCAGAGTTCATGACAACAAAGACAAACCCATGCTTACTTTGTCAGTGGCCTCAGGACATTATGGACCATAACTAAAAGCTATGATACGGTCTGTATTTACCTACTTCAAAATTTGCCCGGTAGCAAGTTGTGTAATATTGGCTAACTTCGATCCAGGAAATATTTGACCAATGAAATGCTGTTTAAGAGTGGCTACTTGGATGCCATCAAATATTTGACCAATGGAAAAGTGTAATATTGACACTGTGGGGAAAGTGTGATAGTGATAATGGATGATGTCAGATTGTAACATTAAACTGGAACAGTAGGGTATAGTTTGCTGTCAGAGGAGAGTCAATACAAACTCTTCTCTTGTGGGAGTGGTGGGGTAGCTAAGTTATGAGTTAAAGCATTCGTTCGTCACGCTGAAGACCCGACTCAACTTCTCATTTAAGTCCAATGTGTGAAGCCCATTTCTGGTGTCCCCAACAGAACCTGTGAGAGCCTTAAATTATCATACATAAAGAAATAAATCTAAAAAAAACCCAAGGACACACATATTGCTGCCATGTTTTGTGCCATTCAGACGACCTGGAATACTTTTTGTTTGTTGTTTAACGCCACACGCAGCAATATTCCAGCTATATGACGGCGGTGTGTCAATAATCAAGTCTGTACCAGACAATCCAGTGATTGACATCATGAGCATCGATCCACACAGTTGTGATACGATGACATGCATCAACCAAGTCAGCGAGCCTGACCACCCAATCCTGTTAGACGCCTCTTTTACGGCAAGCAGGGGTTGCTGAAGGCCTATTCTACCCTAGATCTTCTCAGGTTCCTGTAATACATGAAATATGTCAACTTGATTTGTAAAATCTGTTGTGTAACCCAATACTACAGTAATAAAACTGAACACTCGCTAGCCCTAAATCAACTGAAATATTGGCATAGCTATTTTCTACTTGTTCATGTTTCGCCTTCCATGATGGTGAATCTGTAAGCACAAGACATACTTGTCCTTTACATATTTGTCAGCCACTTAAGTTCATTCTCTAGCTAAAAATGAAGATAAATTAATTAGCGAAAGTTGTCCAAAGTCCAATTACTGTCAGTGATGCTTAAATAAATAATTAAGAAAAACCCTCTTTAGCGTTCTGAGTGTGATGGCAGCAGGAGAACAGTTTAACTTAAACACTTAAGGATAGACTCAACATTATGAGGCAAGGCTCCACAGTGATCGTGTGGAATGGACTGCGATCAATAGATCAATTTCTCACGTTTCTCTGTGTGAGCTAAAACAACCCAGTATGTCAGGCTGACCCTCAAGATGGCAACATTAAAATAATATTTCACAATTTCTTGAATGACACATTTCCAACCAAATTCAGCCCATCACCATGAAGCATTCACTGTACCTCTTTCCTTACACAGAACATGAAACAATGGAACATGGTCGGTTCAACATGAATATGTCAGTGTAACAAATATTAAGCTCCTATTGAGGTTACTGAGTATTGTGGCATTGTGACTGTCTAAATCTAACCAAATTGGTAACAACAAGACAATACACCAAGCAGTTAAAGATTACTCAATTCTGATTGGTCAATCAGGGGTTATCAAATCACAATAAAACCCCTCATTTTGCAACTGTGAGCTTATTCGACAATCTACCATGCATTTGAAGATTACTCAATTCTGATTGGTGAATCAGGGGTTATCAAATCACAATAAACCCCCTCTTATTGCAACAGTAAGCTTATTCGACAATCTACCATGCAGTTGAAGATTACTCAATTCTGATTGGTGAATCAGGGGTTATCAAATCACAATAAACCTCCTCATACTGCAACTTTGAGCTAATTCGATAGATGCATCACCACGGAAACTAATATCTTTAGAAAAGTACTTATTTTTCAGTCACTGTTGGTATACCTTATAAAATAATTATATGTACAATTACAGGTTACAAAATGCAAAGTTCCATTGAATACAATATTCAGAAGAAGTCTATCAATACATTCTGTGCAGAAAACACAAGAGAAATCTTCAAAGAGATTAAATATGTCAAGTTTTGGGGATGAGAGAGCTTGCTATATGGCACTTTTCTATAAACAACTTTAACGTCATATCTTTTGTATCACAATGACTGTAGAACGAAACCTTGCACGGCTTGCTGTTTTCTTCATGGGTTCTTATGTTAGCTTTCAAAGTTGCTGTGCTACATGCTTTCAATGCTTGTCATATATTCGAGTGAAGTATTACGGTGTAAAAAACTTCACGAGCATATACCACTGTATACAGACGTGCCATGTTTTGTTCAAAGGCTGTTGCAGGTGATTCTGTTATCAGATCGACAACTCCATAATTATAAACCGGACACAACCAATGTCGCATCACTCAATATATTTGCTGACACCAAAGGGTTTGCATTTCATATAGTCACAGGGGGCACGGGTGGCCCAGTCGTCTAAGGCGCCGCGATTCGCTGTGCAGAGTTGTTTCCCTTGGACACGCCAGAAACCTATGATTGTGGGTTCGAAATCCTGGTTCGCCCCGATTATGTTTCTAGGTTTGTTAGCACCATACCCGTGCTCGTGGGTTTCACCGAAGTGGTAAACGTCTCAGACCTGCATCAGTTTGAGCATTCCTCCCACATTAAGCTGACACGCCGTGATATAACTGGAATACTGGTAAAAGCGGCGTTAAACCCAACTCACTCACTCACTCATATAGTCACATCAAAATGGAGATGGAGATACTGTGTTTTCAATGTTGAGCTAGATTACCTGTAGATTTAATCACACTCTATTCTAACTGTACTACAATCCCATTGTGCACGCAGGGCTAATTCACCACACAGCATGAGGTCAATAATGAACATACTGCCACGTATTCAAGTATTGGTCAGTGGAATGACAGGACACCACAGCTGAGGCCCACTGTAATCAGCATGTCACAGGTGTAGCAATTACCTGGAGCAAGCTGCGACACCACGTTAACATGGCACCCGCCAATGCTTCTGCAGAACCTGGGAATAATCTGCATACTGCAACTTTGCTGAGTAAATAATGTACACACTGCAACTTTGCTGATAAATAATCTACACACTGCAACTTTATTGATGAATAATGTACACAGTGCAATTTTTCTGATGAATAATCCACATGATGCAACTTTGCTGATGAATAATCTGCATACTGCAACTTTATTGATGAATAATGTACACAGTACAACTTTGCAGATGAATAATCTGCATGATGCAACTTTGCTGATGGATAATCTGCATACTGCAACTTTACTGATGAATAATCTGCATACTGCCACTTTGCTGATGAATAATCTGCATACTGCCACTTTGCTGATGAATAATCTGCATACTGCCACCTTATTGATGAATAATCTGCATACTGCAACTTTGCAGATGAATAATCTACATGATGCAACTTTGCTGATGAATAATCTGCATACTGCAACTTTGCAGATGAATAATCTGCATACTGCAACTTTGCTGATGAATAATCTGCATACTGCAACTTTGCTGATGAATAATCTGCATGATTGCAACTTTGTTAAATATGTATACAGAAAAATTTACTTTGTTTACGTATAAAAAACATTAATTCCTATCTGTTTAACTTTGATTCATCCATGCATTCATCCATGAACTAACGACCCATGTTTAATTAATTTACCATACCCCAGACAATGGTAAAGCTAGTGCCATGCACGCTGCTACAACCAACAACTGCTGTAGACCATTGATTTTAATAGACATTCTATTTGCCTCATCAACTCCCACCATAGGTGAGTCCCATTGCCGGGTTGACCTTACACAAAAGTCCCACGGGGTCAAGACAAAGCTGCCGACAATCAGCACCATAAACACAACATCCATTCAACTGCGATTCCATCAATTCCAGGAAAATCAATTATATTTATTCAGCAGGGACAATTCCAGAAAGCCATATCTTGTCTTAGCCCTGCAGAAGACAATGGAGATCCAATGGTCATATTTCTCTGTTATGAATTGCTATTGATCTTGGTAAGAGTTCCCCAGAGGTCACCCAATATGATTCCGTGAGAACGGTGGAGCTGTGTGGATTACCAGACAGCAGATATGCATGTCTGGTTGACTGTGAGGCTTGTGGTTTCGTGGCGGTGTTGTCAATGAAACTGCCATTGTCAGAATGTTATGATCTTTTTTTTGTTGTTGTTGGTTTGTTGTTTTAAGCTGCACTCAGCAATATTCCAGCCATATGACGGTGGTCTGTAAATAATCAAGTCTGGACCAGACAATCCAGTGATTGATATCATAAGCATCAATCCATGCAGTTGGAATACGATGCCATGCATCAACCAAGTCAGCGAGCCTGACCACCCGATCCCGTTGGTCGCCTCTTACAAGCATAGTCGCCTGTTACGACAAGCATGGGTTGCTGAAGACGTATTCTAAATGTTATGATCAGTCAGTCCTTGTTAAAACTTGGAGTGCCCACTTGATGTAATTTATGGCAGATTTTGTTGACTTTCTCCTATCTGCTTATAACATTAACATCCAAAGAATTGTCATATAGCTTTCCTTGTTTACTGAAGAAGTTATTTCAATATTTTTTTGCATTTATGAGGTTTAAACTAAAAAAAGGGCGTTCACACTGTGTAAATATGTGGAGCAGATACGGCTCCATAAATACAAATTGAAGTCAATTGTTATCAATAAATATGTCAACAATAATAGGTGAGGTGAAATCGGGTTTAACGCTGCGTCCATGACTATTGCACTTATATAGCGACGTGCATGCACGTGTGTGTGTGGCTGCAGGAACAAGTCCGGACTGATGCAGATTTATAGTGCTAGCTCACTGAGATACCATGCCACAGTTTAACATGAATACCCCACTCAGACACAGTAAACATCTTTTAATGTCTTTTGGTATGACGCGGCCACCCGGGATCGAACCCCGGACCTTCCGCTCTCCAGGTAGAAGCTCTACCACTGGACCACATAGGCAGTCGGTCAACAATAATTTACTTTACACACTGCTTATTTATTCATGAACACACAAAAAACTGTAGACAGCAATACAAAGTCTGTAACATCGTTCAGTACAACAATGCAACACAAGCTACATCCCGCAGTCGTTAAGTAGGCGTGACCTAATTGTTTTAAGGTTCATTAAAATGTAAACGCAAAAATAATTGCTTTTTTACCCTGAATAGTTGTCAGGAGTACATTTCTGATGCACCCGTAAGTCACTTGATCTCCACACATCTTAATTCCGAGGTGCAACCGCCTCACTCTCCCTCCCACTCACAAATAACTCTACACCGTCCTCAACACACCCAAGCCCCAGATTTCTGCTTGGATAACGAACAATGCTTTAAAGAGACACCATTCAAAGGAGTAAAGGAGTATTTATTTATAAATGCAGGAAAAGCTCCGTCTGAATCACCATGTTGACATCATCACAGATCCTGCTGTTGTTATGTCAAAACAGAAAACCAAATAGTTGATAAATATATCATACTGCACCCAAAAATGTGACAATAATATTGAAGTTAAAATGTTGCACCAAAAGATCTAACAGTAAGTGAGTCAAAATTTTAATGTCTGCTCTATAGACTTCATTACAATCTACATGTCTGATGTACAATATTAGGAGAAGCATTGATATAGGCCTTTTTGCTAATCCTTTATCTATATTGTAACGTTATGTAATGTAAAATCTAAACATCAATGGAAATAAAATACTGTTTAAATCAAAATTTTA
Source organism: Haliotis cracherodii (assembly GCF_022045235.1). Taxonomy (NCBI): domain Eukaryota; kingdom Metazoa; phylum Mollusca; class Gastropoda; order Lepetellida; family Haliotidae; genus Haliotis; species Haliotis cracherodii. The sequence continues at coordinate 14,976,072 of NW_027266286.1, forward strand.
CATCACATCAGCCACATCGTCACATTTAAAACAAAGAAAAGTGATTCTGAATAATTCCTATTTGACCACTTCTACCATTTCTAACACTTGTCATTTATCTGAGCATTAGGCAATAAGGAAGAGACTTTACGGATGTCAGCTTCAATATAAGAACACAATGTTTCGGAGTATATACTTACTCCTTCATCAGGTGAATAAATGCCATGAGGCAGAGAGCATGTTTACGTTGATGTAAGAACAACAAAAGTAATAAGATGACAAAAGGTGGAACTAACAAGGGAAGCCAACAGATCATTGGCACTGATAGGAGCTTAGCAATGAACAAATGGAAGCCAACACTTAACTGTTAAATATCACTGATCGGTAATTGGTAATGGACAATGGGTAAACTGGAGGGGGTTAACTAGCAGTGATAATAGTGGAAATGGTAATGGACAAATGGAAGCCAACAAGATAATTAGCACAGACAAAGATCAAAGCAATAAATCCCAATTTATTCACCTGAGTGAGTGAGTGAGTGAGTGAGTGAGTATGGTTTTACGCCGCTTTTAGCAATATTCCAGCAATATCACGGCGGGGGACACCAGAAATGGGCTTCACACATTGTACCCATGTCGGGAATCGAACCCGGGTCTTCGGCGTGACGAGCGAACGCTTTAGCCACTAGGTTACCCGACCGCCCCTTTATTCACCTGAAGAAGGAGTAAGTACATACTCCGAAACATTGAGTTCCTGAAATAAGGAAGTTGCCATCCACAAATTCTCTTCCTTGTGTGTATCGGGGGGCGCGGGTGGCCCAGTCGTCTAAGGCGCCGCGATTCGCTGTGCAGAGTTGCGTCCCTTGGGCACGCCAGAAACCTATGATTGTGGGTTCGAATCCCGGTTCGCCCTGATTATGTTTCTAGGTTTGTCAGCACCATACCCGTGCTCGTGGGTTTCACAGAGTGGTAAATGTCTGAGACCTGCATCACTTCGGGCTTTCCTCCCACATTAAGCTGACACGCCGTGATATAACTGGAATACTGTTAAAAGCGGCGTTAAACCCAACTCACTCACTCACTCACTCCTTAAGTCTATCCACTTCTAAATGCCTTTCAAAGACTTAATTAGACAATGATATCTTACTTTCAGCAAATATGTTGCATGTGGTTTAACCACGGACCTATATAACATAAAAGTCTGTGGTTTAACTGATGACGTAGTATGGAAATAGTTAAGCAGTTCATCACGACACTATTAAAAGAAACAAATTGCACAACATTAAACCTGTTCACAAACTGTTTAGACATTGTCATCATATCTGATGCATATAATGAATAGAACTAATTCCTGACTACCCTGCTAAATGAATCATCAGTCATTGATTATTGTTGGCAGAACGTACACCACACAATCGAAGTCTGATAATGGTGGAAGTGCAGGTTGCAGTGTTCTGAGCCAGTATGCAGCATGTGTCATGCACTGAAAAGACTGCCATGAATAATGAAACAAGTCTACATTGTGTCTAGCAACACTAACACAGCTGAGGGATCTCATACATAATGGACATGCCATAATTAATCTATTTAGGACACCACACATGCCAAGGCTGCAACAGTTTACTGGGATCGGTTGCTGTCAGGTTATTCAATCCAAAGTGAGTCTATTTTCAGTAACAAGTTAACCAATATTTCACAGGGTTTATTAACAAGTTAACCAATATTTCACAGGGTTCACTAGGAATTTTCTGAAATGGGCCCTCTATATAAAAAATTCAAACATTCCAGAGGTACACCCATACAACGCGATACAACACAATGTTAAAATGCCCCATTGTATTTAAAAAAATGGGCCTTTTTTAAAATTTAGGGACTAAAAAGCACAAGGCCACTACCTACAATTATCCCTGATGTCATTATTTCCACAAGGAAAAGTAGTGGAATATTCAAGCTTATAAATAGCAGTGTAAGACCATAATCACTCATTTACTCACTCCACCATTGAGTGAGAATGGTTTTTATGCTCCTTTTTAGCAACATTCCAGCAATATCAGAGCGCGGGACACCAGAAATAGGCTTCACACAATGCACCGACGTGGGGAATCCAATATCTGTCTTTTGCGTGATCATGGTGATGAGCAAACCACATGGACCACTAGGCTACTGTTGAGACCGTATTCACCATACAACAGTATTCAACACAAAATTGTATTTAACACAAAGCTGATTTCAACATAAAATAGTATTCAACACAAAACTGTATTCAACATAAAACTGAATTCAACATAAACCTGTATTCGACATAAAACTGTATTCAACATAAAAATGTATTCCACATAATACTGCATTCAACATAAAACAGTATTCAACATAAAACTGTATTCAACATGAAACTGTTTTCAACATAAATCTGTATTCAACACAAAAAGTATTTAACACAAAAATGATTTCAACATAAAATAGTATTCAACACAAAACTGTATTCAACATAAAACCGTATTCAACATTAAACTGTACTCAACATAAAACTGTATTCAACATTAAACTGTACTCAACATAAAACTGTATTTAACATAAAACTGTATTCAACACAAAACTGTATTCAACACCAAACAGTATTCAACATAAAACTGTATTAAACACAAAACAGTATTCAACAAAAAACAGTATTCAACACAAGACAGTATTCAACACAAAACAGTACTCATCTTGAAGCTGTTATGTCAATGTTTATGGATACACATTACTTTGAGCTCTTATCATAATTGTCGGCTGGTCCTTTTGACTATTGCAATTTCCTTCAATCCCAGCGTCTGACAACCACTATAATGACGCTGAGTGTATTTATCCCATTTTATTTCCTTTTCCAATTCATTAAACACAAAAGCAAAATTTTCTTTTGATATAAATTGCCATGAAGATTTATCATGTGAAAGGAAATAAATAATGTGAACATTTGCCTAATGTTCATCCCTATCTATAATTGAGCCAATGATACTTATCCCTTCAACCTCTAGTCATAGCTCTCCCTTAGTATTTAACATGCGACACAAATCTGCAGATAGCCATAAAACACCCAACACAATTACATCAGCTTCTAAATCTAACATCTTAACAACTCCCAACAATAACATAAAAGCGGCAGAAATGGAAATCGCAATATCAATATCAATATCAATATTCCTCATTGAATTGTATTCCGAGTCATAAATTGAATACCTCCAACTAGAGCCCTGTGGAGCTCTCAACAAGACAGTAATTTAAAGCTTGGTGCAGAAAACAAGAACCTTTGCCCTTCAGAGAGAGTCATCCGCGTTCTCAGCTGGTTTTCAAGTCACAAGTACTTATTGATCGAATGGCGTCACTAACAATATTAACAATGCATGGTTTGCTGTACATGGCGGTAATGATGGACAATTGTTTGTAATTGACAGGCGACAACACGCTCTGTACAAATAACACAGGGCAGATTCCGTTACTCTGGTTATGTAATAGTTAGTGAACAGTAGTGCACACATGTTGCTGGGACTAGTTCGATTGCTTCGCCAGGGGATTATGTTTGACAGATGCTAGCGTGGTATTTGAAAATCGATAAATTTTGTTTTATGTCAGTGTTTTGATTTCGGCAAAACTGCTGCAAAATTAAACTCATACTTGAGTATCAATATTAAATAATGTGACTGCTGATGGAGACATTTGATTTGACTCCAAAGAGCCTGAGAACACACCCTGCTTCAACAAAGAGCGTTATTTAGAATTAATAAAAATCAGTTCAAGCCCACGTCATCAATGATTGAATTTGGACAAAATTAAGATCATAGGTCACAGTTTGGAAAAAAATATTTAATAGAATACCCCTGGTTATTTTCATTGATCAAAACACAATCGGGGTACAGCCTTCAAAGTAGCAATCATTTTGGTGGCTTAATGCGCCCTTATTCCGTGATTGGCGACCTACATTTATCTACTGCTCACCACTTGGCTACCTAAAAGTCAACATAACTGGTCACTATATTTGTTTAAGATATCTGCTGGCTCCTAAAATATTCATGATTGGAGCCTCTTGGCTAAGTTCAGATACTAAGTTCAGATACAAAATGTGCATTGTCAAACATTTTATCACAAATGGTAAGCACATATTCACATTATTCTTGTTTATCCATAAAGCCAAGTAATCTTATCATACTGGCCCTGTTGTGTGAGTGAGTGAATGTTGTGCCATCACAGAGGCTTGAAAGTAATCAGGAAAAGTAGTGGTTGACAGAAGGAGCAATGCAGTCATGAGTCTAAGGGAGATCACTCTCACTTATCTTTAATTCTTGCCAATCAGGGGCCAATCACACAAAACATTTTAATTGCTACAATGACTGTATATCCTTAAGATTGCGATCTTCGGGTTCAGCTACAATCACCATCCACTCACTCACAACAATAGTAGGTGAAGATCCAGCAGCTGAAACCAACAACTTTATCCCACTGAGTCCTTATAATGATAACATATAGCAATACCTTCAGAAAGGGCAAGTTTCTACTTGCCCTTAATATGATACCTTAACTACCGTATTTTCTTGAGTATAGTGCGCACTTTTTTTCGGAAAAACACAGCTGTGTAGAAGGGGGTGCGCATTATACACGAATTATGAGTTTGGATGTTTTTTCCTCCCATGGAAAGACATTACGTACCGTGAGCACGAAACACCGGAAATACCATGTCAACAAATCCATACTGAAGTAGGCAAAATAATTATGTAATTACACTGTCTGTCTATAAAAAGTGTTCTTTGTATTTCTGGACTTATGTTTGTAACTTACTTCATTAATTTTATTCAAAATTTCTTATAATATTGTTTTTATTAATTTCGGCGAAATCGTGTGTGAAGCGATCGGAAGATCGCACAACTCACCGTTATTAACAGCAACCACGGTCAGAATACCGCTATTGACGCCTTGAAACGAACTTTAGTTGACAGAGAATGGATACATATATCATAAATGACATACTTTGACTCGTTAAAAGTCATATTTGTTTTTGTTTGACGATTCTATGTCAACATGAAATTCTCGCGCTCACGTGCGCGTGAGCCTTGACGGTGACTGGTCAGACATGTTCCATGTAAAAAATAATACCCGGGAATAGCGATCAGCTGCTTCGCTTAGGGTTATTATTATTTTAAATATGTTTAGTAAAGGCTGCATATAATTAAGAAAATAATGGAATATATTATTCCTGATAAATAAAATAGTTTCAGATACAATTGTTGCCGATCCTTGCATTAAAAATCCTATAAAGTTATATCACTGGGTGTGTCTTGACCGAATCACCGGTCGATTCCAAGAAAACGTGTGTACAGCTGATTGCTGTTTCCGGCTTAGTTTACGAGAAAATACACAAGGTAATCTTAATCCCTAGATATAAAACAATGCCTAGCAGAACAATAAATACTATTTAAACGGTAAATAAACATGTTTGGTGATTTTTTATCTCAAATTTCGAATTTGTACTGACGAAGTTTCTCAGCACCCGTTCGTTTGCCGGACTTCGCTGAAAGGGTACGGTGTAAATTTTTTCTGCGCATAATATTCAAATTTCTTTTTTTCCAAAATATTGAACCCGCTAGAGGGGGGTGCGCATTATACATGGGTGCGCACTATACTCAAGAAAATACGGTATTGGGCAGTATGGCAAGGACTACAGGACTAGTGCCAATTTCCGATGTTGAGATCATTGGCTACAATCAAAATTTACAATTGGTGCAGACCAATCTTAATCCCGATAGCTAATGTCATTGTAGTCCCTGAGTGAGTGAGTGAGTGAGTGAGTGAGTGAGTGAGTGAGTTGGGTTTAACGCCGCTTTTAACAGTATTCCAGTTATATCACAGTGTGTCAGCTTAATGTGGGAGGAAAGCCCGAAGTGATGCAGGTCTCAGACGTTTACCACTTTGGTGAAACCCACGAGCACTGGTATGGTGCTGACAAACCTAGAAACATAATCGGGGCGAACCGGGATTCGAACCCACAATAATAGGTTTCTGGTGTGCCCAAGGGACGCAACTCTGCAGAGCGAATCGCGGCGCCTTAGACGACTTGGGCCTCCCGTGCCCCCAGTCCCTGAATGAACTTAACACAATGATGTGCAAGACACAGTAAGTTCACATGAACATTCCACTACTTTTATCATTTCTATATTCGTTTCTTTGTGTGAAACTGTGTGATTCCAGTCGATTTGGACTTAAGATATTCGTACCTCCACCTCATCTAAGACAGCCTTCTTAAATCCATGCCATCCTGCAATGTCACTAAAGTCAGCATTTGCAAATGGAATGAGAGTTAGGCATGGCAAATTTAAAGTTGATTGTAAGCATCTCAGAGATCGATTGCTGTATTCAAGAGGACCAAGCCATGCTGTTTTCTGTTTTCTATTTTCAGTTTAATCCCTACAGGTTCTGCTCCAAATGATGGAGTGTACACAGTATACTATGAATGTGCTGTATTGCTGTGCTGAGGGCCTCCTTGACAATAGGGCATTTATGTCATAATATAAGATAGCTACGCGATAAATCTCAAAGAACAATGAAGAACGAATCGGGGTTAATTTCACTATAAAACATTGTTCTATCAGTACGTCATTTCTGGAGATTTGAACAGGCACGCGGATCTTGATGTATATTTGACAACATTATTTTTGATAGGGTAGTGTCTTAGTGTGCTGCTCCACTCAAGGCTGCACCCATCACAGTTTATTTATCATGCATTATTTACCTGTAGTGCCAATAAAGATAGAAACTGGGCATTTTGAAAATATTTCAGAAAAAAATCGAGTATTTTTTAATTGTCCAAGCGAAATAGAAAATGAAGCTCAAGCTCTTATATTTTGTCACCTTTATGACAATCTGAGAAACCAGCTTTGAGAAAAATGTCAGTGTTATACATATTTCACCAAGTCCTATGCAATATTTATCGTAAGGCTTACTGCAACATATATATCACTAGGTCTACTGCAATATATATATTACCAATTCTACTGCAGCATATATCATCTATATTTCTCACAATCTACTGGGGCGTCAAGTAGCCTAGTGGTAAAAATGTTCGCTTGTCATGCCGAAGACCCGGGTTCGATTCCCGACATGGGTACAATGTGTGAAGCCCATTTCTGGTGTCCCCTGCCGTGATATTGCTAGAATATTGCTACTCACTCATTCACTCACTCACAATAAACTGCAACAAATATCTCAAAAAGTCTACTGCAGCTAAAATATCACAAAGACTACTACAGCATTAATATCCCCAAATCGACTGAAGTCGATATATATATCCAAAAATCCCATCTGGACACCAGTCACAAAATCGTCTCTCTGGCACTAATCGCGACTGACGTTGGTTACATAATCAGCACTGCCCCGAAGGTCCTTGTGTATCACATGGTGTCTCAGATCCACATCGATCACGGAAGACAAGGACGACCTTACCTCATGTCCCATTACCCGTGTCTGCAATTTCCTGTTCTACATATGCGGATACGCGTTTGATCAGCCACAATTATAATTCCGTAATCGAGAGTGATGCCCAGGCGGCAGTTTCGGTCTGAGTCTCTGTGATGCGGATCCGAATCAATAAGTACATAAATGGTCTCTGATGTTCTTGAGACTGACAAACATGTGAGGAATTTGGGAAAGAGCATAGAGCTCAGTTTCCTGATGTCTGTCCATCCTGCATTAATAGAGCTGACGGATGTGATGGAGTGAAGGTGCTGATGATGTAGATGACGTGTCCCCAGCACCATCAACCGCAGCGACATCACCATCAACAGTAGCGACAGCAACATCAATGGCAGCTACATCAACCGCAGCGACATCTCCATCAACAGGAGCGACAGCTACTTCAACAGGAGCGACAGCTACATCAACAGCAGCGACAGCTACATTAACAGCAGCAACAGCTACATCAACAGCAGCTACATCAACCACAGCAACATCTCCATCAACAGGAGTGACAGCTACATCAACAGCAGCGACAGCTACATCCAACAGGAGCGACAGCTACATCAACAGCAGCGACAGCTACATCAACAGGAGCGACAGCTACATCAACATTAGGGGGCACGGGTGGCCCCGTCATCTAAGGCGCCACGATTCGCTGTGCAGAGTTGCATCCCTTGGGCATGTCAGAAACCTATGATTGTGGGCTCGAATCCTGATTCGCCCTGATTATGTTTCTGGGTTTGTCACCACCATACCCGTGCTCGTGGGTTTCACCGAAGTGGTAAACGTCTGAGACCTGAATCACTTCAGGCTTTCCTCCCACATTAAGCTGACAAGCCGTGATATAACTGTAATACTATTAAAAGCGGCGTTAAACCCAACTCACTCACTCACTACATCAACATTACCAACAGCTACATTAACATTAGCAACATCTTCACCCAACATGTCATAATTGATGCCCTATGCGTCATAAATATACCGTGTTCCACACCCCTAACACTAGTACATGAGTACCCAATCACTAAATAACTGTTTAAATAAGCATCATGTTCGACCTATTGGTCTACACAGGGATCTAGAACCATTCTATTGGTGCTTTGGGAATACATGTATCAGTAATATCTTCCCTATTGGGAATAACACAAACTCCATCCAATCAGAAAATGCTCATAACATACAGGCAAACTATCAAATCTTGTTTACAATGAACATGATGAAAGCATCAACCATTAACATCATGATTAAGTCTTTGATAGCCAATTAGAAGTTGGAAGAATATGAAGACATTAATCTTTTCAGGTAAACTTCCATATTCAGGGCTTCTTCTTGCCACATCATGAGGTAAATACTAAATAAGCATATCCTGTTAATATATACTGAACAAAAGAAAGTTAGATCATGAAAAACTTTGGGATATTTTTAAAGTGAAGACTTCACACAATTTTACATAAAAATTCCCCGAAAATAGTCATGATCCCTAACTTCTTTTGTTCAGTATATATACATGCTGATGTTTACAATTACTTCAAGATCAACATTTTGATTTGAGGTGTAAAAAGACTAAATTTGTTATACATTCCTCTCGGCCGATATACATGATATCATGGTCTTTAAATTGAAATTAGTCTACATTTTTTTTCTGATGCAATAAATAAGTGTCCTTATAAAAATCTACATCAACCTAATGACAAACGTAAAGACTGTCTTCTCAGGTATAACATATTCATCACCATGATTCCACAATCCACCAAATTCCTATCAGATAACATAAAACTATTTCGAGACCCAAATACACCAAACCTGCAACATTTGAATACACAAACCAAAATCGTGTGAAACAAGATCATAAAATGGTCCAAGTACCTTCAATAAAATCCTACCAATAGATTTATCAATCACAAAACTATCATAAACTAAGAATTCTTCATCATCACAGACCCGAACCAATCTTGGCACCATCGTCCAACACAGCTAGGATTCCTATTGCCTGCCAATACAGCCATCACAGAAGGTCAAGTCAACATAAATGCTTGATTTTCGACCCAAACACTCTGTCTTGGGGACAAAGTTATGGCACTGGCTATTTCACTTGGACCTCATTCACATCTTCAAAGAGCCAAAAGGTCAAAGTGGAAACCATTTCTCTAGCATGTCCAGCTACTCCTGGAATCACCCGGTTCCTCTTCTACTCAATCTATCCCAGAACACTATCAGCTCATGGTGATGCTCCATCTTTGACATAACCTGTGACCATTAATGTCTAGTGTATGATTTTGTTTGTTTGTTTGGTTGTTGTCAGCAATATTCTAGCTATATGGCGGCGGTCTGTAAATGATCAAGTCTGGACAAGACAATCCAGTGATTGAATCAAATTTATTTTTTTTATTATCATGTGCATCAATCCATGCAATTGGGATACAATGACATGCATTAACCAAGTCAGCAAGCCTGACCACCCGATCCCATTAGTTGCGTCTTACAACATGTACACCAAGAGAGAATTTATGGATGTCAACTTCTTTAAAATGAGGAACAAAAAGTTTCGGTGTACACATGTATGTGCAGGTGAATAAATGCTATGGAACAGGGAACCTATCTGCCATCATCCAGCCATGCCACTGGAATATCCGGGGTAGAATAGGTCTTCAGCAACCCATGCTTGTCGTAAGAGGCGACTAACGGGATCGGGTGGTGACATTCACAATTATCTTAAAGACTAAGCATTTGATTAAATTCAAATAATGTATGTCATAGTCCAACGACTTCAGCAAGAAGGAAGAGACTTAAAAACTTGTGTTATCCAAGTGTTATCCTGGTTATAGTGTTGGTCGTCATCACATGACTGTAGTGATAAATTAATATTCTTCAAACGCCATCAGTCAAAAGGAGCTTGTCCACTTTTAGTCCAAAATCCATAAACCTAACAACAAAAATTCACCGATTTCTCACATTATAACTCAAATAAGTACTTGGCATGGCCCAGCATGCCAGGGTAATTAGTCCATCACAAAGCCCAGTACGTTGGCATTCATTAATAATGTAAGGTTGGGCATCAGTGGCACCACCATGACCACCAGTCTCCGTCGTTAACGGTGTGTCGTCACATTCCATACTAGTTTATATATCCTGTAACTGACCACACTCCATCAATAAAATCAATTCCCAACAGTTACGTCTAACCTATTGCATGCCAAAAACTCCTTCGGGTCGTAAAAAAGAATCGAACACGGTTTTGCTTTTACATAATTGGGGCATCGTTTCTGGTGCCACATTCAGTTAGCACAACTTCCCTGTTCTCCAAGTTCTCTGGATGCCCGTAGAGTATAAGCCGGGCCAGGACATGATAAAGGAGTGACCTGATGAGAGTTTGATTTGTCTACACCAGACTAATATTTTACGTCTTTTGAAATCAATAAGTTTGAGAAACTGGTTTCTGATTACATCTTATGCAAACTCTAAAAATCATTTTTAAAAATATTACGAAAGGCTAAAAAGATTTTGCAATTCCAATTTAAATGACCTTGTGGTATTATTTTTGTCTTAGCTTTAGTTTTTTTGGAAAATTTAGTTCTGTAACCTAATAAAAATTTATGTAAAATGTTGGTTCATGTCAACTGACATCAATCACATGGTCATATTCAACTTCATCGACCGCTTCTGTGGTCTAGTGGTGGAGCATTCGCCTGCAGAGAGGAAACTCCAGGCTTTGATCCCCGGCGCATCATACCAAAAGACGTTAAAAGATGGTACTTGTTGTTACCCTGCCTAGCGCTCAGCATTAAGGGACTAAAAGAAGGACTGGTCGGCTCAGAGTCAGTATACTGTGTCTGAGTGGGGTATTCATGTTAAACTGCGGCATGGTATATCAGTGGGCTAGCAATAGCTATATAAGTGCAATAATCTTGGGCGCGATTTTCAACCCCATTTCACCTCACCACCTCAACTTCATCGCATGGAAAACAGTGACAGTATCGTAAGCCGAAGCCAATGCACTGATCTTTCACATTCAGAGAGCACATGTTTGTTTTATTGACAATATCAGATTTATTAATTAGAGAACACTTTAATTTCATAGGTTACATTTCTTTTCATAACAATTTAGCATACCTACCTTGCGTAGTTTGTAAACAAATGAAATATAAACTTATGTTTCTCAATATTGAATACATCATTTGGTGAGGTGAGGTGAGGTGAGGTGAGGTGAGGTGAGGTGAGGTGAGGTGAAATGAGGTGAGGTGAAATGAGATTTTTGTCGCGTTGTGCTAGTCCTGTATATATATAGACAGAGAGATAAAAAAATTACTAAAGCCTAGGCAAGTCTAGATCAAACGAAACCAAGTCCAGTTTCGTTGGGAAAACAAATTGATTAGTTTAAAGAAATGTTTTCATAGACTAAGTGTTAGTCTAGCGATGTGCATGCACATGTGAGTGTGTCCGTGCATGTGTGTCTTGTAGTTTAGCACACAGTCATGCTAATTTCATGGCAATAGTTGAAAGGAAACGGTGACAGTATTAATTAAAATGAATTAAAGACCTCAGCAATGGAAGAACACCTGTCAGAAATACACCAATCAATAACATAGCAGATTATCAGATTACTATTTATTACAAAACATAAAAACAGTTAAAATAATGTCATGTTTAGATAAACAAAAAACCTAGCACTGCTCTTTTTAACGATGAGTATACAGGAGACTTAGTACTAACCCCAGTATCTGAAGTTGTGTCAAAACTTGCAGTGAACATTCTAAGAAATAGGGGTGCAGGTGGCCCAGCCATCTAAGGCGCTGCGATTCGCTGCGCAGAGTTGCGTCCCTTGGGCACGCCAGAAACCTATTATTGTGGGCTCTAATCCTGGTTCACCCCAATTAAGTTTGTCAGCACCATACCCGAGCTTGAGTGTTTCACCGAAGTGGTAAACGTCTGAGGCCTGCCTCACTTCGAGCTTTCCTCCCACATTAAGCTGACACGCCGTGATATAACTGGAATACTGTTAAAATCGGTGTTAAACCCAACTCACTCACTCTACAAAATAGTGCTTCAGAGTCGAGGATACATGATCATTTAAATGACTGCAAATAAGAGAAAAGCATGATGAACTTGCATCAACAAATGACTTATGTCCCTTTGACAGTAACATTGTCTTGGCTTCAGATTTAATGCAAAAACACTGCAAGCCTCATGACTTGCTGATGGCCCAGTCATTCAAGAAACCATGTTATGTTGAATTCTCTCAGTATTTCTGTATCTGATTGCCATGGAAACTCCAACAAAGACACCAACTGGCTTATCATTTAAGCATAACCTGTACCTGTTTTGCAACTGCCAGTATGTTCCGGTGAATTCTGAGGTGGCAGTGCCAAGAAAAGTGTTCCAGCAGCTAAGCTCCACTTTGATGGTCCTAGCTGCTGAGGATTAGGTTGTGGTGCATTTGTGTGTCGGAGAAAATACAGTAGACCATGGATATAACAAACTACAAGGGACCGGAGAAATCAGTTTGTTATATACGTTGTTCGTTATATATGTCTTTGCTCGGAAACGTCCGCCATCTTAGCTAAAACAAAACACAATACACATACATGTTTAAACATGTTTCCTCCTGCATCTGTGATTTACTTAAATGATACAATAATACAATGATACAATGATACAACCAATGATACAACCTCGGTTGCTATGAATAACAGTGAGTTGTGCGATCTACTGATCACTTCACACATGATTTCACTGCATTATTGAATAAAATTTGTTTCTTTTACAGACAAGATTAGTCCAATTACATGACAGGTAAGATTAACATATGCAACTTTAACAAGGTTGAATCGTCATCAGTGATCATGTTGATTTGCCGTGATTGTGTTGAATCGCCGCTGATTGCGTACAGCCAATTGTCAGTGACACTTGACACTGAGTAAGATTTCTCAGTTTGCTATACACGTCACTAATTAATGGTAGATGGGCTTGTCGTTGATCAAATATCAGTGTTATATCCATGATATGTTAGTTATATACATAAATTTTATATGATAGTATATATAGGAGATTAATCCAGAATTTAATTGCCCATTATTAAGGGTGCATATAGGGTGATCAATCGGAAGGGGTGCTAAATGGGATTGTTCACTTGTCAATATATTAGCAAATATTGCCGTGGGCGCTTATTAGAGCGAGGCGCTTATTACGTCGAATACGGTATACGTTTGTTTCTCATTTTTATTCAGTATCTCGAATCCATTGATAGATCAGCTAAGTATCGATTTCAACTATTGGCATTTTAGCCTCGAATCATTAACCAGCCATCAGCCCATGAATTGCTATGGACCCGAACCTTATTCAGCGCCATTTCAGAAATTGATATGTATTCTCTCCAACCTTGACCACACATTTATTCACCGAAAGTCTGCTGTGACATTTCATAAAAAAACAAGTTTTATATGGATAACACTGTATGCATCTATGTATATACAGGGTGGTCAGACTCACTGACTTGGTTGTTGCATGCCATCGATCCCAATTGCGTAGATCAATGCTCATGTTGTTAATCACTGGATTGTCTGGTCCAGACTCGATTATTTACAGACCTCCATCATATAGTTGGATTATTGCTGAGTGTGGCGTTAAACAACAAACAAACAATCTAATGACCCATTGTTTCATTAATAATTGGTTTACTGCAAATTTTCTTTAAAAAATGCTGACAAGCGGTCACAGGTACATTAAATACTTTTTTCATTACAGCTCCTCACAGGCATCTTGGGTTGTATACTCCCCAGGGAGCTGAGAATGGAAATCAAGTGCACACTGATCCATTGACCAGATTAATAATAATGTCGCGCTATTAGCATTCAGTAGGTGAAGGAGCATCATAAATGAACCATCTCATGAACTGGTCATGGACCATTGATTACCCTTGGTGATCATCAAATGATCAAGAGACCAACAAAAATACAACAAGCACCAGAATGTGCATTCTAGGATCCATATTTTGAATTACCGGTAGTCAAAAATAACCGTGAACACCATACTATGGTTAGGCTATGGCCCTTAACCGCATGAAAGCAATATTAAATCCTCTATTTCTGATGAAGGTGTTCGGGGCAAAAGGCACTCGGGCTGAGGGAGTCGTTGAGAAACCTGTGAGAATTCAAATGGCAAATCAGTGTTGGCCCCAGCACCCTCCAAGTCAGCATTTAATTGCCATGGCTGGACTTGACTCGGTCATACCACAGTGGTTTATGAGCACCACACAGGGCTAATGCTTGTACAAAGCCAAAATCAATGTTGCGGAAGCATGCCAGGATGCTTTGTTGATGATTTGTTGGTGAACATTGTTATGATGAGTCGGAGCAAGCAGAGATGAGGTGGAGGGGCCAGTGCTGGAGAATGAGGGGCCAGTTCCGGGAAGGAAGACACGTGTTGATGTGTGACAAGTGGTGATGGGTATTATGCCGATGTTAATGTGAAGCTTGAATGGAGCATGGAGCACAGATAAACAGAAGGCAGGGGCACCCCTGAAAGATGTGGGGGAGCTTGATGGGGTCTGAAGAGCATGGCGGTATACAGAAGGCAAGGGCACCCTTAAAAGATGTGGGGGAGCTTGAAGGGGTCTGAAGAGCATAGGGTATAGAAGAGGCAAGGGCATCCTTGAAAGATGTATGGGGGGAGCTTGATGGGGTCTGAAGAGCATGGCGGTATACAGAAGGCAAGGGCACCCCTGAAAGATGTGAGGGGGTAGCTTGAAGGGGTGTGAAGAGCATAGGGTATAGAGGAGGCAAGGGCACCCCTGAAAGATGTGAGGGGTCAGCTTGATGGGGTCTGAAGAGCATAGGGTATAGAGGAGGCAAGGGCACCCCTGAAAGATGTGAGGGGTCAGCTTGATGGCGTCTAAAGAGCATGGGGTATAGAGGAGGCAAGGACACCCCTGAAAGATGTGAGGGGTCAGCTTGATGGGGTCTGAAGAGCATATCAATTACATGATATGTAAAAGGGTGAAACTCTTGTCACAAAAACTACCATGAACTTGAGGGTTTAAAACCTCTTGACATGCTCATAAGTTAAGCTATCTTTAATCCAAATGCTTGCCATGTCATTTTTCATGATTAAATTTACAAGAATATTTTTTCTCAGATAACTGCCAATGCTTTCCACCTCCAAAATCAGTCAAATTTTTGTTGCAATCCTTTTATCCACTCCAGCCCCATGATATAAAAGAAAACACTGAAACTTTTTAATTAATTAGCATTATACTCATCATTAATTTTTTCCATAATAATTGCAAACAAATGACAAACATATCTATTCAGTTTCAGAGCATTATAAATCTTATAAACACTGCTGACAAGATTCACAACATGCCTGGGCTCCCTTTTGCAATTTCATGAAAGAGTTTAACCACAACAGACATTTATCTGGTATTCTAAACTAAGTGCCAATGGCAGGCAAATTGGGAAAAAGTTCTGTTCAAAATGTTTCAAACAGCTTATATTTTCCTAAATTCGGAGGTGTTTTTACATTGCATTGAGTGTGATACTGTAAAACGAAGCATCAATGCCTCTTCCACCTTATTGGCCCTGTAATCAGTGATATACAAGTTGCCTTTACAAAGCCATACCAATAGCCTTTACAAAGCCTTTACAAAGCCATACCATTAGCCTTTACAAAGCCATACCATGAGCCTTTACAAAGCCATACCATGAGCCTTTACAAAGCCATACCATTAGCCTTTACAAAGCTATATCATTAGCCTTTACAAAGCCATACCAATAGCCTTTATAAAGCCATACCATTAGCCTTTACAAAGCCATACCATTAGCCTTTACAAAGCCACACCAATAACCTTTACAAAGCCATACCATTAGCCTTTACAATGCCATACCATTAGCCTTTACAATGCCATACCATTAGCCTTTACAAAGCCGTACCATTAGCCTTTACAAAGCCATACCATGAACCTTTACAAAGCAATACCATTAGGTTTTTAATTTCATTTTGGGAATGTTCATGAACATTTGCCGCAGACCTGGGGCTGAATATCGGCCTTTGAGCAGGTCTTGGTAAATCTGTGCATGATGATGATATTACATGAAGCCGAGACCTAACTCGGCTACTGGTCACAAATGACACTGGAGGTGCTGCATCACTCCACAGATAGCTGTCACCTGGTGATGGATTCAGTTTCCAAAATGTCCATCATTCTGCAAAGTTTAAGGCATCTTGCTCCAGAAATGTTGAGCATGTTCATCTCAAAATCAATATTTTCAAAATAATAATTACCGTATTCGACGTAATAAGCACCTAGGGCGCTCTCAAAATTAGAAATAGGGGGCTGTTAATAGAATATTATTTTGGTGGAAAAAACAGAGTTGAAAGATATATTTTGTGGTTTATGCTGACGGTTTGAACTGTTTATATACGACAGATATATTTTTCCAGAATTTCATTGCCCATAATTAAAGGTGCATATAACACACGAGTGCGTATTATACACGAATAAGTCTTGTGTACATTGATCAATCGAAAAGGGTGATGAGCAAATATCGCCGTGGGCGCTTATTAGCATGATTAGAGCGGGGCGCTTATTACGTCGAATACGGTATTAGTTTACGGCAATAATTTTACATTTTTTTTTAAAATACTTATACATCTTAATATATAGACCTAAAAAATCAGCATCAACAAGACAAAAACTTACATGATCTGATCTTATTGCATTGCAGTAAACAACATTGGCTCAAAAACTTTCACACTTCAGTATCACATCTGACTACAACCATTATCACTCTCAAACGATTACTCCAAGAATCAGTATCACCATCCACGCTCCATTCCTCAACTGATATTTATGATTTTAAGCATCAAATATTATTAATATTTCAGTCACCTTGACAGAACACAGAGATAAATCCCTATTTCCAACACATTCAGGGGGCGTATGATTGATCTTCTTTTCAAATTTTCCTATGTGACTGATCACCAATCTAGAGATTGAGAATAGCCAGACCGACAGCTGTGATGAAGGCATCTCATACAGGCCATTCTTAAAGGTCACGATCACAGCAGTCCCCCAGTGCCAAACAACATCCCCAGTAACACAGTTAGCCTGAATGATTGAAGCTGCTTACTGGTCTTCTCAAGGTACAATCTATACCTGAATGCCAAGACGGTCTGTTATTGTCTTAAGGTTAACGTGGTTATAGTGAATCGGATCTCAGCACTGTTCAACAGGCTGTCGTAACTCACAGAGACTTGGAGTCTCCTGTGATGAAAGCAGGAAAAACAGCTTCTTTTCTTCAGCACTCAACTGAATAATATGGACAGGCTAACTTAAATGAAAGGGTTTTTTTTAAATAAAGGGGGTCCTTCTGTCCTTGTGGTTTGCTAACTGTACCACATGATGGTGGAACTCTTGTTATCACGTCCCCCTCAAAGATGAAGATGGGGCACGCTACTCACACTGTGGTCATAAATGAAAAGCGAAAATTCTCAAAGAATTTTTGCTTTTCTTTAATGACCACAATCATAAGAAGTCCATATTCATTCAAATCCTGTTAGTCTGGTTTCTGTTAGTCCAGAGATATCTATGTATGAATTTAAAATGTCATTATTTCACGGGACATTACTACAAATACCTACATAATCCAGGCCATTTTACTGTCTGGAATAACACTGCTTCACTGCATACCGGGACTTATTGCTAAGTTGAATAGATAATTGCCAGAGCCACATCAGCAATTTCCCAGCTATTCGTGGTGATATTGCTGAGTTGAACAGCATTGTATAAATATTGTGTATTCATAAAAGCAGCAACTAATATAACAAAATAAAAGAATATATTATTCTGTTTCACACACAATTTCTTTGATCAATGCATAAAATTATTTTAATCAATATTTTTATTTTTTTAACTGAATCACCAGTCAATCTGGTAGAATATGTGTGTACAGCCGATTGCTATTTCCGGCTTATTTCATGAGACAACACATACGGTAATCTCAATCTGCATATAAAACAATGCCTTGCATCAAACAGGAAATATTATTGAAATTGTAAATCATCACGTCTAGTGATGTTTTTTATCACAAACATTTTCATCGACCAAGTTGAAATGTTTGTTCACTTGCAACAAACTGATGACAGTTTTGACACAATACACAGAATAGCTTTTTTCCTGAAACTTGTGCCACAGAATGGGTGTGGCATTATACTCCAATAGACACAATACAATATGGTATGCCAAGTTATCTTCAGTTCGAGACAAGCAGGGCACTGGGACTGGACCAGGGAAAACCTGTCTGCCAGGGCTATAAAGTTGCTTATATACCTACTGGCTGTTTGTGTAACTCGACATGGAGTTTTTGAAATTGTGGTAACACCTTGTAGGAAGTATTACAACGATTGTAACACCTCGCGTTTCATTGAACCGAGTTCACGACTGCAGGCGATATTTCATCTCCGACACAGGTTATACATTTGAGAGTTTTTATTACAGTTATCTAATTAAAAACGTTGTCTATGCGATGAGTCGGTTTATAAGTTGGACAAACCATGTCTCCACGAGATTACTAGAGATTGTAAACCCTCACATTCAAGAACGTCCCTCATGTGAGTGTTTACAATCTCTAAAAATCCCTCGGAGACATGGTTTCTCCTACACATAAACCATGACACCATACCATGTTCTAGTGATGAAGGGTTCATGGTATGATCTTGTCGTGTTCCGTGGGAATTAAAAAGACCAACTAAGATAAATGTAGATAATTCAACAAGTCCCTGTTGAATACCGTTTTTATTACAATGAGTGTGTATTACAACGTATCTAATGTGGAAAGCTGATACTCTCACTATTAAACATATTTGTTCACGAGTCCTGCGACAGGCAACCGCAAACACTCCGACTTGACATATTCAAGTAAATACAGTTTTCAGATGCATGTGTAGTGTGGCTATGCATCGTTGGTGTTCTGTGAAAATTATATTAGTAGTGTCAATCGGGATTAGATTATCCGTCAAGGAGAAGAGTAAACGTTGCAGTACAGTTTCACAGTGCTCTATTCGAATGAACAGCAGATGTAAAAAATAGTCCCGTCCGCATGTGATGTTACTACACTGTTAAACAAAGGTGCATGGTTTTTAAAGGGCTGATCTCTTCAAGGGTAAGTAATAAAGCATGTTATTTCACCAGCACGACATGGGAAGAACACAGCTGTTCCAGCTGCGGAGGCAGCTGGGGGGACCACAAGGTCTTCTTCTATGTGAGACAACAAACCATCCTGCTTTTTAAATAATTCAGACAAGATGCTGCTGTTATTTCTACAAATTAACTTTGTGAATTGGAACCGATTACAATGACAGGAATAGCACGGATGGTTCAAAACAAGCCTAGTTAAAAAAGGAGGGGACTTTTGACTGAGTTCATCTGGCTGAAGAGCTGCTTGACCTTTCTTAAAAATAAGGAACCTAACATCACATAGCTAAGCAGAAAATTGTTAAGGAAAAGAAAATCGCACTGGCCCGCTAGCTGGATTCTGTTTATCTCATGCTGAAGGTATTTTGAACACAAGTAGAATTTCAGGGGTTTTAAATCTCCTTGTGTTAACACTATTTCGACAAATATAATTATTAACTTACTTTCTGTAGCTGTTAGGCTACTAAATGCTTTAGGTTAAGTTCTACAGCTGTTGGGAATTACACATTTTAGGTTACAGTTATAGAAATGGATAATCTAATGTTGCAATCCTAGTAAGTGTAACTGATTTAAGTATTTCCTATGCAGTGCAAAGTGTGATATTTCCATCATGACTACTTGGTTTAGTTCCCAATGGAACCACCCATGAAGACCCGGGGTAGAATAGGTCTTCGGCAACCCATACTTGCCTTAAAAGGTGAGAATGTTTGTCGAAACAGGTCACTAACTGAGGATCAGGGGTCAGACTCGCTGACTTGGTTGATGCATGTCATCGTATCCCAGTTGTGTGTATCGATGCTAATGATGGCAATCACTGGTTTGTCTGGTCAGACTTGATTATTTTCAGACTGCTGTCATATGGCTGAAATATTGCTGAGTGCAGCATTAAACAACAGACAAACCCAAACCCTCAAAAAGAAACTTAAATTTATCATCCAAAACTTTCCTCAACAGGAGATATTGTTTAGGTAAGATCAAGAACCTCAGAGCTTTTAACTTTAATTGACTTTAGTTGATATATTTGACAGCAAAAGACATTTGGATGAGATGGTCAATAAATCATGCACTAAATCAACAAAGTAAACTTGGCAACAAATTCTCTTGCTACAGAGAAAAGCACAATATGATTCCCAACAATATTCAATAAGTGGAGAAGTGCCAATATTCTACCAACTAGGATCAGCCAACATGAGATGCCAAATCCAAAGTGAAGTTCCCAAAGGATGAAGCAATCAAGCAGCAAACCTGTTACAAATGCATCACCAATCGTCCGTTCATTGCTAAGTAATAGATCACTTATAGCATCGTTTAAGAACAGAACAGATCAGTCCAAAGTGAAATTACATCTCCAGCCGAGACACTGCAGGAGAAGGAGCTGCCAATGGCCTGGACAGATTTACAATGAAGATCTCACACTGGTCCTTCCCCAGACTGAGATCAGCATAGCGCACACCTCCGGAATACATGATGGATGGGACACACACAAGCAGTTCGCAACAATTCTGGGCAGATGAACCAGAGAGACCTTCGTCGGATAGTGATTGAGCTTGTTGTTTAATCAGCAATATTCCAGCTGTATGACAGCGGTCTGTGAATAATCGAGTCTAGACCAGACAATCCAGTGATTGACATCATGAGCATCGATCCACGCAATTGGGTCTTGGTTGGAAAGTCCTGCCCACAGAAAGGTCAATTCCAGAGAACCCCTACCACGAAGAAGGTCACATGGAGACACACCTCAGCCAAATACTTTGAATTCTATTGACCATGCTAACGCTTCATTTGCCGCCAGCAACGATTCTGGAGAGACCCCAAGGAATTCCTTCAGCCTGAGCATTGAAATAATCTAGTTTATTACGTCTCCGTGGTCATTTTGAATTGCATCTCTTTGAACTCAATGTACCGTAGTGATGATTATAATACAAAATTGATCATAGTCTAATTTCCTCGAACTCTGAAATTCACAAATTAAAGATTCAATTACACTGATAACCACAAGCAAGGCAGTCCCATACATCTGTAATGGGTGGACAATGACGCTGCTGTGGAGCCATTTCTATTATTGGACAATACAAGAGACACAGACAATGTCAAGGCACAGAAATACCAATGCAGACATCCAGGGGGTATTAACTGCATCCATTTAGAATATTGGTTTTTCTCCGAAAGAGCATCTCCACAAAAACACATCCAAGAAATGTAGGATCGGTATGTGGGTCATTTGGTGACGGCCCTATCCTTTGTTGGGACACAATCTCACCTTATGAATGACAAGATAATATGGCTCAGCCCTTTACCATTAGAGTGGTGAATATTACAAGTTAAGAGACCATTGGAACGATGTGTTAACTGTATCATGTAACAACTGTGGCTGAAGGTGCTTCAGGCTACGACATGGCAGAACAAAGGCAGACAAGAAATATGTCACACCACAATTAGATAGCTATTATCCAGAACTCTGTCGTAACAAATTTAATACATATCTGCAAGGCAAGTTGCCATTATTAGGCCAAAAGAATATTTTTAAGATTAAATCAGATCTTTTTTATTTTTTTATTTTTTTATTTAAGCTCAATATACCTGTATTTGCAATTTTTATATCCTTTCGTTTCATGTCATAATGTTATAATTATATATCATGTTGCTATTATGTGGTTTGTGGTCTGTCCTGAGGGGGCGCCTCATGCAATAAATTTCTTCTCTTCTCCTTCTTTGTCTAGAGCTGTGAGTGTTATTTAAAACAAACTTCAATCCAGATACTCTGATTTGTGGATACATTTCTATTTATCTATGCATTTAAATTTCTGACAGATTAACTATAGTTGATTGATGGTTGGTTGGTTTGTTATTTATACTGCACTCAGCAATATTCCATCTTTATGACGGCGGTCTAAAAATAATCAAGTCTGGACCAGACAATCCAGTGATTAATATCATGAGCATCGATCCGCGCAATTGGGATCGATGACATGCTTCAACCAAATCAGCGAGCCTGACCACCCGATCCCGTTAGTCGCCTTTTACGACAAGCATAGTCACCTTTTACGTCAAGCATGGGTTGCTGAAGACCTATTCTGATTAACTACAGTAATATGAAAGAATTGGGTGTGCATCATGTGCAACGGAGTGTCAGTGTACCTTATGAATGATTCAGGTCCATGCAGACAATCCATCTTCCTGAGGCAAGGGGATTAACTGACTATAAACCTCCAGTTTCCACCCTATTCAAACTAGACTGGAATTTCTGGGCTCGATTGTGGTGCCACCAGTGGCTATTATGAGTTATGTCCCTTTTATGTCCCTCCTATTGACCAATCAGATTCCACCTCTCATATCACTTGCATTTGCTTCAAACAAAATGACGGCGCCCAGTCAAGATGATATGATCGATAATCAAGTTCTATATTATAACAAAACGGGTCTTATTTCACGAAGTGCATCAAATCACGTGAGCACCTTGATTAAAAACATGAAAACAGTTTGGAAAATATCTGTTGATGCTGAGTTGACGGTACACATGTTTTGCAAATCTGTAATCGACCGAAATCTGCACAGCAGTTTATGAACTAGATGTCGATTTTGATACATGATCTTGATTGGACTATGCATAGACTCGGTAGTCCAGCCAAAACATAACTTCATAATTCCAGCCTTGTTCAGCAAGGGTTAAAAATAGGACTTTTACAGTCAGTTAACTCTCTAATGCCTCGGGAAGATGCACACAGTCAAGAGGTGAGGTGAAATGGAGTTTAACGTCGCGTCAAAGATTATTGCACTTATATAGCGACGTGCATGTTCGTGTGTGTGTGCATGTGGCTGCTTGTACTAGTCCGGACTGATGCCGATTTATAGTGCTAGCTCACTGAGATACCATGCCGCAGTTTAACATGAATACCCCACTCAGACACAGTATACTGACTCCGAGACGACCAGTCCTTGTTTAAGCCCCTTAATGCCGACGCCAGACAGGGTAACAACAAGTACCATCTTTTAACGTCTTTTGGTATGACGTGGTTGGGGATCGAACCCCGGGCCTTCCACTCTCCGGGCGGATGCTCTACAAGTAGACCACAGAGGTGGTCCACACAGTCAAGAAGGGTGAGTGAGGTACATGCTGATTTGATTTACTACTTGGGGGAAACCCATGAGCAAGGGTTATGGTGTGGAGAAACCAATGATCAACATTAGGGTAAATCTGAGGTTCGGGGATATGGTCTTTGGGAAGCCAATAGGTACAGGACTGTCTCACTTAACATTTTAAATGGTGTGTTTGTTGTTTAACTCAATATTCCAGCTAGAAGACAACAGCCTGTAAATTATACTGTCTGGGACAGACTGACCAGTGATTGACATTATGCATGGTTAGGGTACGATGACACACACAACCAAGTCGCCAAGCCTGATCCATTTAGTTGCCCCACAACAACCATAGGTTCTTCAGGGGGCTATTTACCCAGAATCCCCAGGGAAGTGGTAAATGGTGCTTATATATATTTATAATAGCTTGAGTGAGTGAATGAGTAAGGTTTTACGCCGCTTTTAGCAATACTCCAGCAATATTATGGCAGGGACATCAGAAATGGGCTTCACCCATTGTACAGTGCTAAAACCTTTTGAGACTATTAGCCTGAACATAGATCAAGCATCGTTTTCAGTAGAATTAAGTGTTATTTGGACTATTAATTATTAGCTGAGCTTACTAGACCAAACAAAATTTTACTAGACTCAGGCTTAGGACTAGTGGCTAAAGTTGCAGACTGACTGAACCCATATCGGGAATTGGACCCTAGTTTTCAATGTAAAGGGCAAACACTTTAACCACTAGGCTACCCCACCGCCCCTGATTAATAGAATATCAAAATGTGCTTAGAGCGTATATATTCTATTACACTTAGATACACAATCATCAGACAAAATTGTAATTTACTTAATTTTACTCGGACACATAAACCAAATGGATTTAATAGGAATTAGTTTTCATTCAGAACACTTTGTATCATGTAACAACTTCATACATAAACAGCAGAAAATAAGATTTTGAATTTCCGCAAGACTTGTTCATTATTTAAGGCCATTATCAACAAAAAGAATTGCAGTTTGTAACGCAATCAAACCATCAGAACTAAGATCTGATTTTAATGAGATTGGAGATAAACGATATGTGGTTTCAGACATACTGGGGTTTGGGTATAGAAGACTCAAAGTGAATTTTGACATTTCAATCCAACAGCCTCAGATACTCCATAACTTCAATTTTGAAAACCAGAATGTCTGGCGACATTGTTAAATTGCTTGCAGTCTTCGGTAGCTCTCCGTTTCAATGTGAACTCTGTGAGGCGAAATGAGGTCACTCTGGAATGCAGCGACCTCATCAAACAATGGCTGATGTCATATTCTAGTCTCTCCTACACCCCCCAGAGCATATATTTAATAAAACAATCACCCTGTTCATTCTCATCCCCTGCTAGAAGCCCGGACTGATCCTATTTCCAGCCCTGAAATTAACAGACTTGAGATTTCCTAATAGTACTTGAGGGTTGCCTGATAGAATTATTTTCATTTGACCTTATACACAAGCTTATATGGGGGACTATATGTTACTCTAGTCATTTGTTTCCATGGCAACATAATTACCTCATATTGTTTTAAGCATGGTATGTAGACTGTCAGTGTCAACTGAACAATAGAATATATACAGAATATTGTGTTTATATCAACCAGGCAAACAACACATTGATGACTGATGCAAGAGATATTTTTTGTTATACAAAAAAACATATTCATATGCAGTGATTAAATCTGATTTCCACATTTAAATCTCATTTTTCAACCATCAATTTACAGCCAACACTAGAATTTGTTCCACAATCAATATTCAACCACCTTGAGAAATTAACGTAACCACTTTATCAGATCCATGTGTACATTAATCCATGTTTTATACACACCCCTTGTATCACTGATATTCTGCAATTTACAGGAAACCCTTCTCATATGTCTAGACATCTTGTTTCAGCAAGATATATTGATGTTTCTGAAAGGAACAATCTGAGGGATTTATTTGCTTTGCTTGTTGCCAATACACAACCTTGTTTTGACCAGAATCCAATAAACTAAAGCATATTTGCTTCAGGCAAGACAAGACATGGCCCTGTGGAATTGTGCGATACCTATCAGTTGATCTCCACTACTGTGTTCAATAAATTCATTCTCTTCTGATATCTCAGGAACATCGTGACACAGAGTATTTGCATTGTACAGACAAAAGCCAAGCTCAATAACTGAAGAAATGAATCATTAAACACCGACAATAACAAAAACATTTGAACAATAGTTGTGCGGAATTAGGTTGTTGCAAGTGTAAACAGAATTGTTTCTTTAAAAAGAAAACCTAAACCAGCCATATACTATAAATATTGAAATTAACTTGAGAGTGAATCAAAAGTGTAAAATGCAAGTGGTCTTTGTTCGCATTAATGAAACTTCACTTTTTTGTCCCCAAAGACGGCATCACTGTACACTTTGGACAGCAAAAATAACAACTTGAATATAAGCACAAAGACAGTTTATTGAGTAGCAGTTGTAACAAGAACATGTATATAACCATGTCATTCAGAGAATAGGACTTACACAATAGGTATCCAGTGAGTTATCGCTGCTGGGGTCAAGAGTTCTTATACCCATTTGTGTCAAACTGGGCATCATTGACCACTCCAGCAGTTCAGTTAGTGGGGAGTTGCATTGATATTGAGTCGCATTTTTGGCTACATGTCAGCAGTTTTATCAATTTGGACACGCATTAATTTCAAGATTTACAGTATGTGTTTTGAGCAACATATTTAGATCTAAATCCTGATTGTCCTGATACAATAAATATGTTAATTCCAAGACAAATGCAGCAACATTAGGGGGTGTTACCGTATATCACTATGTATAAGGTGAGTTTTTCATTGCTAGAATTATGGTGCATCGATTTTAATGGCTTGTACAGGGGAGTCATCTTATACGTGGGGGCGCTTTATAGACGGCGATATACGGTTTCCTTTTCTTGGCTTAATGGGAACATCTTTGCTGTGGGGACATTAACAAACTTACAATGGAGCTCCTGACCAACCTCAACGCAGGAAGTCTTTTAGACAAGTGTTTCAGACAACTCATGTTGTTGGAGATGTAAATACTTCCGACCCCATGATAGAATTTGACACAGCGATCAAGGGTTAATAGGCTCTACCGATTCACACAACTCTAACTCCATAACACCAATTCATGGTCAGATGAAGTGCTGGGGTTTCTCTTTGGTATGGCATTCTATTGTCAATGAGTTACTAGAAATTCAAAAAGCTGCAAAATGATATCACAAAAAACAATTTTCATTTCAACGAAACATTCAAACTCATCCCTTGTTTCACAAATGGACCGTGTGTGAAACCTTTGAACAAAGATACATTGTCTTGACATCTTGCATTCTTCAACCAGAAAGAAACTTATCATTTTCTTAAATTTCAAACATCTTTAATTCTATCAAAACTAAGATTACTTTCAATTAATTCAGTCTCAGTTCAAAGAATTAATCACCATTAGACTTTTTTAGATACTTACAATAACTGTCCATACTCAGAAAATATGAAACTGCTTTAAAATAAATGACCATAAACATAAAATTAAGATGTTAAGCTTGTCCGGCTGTCCTTGACTAAATGAAGTCTTCACAAGCCACAAACATCCACACCAAAATCGGCACCACACAACAAAACACCTTCATCTCAATTTGAAAAACTAAAACGATACCAAGCATACACAAACAAGCCTATGTTTCAAAAGATACCAAATTACCATTGTCAACCTAGTATATCATCACTCTGAGAGTGTAATGACTTGCAATAACCCACGTCTTGTTAAGATTAATGACAGCTATCCCCGAGTAGTTAAACTTCATAATAGTGAGTGAGTGAGTTTTGGTTTAACGCCGCTTTTAACAGTATTCGCGGCGTGTCAGCTTAATATGGGAGGAAAGCCCCAAGTGATGCAGGTCTCAGACGTTTACCACTTCGGTGAAACCCACAAGGACGGGTATGGTGCTGACAAACCAAGAAACATAACCGGGAACCTGGATTCGAACCCACAATCATAGGTTTCTGGCGTGCCCAAGGGATGCAACTCTGCACAGCGAATTGTGGCGTCTTAGACGACTGGGCCACCCGTGCCCCCAAACTTCATAATAATAATAATAATAATATGTACATAACAGGCTGTTTTGTTTGTCAAAGACTATAGGACTAGTGCCAATTTCTAATGCTGTTAATGCCACACTCAGCAATATTCCAGATATATGACAGCGTCCTGTAAATAATCAAGTCTGGACCAGACAATCGAGTGACTGATATCGTGAACAGTGATCCACGACGTCAGGGTTAAAAAAATAACAATTAACAAAGTCACTGAGTCTGACAACCAGTTCCATTAGTTTCCACTTATGACGAGCATGTTTGGCTGGCGGCCAGTTCTAATGTGGAATCCCCACGTTGAAGGTAATCTTGTGATAACCACCAATGGTACATTATAACTCACATTACCAGTTATTAGAGTGAGTGAGTGAGTAGGGTTTTACGCCGCTTTTAGCAATATTCCAGCAATATCACGGCGGGGGACACCACAAATGGGTTCGATTCCCGACAAGGGTACAATGTGTGAAGCCCATTTCTGATGTGTCCCCCGCCGTAATATTGCTGGAATATGGCTAAAAGCGATGTAAAACCATAATGACCCACTCACACATATTTTTTTATAAAATTTCGACTCCAAGGCTGGCTTTGGACTAAAATTGATGAGTGTATACATATTTGATATCATACATAAGACATGAGGATGAGATTATATCTATCATCCAAAATTATAATTAGAATCAGTTATAACCAGTGTCATGAGTGTAAAAAGTACAGCTGACCAGCTTCATCGGCAGCGATACTGCTGATGTCATTTGATTGTGATGTTGCAATGCTCTGCAAATCATTGTGATGCAATCTCATTGTAGTGATATCTACTGGGCTATAGCCAGTGATGTCACCCAAGCAATATCTCTGTGGAAGTCAGTTTGCTATGATAAAGAATAGTACCAGATTCTCTGGAAGTAATTGGTCATATGTTAGAGAATAAATATACCGAAAAATATTTACAAAATTATACAAATTCTTGCTAATAGCCTATGGCACAGATTGTAATACATAATACACACAATAATAGAATCCTTCACGCAGAGATTAAATATAGTTCTTTAATATTCATTAAAAAACTTGATACTGCATGAAATGATATTGTTACTTGACTAAAATATTTGCACTGATAGACACACAAATCAATCTGAAATGTTGTTGTTCCTTCTTCAGATGCCTCTCTCAGATATATGAAGTTATGAGTGTCCATATGTTTGATAAGCTATCTTTCTGTACGATTTCCTCGCGCATATACTCATTAATGACCTCAAATCCTGATGGATGCTATTCCTCACAAGCCCCTCCAACTGGAAGCAGCAATCAAAAACCGGCATCCATAATGAGACAGAGAAAGGCCCATTCCCCATGGAAATCTGATCGGAAACCATACAAGCTGTCTCCGGCCAACTGAAGCACCTTGAGATGTAGGTTCAATAGAACAGACACAGTTTGCCTTGAACCCAACCAAGGACTGGGTGTTGAGGACTGACTGAAGGACCTTGAGATGTAGGTTCAATAGAACAGACACAGTTTGCCCTGAACCAAATCAAGGATTGGGTGGTGAGGACCGACTGAAGGACCTTGAGATGTAGGTTCAATAGAACAGACACAGTTTGCCTTGAACCTAACAAGGACTGGGTGTTGAGGACCGACTGAAGGACCTTGAGATGTAGGTTCAATAAAACAGACAAGGTTTGCCCTGAACCCAACCAAGGATTGGGTGGTGAGGACCGACTGAAGGACCTTGAGATGTAGGTTCAATAGAGCAGACACAGTTTGCCTTGAACCCAACCAAGGACTGGGTGTTGAGGACCGACTGAAGCACCTTGAGATGTAGGTTCAATAGAACAGACACAGTTTGCCTTGAACCCAACCGAGGACTGGGTGTTGAGGACCGACTGAAGGACCTTGAGATGTTGGTTCAATAAAACAGACACAGTTTGCCCTGAACCCAACCAAGGACTGGGTGGTTAGGAGAACGGCAGTTTTAGGTCAACCACAGCAGGAACAGCTGTTTACTGGTAGTAACACCAGTAATAATATACACCATGAACAGCTATATTTTACTCAATCTGGGATTTTTGAAAACCAATATTGTTTATGCCATGAGTTACTGCTACATGTGTAAGAACTTGTGAATACAGGATTTTAACAAACGTTTGAAAGCTGAGCAATCAGGTATGTCTGAAGACAGAGGATAGAGCCCGGTTGCACAGGGTCTATCTTGGTACTAAGTTTCGAGTCCAGGGGATTCTCAGTAATAATTTAGGCGGTTGTATGGAACATGTGACATGTTTCATTTGATTTCCTAATTTGGTTGCTCATGCTCAGCAGCCCCTTTGGCCTGATGGATGTGGATTTCAATGTTAGATTGAAGAAATGAATTACTGGCAACAACTTTTGAGTATAATTGTTACCCACAAAACAAAATTCAGTTGCATGTAACACGCAATCTACAATTTTGATTTATCGATTAAAACAGCCATACTTTTTTTGCATCTATCATGGAAAGTTAGATATTTTCATCCATTCTGAATTTGTACAGATATAGGATGTGCAATATTAACTGTACATGAAAAACTCAAGCATCAACCATGACAGCGAGCCTGATCACCCGATCCTGTTAGTCGCCTCTTACGGCAAGCATAGTCGCCATTTACGGCAAGCATAGGTTGCTCGAAAGACCTATTGTACCCGGGATCTTCGCGAGCCAAGTTGTTATTGGAATAGAGGGTACATGGCGACATGACCAGGGCAATGCCACTTTGGAAATAGAATTTTTTATTTTTTATTACATACTTCAGTGTGAGAAAAGTGATATTTTCATTGCAGGGAACATAACACATGATATTTCACTGCAGTGTACAAAACACTTTCACAGAAGTTGTTATTGGAAGAGATGGTACGTGGCGACATGACCAAGGCAATGCCATTTCGGAAATGGAAATGACATTTATATTACGCCGAGAGAATCCTGCTGTGTTCCATGATAGTCGGGCGGCAATGCTTCTATAGGTGAACAGTGGTGTGATATGATACGCGATATCAACATGACAGTTTCATTGGGTATTTGCGGAGAGGGAATTACCAGCTAATAATACCTTCATCAATTGGAAAATAGGAAGAATGCAATATTTATGGAACAGAGGTCATTTCTTAGGAACAAACTCTGCGTTTGATCTGTAAGAATTAAGAATTAACTAATGACTTACAGGTGTACCATGTTAATTATGACAGTGATTGAATGGTTGAATTAAAAGTTAAAAAAATGTTGTTATATATATGTCATAAAAAAAACTCTTCATGTCAGTTTGACACTTTAAGCATTTACTCTTGCCCTGTGTCATCTGCAATTTTGGAAAATTAAATGTTTTGATTTTATAAATTTTACAAGATCCTCTTCCACCCATATGACAGTTATGATTAGAGGTAAAAGCTGTATTGTGCATCTTGTAAGTCATGCAAGGTCATCATTATTGGCAATTATACCCTTTAGCGATTTGTATATTGTTCAATGCTGTGTGCGGCAATATTCCAACTATATGACGGTGGTCTGTAAATGATCGAGTATGGGCCAGACAAGCCACAATTAGGGTACAATGATATGTATCAACCTAGAGCCTGATCACCCGATTCATTAAGTTCCCTCTTACAATGAGCATGGGTTCTCAGGCCAGCACTAACCTGGGCCCACTTGCACAAAGCGATCTTAGCGCTAAGATGATCGTTACTCCCATACTTTAACATAGGCTTACGATAGTCTTACTGCTAAGATCGCTTTGTGCAAGTGGGCCCTGGAATCCTCGTGGGGTTGTACATGGTGCTTGTATGTATGGAGGTGTATCATTAATCTCCTTCGTATCATTCAACAACTTCATCCGTAACATAGCAGAAATAAGATTACGACAAGAATTACTAAAGTTCCTGGGTACAGATATTCTTACCCAGGATCACCATGAGTACCCTGCACTGGCCACCAGTGAAAACACGATCAACTGTAAACTGATATGTGGGTGAGTGATTGGGTGAGTGGGTGAGTGAGTGGGTGAGTGGGTGAGTGAGTGAGTGAGTGACGCTGCTTTTAGCAATATTGCAGCAATATCACGGTGGGGAACACTAGGAATGGGCTTCACACATTCTACCCATGTGGGGCATCAAACCCATGACTCTTCGGCGTGACGAGCGAACATTTTAACCTCTAGGCTATTCACCACCTTCAGTTTCCATGGACTTTCAGTAAAAATACACGCTAACAAAACAATGACTTTTCCGTTCTCTGGTAGGTAGGACAACGCAAACTTAAGTGAGTTCCAGATGAAGACTGAAATAGCACAGCATCAAATTAGCCCCGGCTCCAAGTGAAAGGCATAATGTGAAAACAGCTAAGCCTGGAGATCCAAGGTGAGCTATACTGGTGTGACAATCTCACTATTCTAATTACACCTAATGATGTTAATCCACACCATGGAGCGCTGTGGTTAAAGCTGACGAGGATGGGCTCATCACTGTTGCCGACTTTCACACTGTCAATTGGGCCTAATGAAGATGGCTGAATCCAACATGGATCTTGGAGGGAACTGATTTGGAGCTGGGAGAGTACAGAGAGAGACAGTGTTGTATCTTACACAGACGTTTTAATAAAGAAAGTTAGGCCTGAAATTCCAACATGACCCTGAATCATGGATGGGGGAAACTGATTTGGCGCTGTGAGGATCTTTCAGGTCACCGGAGAGAGATGATAAAATTCAAACATGTCTTATTCACACAACCGTTAGTTTTTCTATCAACAGATACAGAAATAGAAGCCAAACATGTTGAACAACATGTTGAAGAACACAAGATTTTTTCATCATATGAGAATAGTTCATCAGTCATGGCAAGACCACCGAGTAACAATGGTTATGAACATGATGAAAAAAACAGGTGTTCTCTTTCTTCTTTTTGAGTGGTATATTATTGGTACAGTGATGTTTGGCAGTTCTATTTGGCTGACCCAACCCCAATCTCAATCCAACCACAACAACAACCAAACCCCATCCCAAACCCAATCTCAATCCCAGTCCCAATCCAACCCCAACCCAATCTCAACCCCTATCCAGCCCCAATCCCAACCACAACCCAAACCCAGTCCCACCCCAACCCCAACCCCAACCCTAACCCAAAACCAAACCCAGTCCCAACCCAATCCAAACCCAATCCCAACCCAAATCCAATCCCAAACCCAAACCCAAACCCAAACCCAAACCCAGTCCCAACCCAAACCCAAACCCAAACCCAAACCCAGTCCCAACCCAATTGCTAACTCATATGTATATAGGCATATCAGTCAAGCAGTCTGACACTTGTACAACAATTTCACATAATCAAGACGAGGCAGTGCACTGGAAGTCTTCTCTGGACCATGGAACAGTCCCTTTAAGAGTCAATTGGCATTATCCTAACCTTTGAAGTTTAAAGAACAAAAATGAATAATTTACATGGATTGTGGACATGGCTTGCAAGGTTTGGGGAGAAACAAAAAAAATAGAATTGTGTGGAAAAGGCAGGAATTCAGGAACAGAAATGAAAAGTGAAAGAAATTGGGCTGCATTTGGCGCATTGATCGTGTTGGAAACACCACAGCAAACACAAAATCAGCAGGCGCTTTGAGAAGTGGACTTTTTCGGCTGCTTTATTTTTATACTAATGAATATCACATGCAAAATTAAAGTGCTCTGATGCTGCAAGTTTCAAGAGATATTTCCCTGTTGAAAATGGATTGCAGTTTTTAAAAATCTTCATTTCAGAATAACGTTTCCAACAGGATGGCGTAAACCAATTTGAAAATAAATTTTGATACTGACAATTAAAACATCAAAGAGCTCACACTGAAAATATTGATGTCCTTTTCAGTCAGCCATCACCATCCATGCAAACTGCTCAAGATGACAATCAGGACATTAAGTCCACATTAAAGATACATCATTTTTTATTTCACTTACCCATGCTTACGCTTTTCATACAAACATATACGATAAAAATAATTATTTAAAGATTAGAACCTTTCAAAACTTTCAAAATATTTTAACATGATCAACTGGTGCGCCTATACAAAATTAATCATAATATCGACCATAAAAAAGGTCAGTTGATGTTTCTACCTCTTTAATAATTCATTTTATCTTGGAAAAGAATCAAGGCGTGCTTAGTCATTTCAACAATGTTAATGACATTGCACTTAAACATTAGGCCTCATTTGGTAGACAAAGACATTGGAATAACACAAACTGATGTATTGTCTACAACAACTGAAACCTGTCGCTAACATGCCTGAACACTGGGTCGGAATCAATTAGCACCCCAAGTCTGCACCGACACTATCAGCCAACAACATTATTGATCTCAACAAGCATCTATGATCAAGCACCATTAGACCTCAAACGAGACCACAAATGTGGATGTTTTCAGTCCCCCCCAACAAGACTCCTGAAAATGTCTTGGTCCAGCCTGATTACCATTATTCAACCATTAGCGCCATCATGCGTTCTTCCTTCTGATGCAGCTGTGAGCTTCTAAGTACCTGTAACTGTGATACTTCCTGAAGGAATACCAATAAAATACACCTCCACGAGGCGTTAGCAGGATGTAGCAATGAGCATGACGTACACTGCACATGCTGGTTTGTTTCAGTGTGTAGCATGGAGCCTGGAGATATGTACCTATACCACTGGACTTTTACCTGGGTGAAGTGTTGAGCCAGGAGATATACACTGATACATGCTGGACTTTTACCTGGGTGAAGTGTTGAGCCAGGAGATATACACTGATACATGCTGGACTTTTACCAGGGTGTAATATGGAGCCAGGAGATATACACTGATACATGACGAATACCAGGGTGTAATATGGCGCCAGGAGATATACACTGACACATGCTGGACTTGTACCAGGGTGTAATATGGACTGAGGAGATAAACACTGATACATGCTGGACTTGTACCATGGTGTAATATGGAACCAGGAGAAATACACTGATACATGCTGGAATTGTACCAGGGTGTAATATGGACTGAGGAGATAAACACTGATACATGCTGGACTTGTACCAGGGTGTAATATAGAGCCAGGAGATATACACTGATACATGCTGGACTTGTACCAGGGTGTAAATAGAGCCAGGAGATATACACTGATACATGCTGGACTTGTACCAGGGTGTAATATGACGCCAGGAGATATACACTGATACATGCTGGACTTGTACCAGGGTGTAATATGGACTGAGGAGATATACACTGATACATGCTGAACATGTACCAGGGTGTAAATAGAGCCAGGAGATATACACTGATACATGCTGGACTTGTACAAGTGATTCGCATGAGGACATGTGACTGGCTATCTACCATAAAATAAATCTCCCTTCAAACCTTTCCATCCTATTTTCTTCATCACGTAACAGGAAACAAACACTTTCCAAAACTTGACGAGTAACCCCATCACTTACTTACATATGTCAAGGAGAACAAAACTCACTTTGTGCATATTTTACAGAGCACCATCCTCAGCAGTTACCCATCACTCTGATACCATTAAAACACAATAAGGACGCCAGCAGTGCACGATTCAAGGCTTGACAAATGGATTATTTCAGAGGATAATTGCCAGTTTGAGATGATGTGACATGACAAAGGTGTCTCATATAGAGGTAATTATAATATTGACTGGAGTTAACTACTCTCAACACGAATTCATGACTAAGAAGCAGAATTGATATTTTAATTACATTTGTTCAAACGGCAAGTTTGACAAGTATTAAGTTTTATCACAGATACACAGAAATCGGTGAACATTTGAATTTGTGATGTGAAGAAAAATGGGATAAAAATATCCAGCTCTTCAAAATTTCGAAAGAAATATAACATTAAAACCAGTCTTCATAAAAAGGTTTTGAATCCACTGGCAAGAATATCCAGTGTAATGTTTTATAAGACATTACATACCTTTCACTAGACCAAGACTTTGACTTCTGAACTGCAGGTTCAAAATATTTTAAAGTTTATTGAATTCAACCTAATAACCTCAGCTCTAGTTCTAAAGAAGACCTGTGAAGATATGCTGTAGAATAGGTCTTCAGCAACCCATGTTGTAAGAGGCGACTAACGGGATCGGGTGGTCAGACTCGCTGACTCGGTTGATGAATGTTATCGCATCCCAACTGCGTGGATCAATGCTCATGATGTCAATCACTGGATTGTCTGGTCCAGACTTGATTATATACCGACCCCCATCATATAGCTGGAACATTGCTGAGTGCAGCGTTAAAACAACAAACAAACAAACTTCAAAAGACAGCCCCTCATGTAAAGCTTTCTATACTGAGTGTTTCAATCCTTAATACTTTCCCAAAGCCCATAACATCGCTGTCACCATGTGCTTCAAAGTTTGCAACATAACCTAATGAACAATACTTGCAACTTCAGGAAGAATGTATATTTCATTGACAATTGTCTACAACAAAGTTCTGAAAGGTAAATTATGAAATGTGCACTTGGGAGTGTAGTGAGTGAGTGAGTGAGTGAGTGAGTGAGTGAGTGAGTGAGTGAGTGAGTGAGTGAGTGAGTGAGTTGGGTTTTATGCAACTTTTAGCAATATTCCAGCAATATCACGATGAGGGACTCTAGAAATGGGCTTCACACATTGTACCCATGTCTGGAATCGAACCCGGGCCTTTGACATGACGACTGAATGCTTTAACCACTAGGCTACCCCACCTCCCATCTGAGAGTGTAACATCATCAAGTTTTTACACATAGGAGAGTCCACATCATTTTTAACCTTCACTCCCCAATGCCAAAAATGGTCTCAACCATTTTGATGAAAAAGTCACGAAACCAATAATCAAAACGTTTTTTTAAATAACCGATGACAAACACAACCCATCATTACCAAGAAAGTTTTCAACAAATGCATCAGCTTCCCTATCCAGTTAAACAAAACGCCTGTAAACACGACACATGATAACTTGAAACACTGTACTGGTTAATTTCATCTGCAACAGTAACCACATCGTGACATGGTGGAATGAATATCCCTGCTATCAGTCTTCATACAGTGATGATCAAACACAACCATGTCAGCCTATTGTTAAGGAACGAGTCAACCCCACCCTTGTGAGGTGAGGTGAGGTGAAATAGGGTTTAACGTCGCGTCCAAGATTATTGCCCTTATATAGCGACCTGCATGCATGTGTGTGTGTCTGCTTATACTAGTCTGGACTGATGCCGATTTATAGTGCTAGCCCACTGAAATACTACGCCACAGATTAACATGAATACCCTACTCAAACAGAGTACACTGACTCCGAGCCGACCAGTCCTTGTTTCAGCCCCTTAATGCCGAGCGCCAGACAGGGTAACAACAAGAACCATCTTTTAACGTCTTTTGGTACGATGCTGACGGGGATCGAACCCCGGACCTTCCGCTCTCCTGGCGGTAGCTCTACCACAAGACCACGGAGGCTGTCTCCACCCTTGTCCAGCACCATGACTAACTAAAAGTCTAATTTCCTTTAAAAAGTAGAAGATGAAGTGTTCTTTTGAAAAAAAAATATTACAATTATTTTAAAGAAATGTTTTCATATACTTAGTGCTAGTCATACCAACCCCTTCCCTGGTTTATAACAGGTGTCTGGATACTTAATTGTTTGATAGGCAAATAATTTATGGATAACAACTTCTTCATTTACTGTAAAGGAGACGTTTCGGTATAGATCCTTAAACCGTTGTCAAGCAACTTTGTCCGGCTACTGCTGCTGGAAAGGCATGTTCTCATTTATCTGTTAGACGCTGATTAACTCACACAGAACAGCATTTACCTAGGACATTGACGGGTGCCATTAATAGTGATCCATTCAACCCATAACCTACTTCCAATAACAAAGTATAACATGATGTGCATGGAGGTTCATGTTTAAATATACTGTGGTAAATATATGATATTCCTGGACCAATAGTATGGAAGTTCTTATAATAACACAGGGATGTATCTTGGATTCCAAACTAAGTGTTCTTGGGAGGCAAATTGAAAAAAATACTTCAATAAATTCAGAGGTATTCTAACACTGCATTAAACAAAATAATGTAAAACTAAACATTAAAGTCTTTTCCTCTTTATTTCTCTTGTTTTACAAATCACCTCTAAAGGTCATAACATTACTTATAACTGTATTTTACATGAATTGGGAAATATTTAATCTACTTTGGTAATTTTGTACTGATATTTTCTGCAGACTTGGGGCCAAATATCAGCCTCTGGGCAAGTCTAGATAAATCCCTGCAAATATCAGCCTCTGGGCAAGTCTAGATAAATTGCTGCAAATATCAGTCTCTGGGCAAGTCTAGATAAATCCCTGCAAATATCATCCTCTGGGCAAGTCTAGATAAATCACTGCAAATATCAACCTCTGGGCAAGTCTAGATAAATCGCTGCAAATATCAGCCTCTGGGCAAGTCTAGATAAATTGCTGCAAATATCAGTCTCTGGGCAAGTCTAGATAAATCGCTACAAAAAAATCTACAAAAATCCCTGCAAATATCAGTCTCTGGGGAAATCTAGATAAATCCCTGCAAATATCAGCCTCTGGGCAAGTCTAGATAAATCCCTGCAAATATCAATCTCCGGGCAAGTCCAGATAAATCCCTGCAAATATCAGCCTCTGGGCAAGTCCAGATAAATCCCTGTCACATCAATAAAAGTACATGAGAATTATGTGCTTTCGCAAATGGTAGGTATTATCTTTAATGCGTGAAGCAAGTACTTAGTATGTCTAGGTAAATCATGTGTGTGTGGGAGGGAAGGTGACAGTCTGTGTATTTAGCACAGACTGCATCCATAACGTAGTGAGTGAATATTGTTTGACAACAGTCAGAAAATATGCAGCCTGTTGATTAATTAAAATTGTTCTGACAGCTGAATAACAATGCAGCCACTGGGCCAGATTATGAAGTCGCCAAATCTTCATTGTTAGCTAAAGAAAGTATGGGTACCGATGACCTCCTCCACCTCCCCTCTCTGAAGGCGTGAACAATTGTGTTCAGATTGCGCTGGATTTTAATGGACAGCATTCTTGGTTGACAAGCTAAAAGAAACAGATGTAGATAAAATACACTCCTCCAGGGTCCAGTTCTACAAAGGAATCGTACAGCTACAAAAGTTGTAAGTCTTTGTTAAAGTAAGAGTTACGATCATCTTAATAGCACTACGATAGTTGCAAGTCTTTGTTAAAGTATTGGAGTTACGATCACCTTATTAGCACTACGATAGTTGCAAGTCTATGTTAAAGTATTGGAGTTACGATCACCTTAATAGCACTACGATAGTTGTAAGTCTTTGTTAAAGTATTGGAGTTACCATCACCTTAATAGCACTATGATAGTTGTAAGTCTTTGTTAAAGTATTGGACTTACGATCACCTTAAGTCTATGTTAAAGTATGGGTCTCAGTTATGATCACCTTAGCACTACAGATTATCACAAGTCTATGATAAAGCATAGGATTTACAATCACCTTAGCACTACAGATGTAACAAGTCTATGTTAAAGTATGGGATTCATGATCTCCTTAGCACTACTGACGTACTATTGCTCTGTGGAATGGACCCCTGACTGATATGACCCACTCCCCTAACTTCCGTCTTTGTTTTTGATGTTTGGGAGGACAACCATTGGCTTATCTCTATGACATCACAGCTGTCACTTGATCGGATCAACAGAATTGGTGTACGGCCGACTGCCTTGGGGCTACAAGGACACAATACGTCCTGACATGCAATGGATGTTATATCTGACTAACATGAATACCGCTATGCCACAAATTATCCAACAAATTGTCAACATCAAAGCCATTCTTGTACATCATACTGTGTTAGACACAATACCAATATTTGCATACAACAATTGC
Source organism: Haliotis cracherodii (assembly GCF_022045235.1). Lineage (NCBI taxonomy): Eukaryota > Metazoa > Mollusca > Gastropoda > Lepetellida > Haliotidae > Haliotis > Haliotis cracherodii. The sequence continues at coordinate 15,015,869 of NW_027266286.1, forward strand.
ATCAACGGTTGCTAGCTACAGCTGCTGCTGCTTGGCTGTCCTGATAACAGGCTGTCCAATGATGCTGAACATGTTGAATGCTGGAAAGACCAGCTGATCAAAGGATGCAAAGTTTCCACATTATGTCACAAAGCAGAGGACAAATATCAAAGAAATGTTTGTTAATAACGTTTGTAGCATTATTTATACCTTATTATTTAAATTAGTGTCAGTCAATGTCACTTTAACCACTCGTCTGCAGACTGAGCCATTACAATCTTGTTGCATATAGTAAGGCCCTACATTCGATTTTGCTTGGTGAATGAATTCGCCAACATTACAAATGAAACATTCACAAAAATATAAGTTCAGAATGCTTAGTTTCTTTTAATACTTCTCATTGCTTTGATAATATCAATAATCCAAGGGAATTCTAGGACTGTATCAATGTTGTTGTTTGTATCAGTTATTTGTATGAATGTTGTTATTTGTATGAATGTTGTTATTTGTATCGTTATTTGTATCAATGTTGTTATTTGCATCATTATTTGTATGAATGTTGTTATTTGTATCATTATTTGTATCAGTGTTGTTATTTGTATCGTTATTTGTATCTATGTTGTTTGTATTGATCAGTTATTTGTATCAATGTTGGTATTTACATCATTGCTGTTATTTGTACATTGTTATTTGTATCAATATTGGTGTTTGTATTTTTATAGTAATAGATATCAATGTTGTTTTTCATTTCATTGTTTTTTACAACAGTTGTTATTTATATCATTGTTGTTATTTATATCATTGTATTTTCCTTGTGTGATAGGCACTGCTTCCAAAGAAATATAACAAACTATTACCTAATGCCTCATTGTATTCATAATCAGTCTTTTAACATATTTCCACTGATTGTATAAGATACTGAGAGTTTGTTTGTTTCTTGTTTAACCGACACACTCAGCAATATTCCAGCTATGTGACAGCAATTTGTAAATAATTGAATCTAGACCAAACAATTCAGTGATTGATAACCTCCAACAATCCACCCTGTTGGGGTACATTGACCTGCAATATTCAACCAAGTCGCCGAGGCTGACATCCCGATTCATTACGTTGCCTTGTATGACCAGTATAGGCTGGACCCGTGAAGCTCCAGGGTACAATAGGTCTTCGGCAACCCATGCTTGCCATAAAAAGCGACTAGGCTTGTCAAATATTGATGGAATACAACTTGCATGGTGCTAGATTGTTGATTTGATATTGCTGAGGCAATAAACAACATTTACTGAAATGTTCAGGTCATTTTAAGACATCTAAAAAAAAGGATCAGAGTCCATAATTAACTTCTTTACTTATATCACTTGATACGGTTCAGCCAAATAAGTGATCAGAACCAGTGCTTAGTCCATCTGATGCACAAATTATTCAAACAAATTCCTAAATGATATGCCTCAGTACAAGAGGAACAGTGTGATGTTTCATGTTACAGAAATGGTCTTGTATCAATGCCTTGTTTCAGCCGGAGCTGCCCAGCCACACTGACAGTGACGACTGTAAGTCACTGTACCCTAGCCTACACTGTGGCTACATGTAGTCTAACAGGCGCTACAGATGAATGACGTCTAATGTTGTGGAAATACCATGCCTCACTTGCCAAACATTGTCAGTCAAGTAGAACTGTCAATTAGTATTTTGTCAGCGGATGAGCAAAATACTTATGAGAAAATAAAGTCGATTGTTATAAATGTCACCAGTTCGGCATACAGTCTGTGCAGAAATTGTTCTCAACAAGCAGTTTAAGGCTTCAGCAGCTCTGATTGTCGACACATCGCATCAATTTTGTCGAAACCCTTAACATTTTTAATGTGTCTATTTTTTAGATTTTAGATCCTTATAATAGATAATTTACACTTTAAAAAACAACTGGAGTTTCAAGGTAGCAGGGACAAATCAACCAGGAAGGTCTACGAGTTCAAATGGAGATGACATATACCCTAATGTCGAAACAGCACAGCCCCTTTTAACAATGGCTGATAAACCTGAGCTGTAGGTCAGTGACTAATCCTTCAATTATTCTAATGCTTGCCGTAAAAGGTGCCTTTGCTTGTCGTAAAAGGCAACTAACGGGATCGGGTGGTCAGGCTGCCTGACTTGGTTGATGCATGTCATCGATCCCAAAATCCGTGGATCGATCCTCATGATATCAATCACTGGATTGTCTGGTCCTGACTCGATTATTTACAGACTGACGTCATATAGCTGGAATATTGCTGAGTGCGGCGCTAAACAACAAACCAACCAATCTTACTTACTACATGTTTTACCACTATATGTACCAATGAGGAAATGTTCATATTTTCAAGTACATTTTCCTACATAATTGTAAGAAATATCCAAGGGAGATTGTTAAATATTAGCCAGTGTGCTTTAATCGACTCGCTTACATTCCCCCCAAATCTCATATTTCAAACCAGCCATTCCCAAATACTTGAATAACCCACATTCTCCCTATGTTCAACCCTTTTGCACTCCATAACCCATGCTTCACCCACAAATAAAGCTGTTGCACAATATCAGAGTTTAAAATACTATAAAAAGGCCTATCCAGTCACATTCTGAACACTCTTGGTCACACAATACCCAAGGTATTCATCACAGTGGTAGACTTGAGACATCAGTGTTTGCCTAGAGCCTAGACTTGCACAAGTCTCTAAGGCAATGATTATTAGTTCAAATCATTAGTTCTAGATTATGTAAATAATAAGAACAACTTGTCCCTATAGGAGACTAGTGTCCTAATAAAACACTCCACATATCTAGACTTGCCTATTAGGAGGATAGAATTACATGTACTACACATGCATGGACTTTTCTTTCAGTACAGCCTTGATGCAAGGCTACCTATAGCCCATCACCCACACAAACAAACATAAGCCTACACCATGTACACACTGCAGCGTCTTGATCAAGGCGTGGCCCAGAATATCTACTGACAGTAGCCAGTGAATAGCCAGGTTGCTGGTAGGACCTACATTATGATCTAAATGCATCAAGACCTGTATGTCACAATAAAATGTACTTCAAACAGAGCAACTGTTCACATGTTATCATGTTCATCGTGTTGGGATTATGACAAGGAGTTTACAAAGCATTAGAAAAGATAATGTAGATCCCATTTCACAATCCTAAACAATATCAACCAAGTCAGCGAGCCAGATCCCCCGATACTGTAGTCTATGACAAGCAAGGGCTGCTAACTTCTAGCACAACTAGTAGAAACTGTCGCACTGCCTAGCTTCCCTTGACTAAATCTAGTCTCTGAAATGAACATATTTACAGAAAATAACAGTTGTCAATGTTATATTATAGTAATAAAATATAATAAAAAGGAGCCAAGAGACTTTCTTCATTTTAAGATTTTCCTGACACTGCAGAAATCTTGACTTGCCCACTATTATAGTCTTGCATAGGCTGTATTGGATATCTTGTTTCAGTGAGTGAGTGAGTTGGGTTTAACGCCGCTTTTAACAGTATTCCAGTTATATCACGGCATGTCAGCTTAATGTGGGAGGAAAGCCCGAAGTGATGCAGGTCCCAGGCGTTTACCACTTCGGTGAAACCCACGAGCACGGGTATGGTGCTGACAAACCTAGAAACATAATCGGGGCGAACCGGGATTCGAACCCACAATCATAGATTTCTGGCGTGCCCAAGGGACGCAACTCTGCACAGCGAATCGCGGCGCCTTAGACGACTGGGCCACCCGTGCCCCCTCTTGTTTCAGAGTCTTTGTGACAGACTATAGCTTCCCCTGACCTTGCAGATCACTGCTGGTGTTATTGCTGCAGGAGACAATGAAGGCTGCTAGACAGACTTGCACAAGTCTCTAAGCCAATAATTATTAGTTCAAATCATAATTTCTTGATCATATAAATAACAAGAACAAGTTGTCCCTATAAGAGATTGGCATACTGTCCACATCCCTAGACTTGCCTATTATAAGGCAGGGCGGTCAGGTAGCCTAGTGGTTAAAGCGTTCGCTCGTCACGCCGACGACACGGGTTCGATTCCTGACATGGGTACAATGTGTGAAGCCCATTTCTGGTGTCCCCCACCGTGATATTGCTGGAATATTGCTAAAAGCGGCGTAAAACAATACTCACTCACTCACTATTATAAGGCTAGAATTACTATACACCTATGGACTTATCATTCAGTTCAGCCTTGGAGCAAGGCTAGCGGCTAGAGAGATGCGGGTACTAGCCTTAATCCCAGTCACAGCTGCACACCTAGACCAGGGGAAATTCCAGTCTGGGGGTCCATCAAGACTGGTGATTACTACAAGTTAACAATTCAAGACTTAGGTGACGTGCTGGTGCTTACACGGTTCAAACTTAAACTGTTTTTTTCAGTTTTTGATTAATTGAATAGACCCGCAACTCTCGTAAACAGCAGTAACAGTCCTCACCTCCAACCACTTGTCTGAGTGTAGCCACGTCGCTAACAGTCCAGTCCACTGAGCTTACAACAGCTCAATAGAGAAATGTATTACATATGGTGGATGGAAAGGGTCTTACAGTACTTCCTTAAGTGTGAATCAAGGCTTTGGCTATACGTATAGAAGAAAACTACCAAGATGCACTAAGAAGACTTCCTCAAGTGTAAATCAAGGCTTTGACCATGATATAGATGAAAACTGCCAAGACATTCTTAAAGGACTCTCAAAAATGTGATTTGATGCTTTGACCATATGTATTTTGAAAGCTTCCAAGGTGGACTTATAGGATATGATCATGGCAGCCTTCACAATACACGCTAGTCATTTAGCCAGAGACTACTAAATTGTGCTGAGGACCAGTAAGAATCCAATGATCATGATGATGGTTGTTCTAAATGACTGGTAGCAACGGAGAGCTGTGATTGAGAACCAGTTCTTAAGGCTTCAATTTTGATACAATAAAACCCAATAAAACCCAATAAAACTGACAGAAACTATACACATAGTAAACAGTTTTGCCTTATTGCATCTTCCTGAGGCAAGGGAGTTAACTGACTGTAAAAGTCCAGTTTCCACCTTGCCGAACTAGGCTGGAATTTCATGGCTTGATCGTAGCACCACCACTATTATGAGTTGTGTCCCTTCCATGTCCCTCCTATTGACCAATAAGATTTGAACCTCTCATACCACTTGCATTTGTTTCAAATAAAGTGAAGAAGATTTGATCTATAATCAAAATCTATATTATAACAAAACAGGTCTTACTTCGTGCAGTGCAGAAATCACGTGAGCTATATATTGTAAATCTGCATGTCAGTTTTTGTTACTTGACTTCGACTGGACTATGCATAGAATCATTAGTCCAGCCAGTATAATTCCATTATTCGAGCCGAGTTCGGCAAGGGTGGAAACTGGACTTTTATAGTCAGTCAACTCCCTTGGCTCGGGAAGATGACTTCGCCAAGCAGGAATACAGCTGTACAAAGTCTGAGGACAAGGGAAAAAAAGGTCTTTAAAAAGTGAATTTCTAAGGCTGCTCAGTTAAAAAAATGATCGTACCTGAGACGAAAGCTGGCTGCACAATCATGTACACCAATACTGAAACCATCATCTGCAGTCACCAGCTGTTGACCATAGAAACTAATGGCAGAATAATACAACCACTCATTCTGCATCAATCATGACACATGTGTCCCAAATCCTATTTCTCAATACAATATATAAATCTCTGTGTTTTTGAAATTCCAAAAAATTCATCAGTACTACTTATCACATGGTGTTGAGGAAGTATTGAGTGCCATTTGATAGTGTAATCAGCATATAGATCTGGCTCCACATATTTCATATAGGTTATTAACCAGATGGCCCACATCTGTTATTTGAAGCCAGAAGTTAGAATTACAATAAAACACTAATGTGTGAGGTCTCATGCAACTCAGGAGACAAATATATTGGAGAGAGTGGGTGAGTGAGTGAGTGAGTGAGTGAGTGGCTGGGCGTGCCATTTTGCTTGAAGGAAATGCAAGTGATATGAGAGGTGAAATCTGGCTGGTCACAAGGGGGACATAGAAGGGACATCACTCTTAATAGCCACTGGTGGGGCTACGATCGATCCCAGACATTCAAGCCAAGTTCAGCAAGGGTGGAAACTGGACTTTTATAGTCAGTTAACTCCATTGACTCAGGAAGATGCACCTAACCTAATCATGTAACCATGACATTGTTGTGCATCTTTCTTACTGTATTCATAGACATTACCCAAAGTTGTGACTCAGCGCCAGTTATGAAACGGACTGATATTGATCAGTTTGTTTTATGTACATATTCATCAATCCAAGGAAGAAGCATTGATATGAAATGAAGACTTCTTTCTTCCATTGAAGAAATATGCAATTTTCAGATATTATTATAAATATATATACATCATGATATATGCTGAAAGGGTGTCTGAAATGATGTGTGATTTGGATAGAGCTATTTAGTCACTGATGATCACAACTATTTTCTTTTCAGTACTATTACTCTAGTATCTGTCAATCTAGTACTCAGATTGATCAGCATGTCTGTGCCCGTTCTACGTGTTTGACGTGTGACATCATCACAATTATCACAAAAACATGATCATAATTAATTAACAATATTAGAAAGCATGCAGTATTCCTGTCATCATTGATAGGAAAATCATACAATTTTCATTCGTTTGTTATTTATTATTCAGTGGAATATATCATTTCCCTCTTGTCACACATTGCTGAGTGTCAAATGGAGCTTATCCACGTCGCACATAACTAATAAATGCAACACTTCCTCAACGGTGCATCTGATACCCTTGGGAGATCAGATATGGCAGGGTTTCCTTTACAATAGTTTTTTTCTGTTTTATGTTAGCTGGTCTTGTAGTACATGCAATGAATTCCCATAATGACGAACAGTAAGCTTAATCAACTCATAGTGAAAATGCCACATATACCACCCTATTGATGAATTTCTAATTCCCTTCTTTTGAAATGGTCCAGAAGCTATTATAATGGATGTGTTAGAAGTAGAAATCCCAGGTGTATACAAATACAAGAGCATGATCAGACAAGGAACTGACATAGATCTCGTCACAAGTGGTCCTTTTTCCTTAACAAGGGTGTTCTACTTCCAGTTGGACATTTCTATCTGAAATATTCATGATCCGTAGTGATCCACTTGCACACACAATGAAACAAACAATGTTGTTGAGCAATAACTGCCAGGAATACATTTAGGTAACTAATCATGCCATTTTTAAGATATAATGACAAACACTTTTCAAAATCATTTAAATTAATGTGAAAGGTGCATTTAAAGTCAATGTTCTATAAACATGACTATGTTGTGGTGTTCCATCCCAAGTGGTTCAGTTCTCATAAAGTAGGAATACACATACAGTATTCGACAAAATAAGCGCCCAGGGCGCTCTCAAAATTAGAAATAGGGGGCTCTTATTAGAATATCATTTTGGTGAAAAACAACAGAGTTGAAAGATCGTAAATTTCGTGGTTTATGATGACAGCCTGAAAGTTTATATACGACAGATATTATTTTATCCAGAATTTAATTGCCCATAATTAAGGGTGCATATAACAAACATATTATTCACAAATAAATAGTCTTGTGTACAAAATATCAATCAGAAGGGGTGCTTATTGGGATTGTTCAGTAGCCAATATATTAGCAAATATTGCTGTGGGCGCTTATTAGAGCGGGGCGCTTATTACATCGAATACGGTATTACACGCTACACGTAGTAGCTATTTTAAAAGGATCATCTCCCTGTGAACAACACAATGAACTCACATGCTTTAAGTGACATTTCAGAAAATGGCATTTCTTAAAACAATGTTATTATGAGATAACACACATATTACAAAGTAAACAAAGATGTGTAAATTTCTTAGAGATTTAAAAACACATTTATATCACAAATATTGAGACTTAATATCATCTAATATTGTTCAACATTATTTACATCAGTATGATATAAATCATGCTAATAATTATCCCATATGTATCATGTGCTTAGTTCATAGGCATAAATGTATTGAGCATATCAGTGACAGTACTGACACAAATATTTATGGTTTAGTTCGCCATAAACACACAACAAAACATAAAAAACACCATGAGTCAACAACCTCACATCAATTATACATCCAACTGACAAATTCAAAGTAGCATGATCAATGAACCATAAATAAACAACTTAACTGCTTTTCACAGTAATTAAGCAGTTGTTTTAATGAGATTGGTTAAGTGCTATTACAGACGACCATATTTAAATGTAAATTTAGATACATATCGCCAAATAATTAGATTCAACACCAAACATTTTTTATATTTGTTAGTAGATGGTATTTAAAACTGTACTTCTGTACTCTTTTTTAATATAATTTTAAATAATTGTTTGCATAGACTTGAATGAATAAACACAAAGTATAGCTTCCATGTATTTTTAGTATAGCTTTAATGTCTTACCTGTTATTAAATATAACAAAAATTCGAGCAGTCTGTTGTAAAATTAAATACAAATTTCCCATTTCAGAGATACACACGCTATTGAAAAGAATTGCTAATACCGCAATATACTAGGCTAATTTTGCTTGGTTCAGAAAAATGTTGTTTATAATAAATATGCTTATCTATTATTATATCTGTAGCCCGTGAAACACCTGTGACAAGCATAGTGTTCAGAGTTCAGTGAATTGATTGAAATAATTGATCTATATTAATGAGACAGTGTTCTTACCATGCTGCGTGCAAAACCAGTAGAAAAACGGCTGGCACCACCAAATCGTCTGAGCCGACGGACCATCGTCTGCGAAACACTACAATGCCTGGCATTTTGCAACATACAACGCGCCAGGTAATTTGTGTATCAAAATTTCTCCATTTTTCTTGGTATTTTCCCTGTAACGAATGTTGTCTAGGTGGCTCAACCCATTGCACAGTACATATCCAAATGCGATCACGGTTTTTTTCGCCTGCTTCGAGCGATGTTGACAGCCGAAGCTGATGAAGTTGGATTCGCGTAATATGTAGTAAGCAGTGATCTGATTGGTCGAGCGGTGTCATTCACCGCGCACCTGCTACGGGAACCGGAAATACGGAAATGGTCAGTTCTGAGACGATTTTGACATAAACAGAGGAAATTCCGTAAAGACCTCCCATTCAATCATGTAATTTAGTGATTAACCATTCGTTTCTACATTACAAAGGTATGTTTATGGATAATTTATGCTCTTAGGTTTGCTCCTTTAGGCTGTTGGAAAATGTTGACGTTTGACAGAACGTACAAATGTGAGAAGCTAGTCTCACGTTCAGTGCCACATTGGCAGAATTTACCAAAAGATTGTTGCTGGTCGCAGTGCTGAATATTGGATCAGTTGACCCCCAGTTTGTATTAATAATGCCGCTTTTGTTACACGTGATAGCTACGTAGTTGGTCCGTATTTGGAGTTAACTGAGCTTTGTTAGCTCGTTAAGGTCAAATTGATCACTGTCGGTGTCATTTCCTTTTGCATTTCCGATAATATTGTATTTGTAACTAATACATGTACGACAGCTGCAATCTTTTAATATTTTCGGAATTTACATATAAGAGAACAAGTGTCGGGTACACCCATATATTATTATGTGGACAGCAATTTGTTCCAATTTTATGTCAATTTTGTGTCAGTTTGAACAGCAGTTGAAAGCAGTATTGAAATAGGCTTCAATGCGATTGTCAAACAAATTGTGTTATAATAATTTTGACATGTTGAAATTAAACTTGATAAAATGCACACTTGTTAGAAGAAACATATCCAGATGCATTAGTTTGGGGCGTTAATATGAAATACATTTTGAAATGCAACTTTTTGCAAACAGATCATTCAGATTACAGAGTCTTATTCTATTGATAAAATGTTTATTGATACAGAAAGTTAAATAGATCATTTAAGTTTTAACATAGTAGGTTCATAAATCTATTTTTATTTCAGACAACAGTCTTAGAAACTGAGACATCCACCACCAACATGTGGAACCGAAGGCGCCCCAAACTTCAGTTTCTCTTCAGCCACAAGTTCTTTCTGTGTTCATGTGTTCTGTTTGCACTGTTCTTGGTGACATTTATGTTCCTGTGGCCACCCTCTGGTTCTAAGGACAGATCTCTAAACAGAATACCTCGGAACCTAGAGACTAATGAGGTGGTTCAGATGGCATCCTCAAATAAAATCAAAATCACAGACAGAGAAACATCTTGTACATTTCATACTTGTTTGGAAGTTTATCATTGTGGGTATAACGATGACAATAAAATTACGGTGTACATATACCCTATTAAAAGATATGAAGATGAAAATGGTAAGGAGTTGACGGTGCCAAGGTCTAAAGAATTTGAGGAAATATTGCAAGCTGTTGCAGATAGTCCGTACTATACCGATGACCCTGAAACAGCCTGTTTATTCATCCCTTCCATTGATTTCCTCAATCAGAACAGTCTACGATTAGGGGATGTAAACCGAGTCCTGGCGTCTTTGTCGCAGTGAGTAAAAATTGAAATGGTTTTGTCCTTTCGTGTTGTATCGGCTTGAGGGGCAGTGGGGTAGCTTTGTGGTTAAAAGACCTTGGTTCAATTCCCCACATAGGTACGATGTGTGAAGCCCATTCCTGTGTCCCCCACCGTGATATTGCTAGAATATTGCTAAAAGCCACGTAAAAGCATATTCGCTTACTGTATCGGCTTGATGTAGAGTAGGTTTTTCCGGGCACAAAATAGTTCATCCTATATGTACACATACAAATTAATGGATTGATGCAGACAAGATCCATAGATTTTTTTTATCAAATTTCTATGGTAGGCCAACTTGCATTCCTTTATGGCACGTTTTCAGGCAGAAATTCTCTTTAATCTGGTGACGGATAAATAGTATGATATACAGTAGTCACTTGAGTTCTATCTTTATCATGTTTATCAGTGTTCTGGGGACTGCAAGATATTTTCGCTGATTCCATGTAAACTTTTTGTTCCTGAGCTATGTGAAGTATAAATAATGCCAGGGGCATGTGGTGTCCCAGTTATCTAAGGCGCCACAAGTTGTGTCCCTTGGGCATTCCATTTCGGCCCGATTATGTTACCAGGTTTGTCAGCACCATACCCTGGTTCTTGGGTTTCAATAAAGTGGTAAATGTCTGAGACCTGCAATATTTGTAATCTGACATGCCATTATATAACTGGAATTCTGTTCAAAGCTTGGGGACACAGGTGGCCCAGTCATCTGAGGCGCCACGATTTGCTGTGCAGAGTTGCGTCCCTTGGGCAAGCCAGAAACCTATGATTGTGTGTTCGAATCCCAGTTCGCCCCGATTATGTTTCTAGGTTTGTCAGCACCATACCCGTGCTCGTGGGTTTCACCAAAGTGGTAAACGTCTGAAACCTGCATCACTTCGGGCTTTCCTCCCACATTAAGCTGACACGCCGTGATATAACTGGAATACTGTTAAAAGCGGCGTTAAACCCAACTCACTCACTCATTCACTGTTAAAAGCTGCATTAAACCCAGCTTACTCACTAGTTATAATGCCTCTCCTTTGTTTAGCTGGCACGGTGGCGCCAACCATCTTCTGTTCAACATGCTGGCGGGCAGTTCCCCGGACTACCACACAGTGCTGGAGCTGGCTACTGGGCGGGGCATCCTGGCAGGAAGTGGCTTCTCCACCTGGTCCTACAGGAGGACCTTCGACATCTCCATCCCTGTGTACAATCCCCTCATCTCACACATAGACCTCCCACAAAAATCTTACTTGTGAGTATTTGTTTGTTTTCGTTTAGTTCATGTTGTTTGTTGTTTAACGCCACACTCAGCAAATCTGGACCAGACAAATCACTGATCGACATCATGAACAGCCATCTAAAAAATTGGGACGCAGTGACATGCAACAGCGAGCCTGACCACCCGATGCCCCGGATCTTGGGAATATTTTTATTTTATACTTTTGCTTCACTCATCCCCCAGTGAAGGTTAAGGGATAGAAATGATCTCCTGTAACCTATGCTGTTATATGAGGCGACTTTGTAGATCCCAATTGCGTTGATCGATGCTCATAATATCAATCACAGGATTGTCTGGTCCAGATTCGATTATTTACGGACTGCCATCATACAGCTGGAATATTGCTGAGTGTAGCGTTAAACAACAAACCAACCAACCAAATCAGGTGGTCTGATTTCGTGATTTGTGATGATTGTGTGTCATTGTACCCTGACAACGTAAAAAGTTGCTCATAATATCAATCACTGGTTTGGTCCTAACTGAATTACTTACAGGCGACTGTTATATAGAATATTGATGAGTGGGGCATTATACAGCAGAAAAACCAACATATTTAGTTAGCCAAGTTATGGTATGCAGCATCAAGTGTCTTGTGATATGTTTCCAGAGAGGAGAGACAGTGGCTGATTGTGTCGTCTCAGAGTGGCCTCCACACTGAATTCCGGGACGTCCTGGACAAACTTGTGTTGGAGGACAACCGGGTGTTGGTCCTAGACCGCTGTGGGGACGACAATCACACGTGGAATGTCACACAACGCTGCACCAGCAACGCCATCTACGACTATCCTCAAGTGCTTCAGGTGGAACAGTAGGCTACATGCAACCACCTACCACATTTACACCATCAGTAGACCACAACATTTACACCATCGGTAGACCATGACATTTATACCATCGATAAACAACGACATTTACACCATCAGTAGACCACAACATTTACACCATCAGTAGACCACGACATTTACACCTTCAGTAGACCACGACATTTACACCATCAGTAGACCACGACATTTACACCATCGGTAGACCACGACATTTATACCATCGGTAGACTACGACATTTACACCATCAGTAGACTACTACATTTACCCCATCAGTAGACTACGACATTTATACCATCGGTAGACTACGACATTTACATCATCAGTAGACCACCACATTTACACCATCAGTAGACCACGACATTTACACCATCAGTAGACCACGACATTTACACCATCGGTAGACCACCACATTTACACCATCAGTAGACTACTACATTTACACCATCAGTAAACCACGACATTTACACCATCAGTGGACCACCACATTTACACCATCAGTAGACCACAACATTTACACCATCAGTGGACCACCACATTTACACCATCAGTGGACCACCACATTTACACCATCAGTGGACCACCATATTTACACCATCAGTAGACCACCACATTTACACCATCGGTAGACCACCACATTTACACCATCAATGGACCACCACATTTACACCATCAGTAGACCACGACATTTACACGTCTCCTATTTACACCATCAGTAGACCACCACATTTACACCATCGGTAGACCATGACATTTACACCATCGGTAGACCATGACATTTGTACCATCAGTGGACCACCACATTTACACCATCAGTATACCACGACATTTACACCATCGGTAGACCATGACATTTATACCATCGGTAGACTACGACATTTACACCATCAGTAGACCACAACATTTACACCATCAGTAGACCACAACATTTAAACCATCAGTGGACCACTACATTTACACCATCGGTAGTCCATGACATTTATACCATCGGTAGACTACGACATTTACACCATCAGTAGACCACAACATTTACACCATCAGTAGACCACAACATTTAAACCATCAGTGGACCACTACATTTACACCATCGGTAGTCCATGACATTTACACCATCAGTAGATCACCACATTTACACCATCAGTAGGCCACCACATTTACACCATCGGTAGACCATGACATTTAAACCATCAGTGGACCACTACATTTACACCATCGGTAGTCCATGACATTTACACCATCAGTAGACCACCACATTTACACCATCAGTAGACAACGACATTTACACCATCGTTAGACCATGACATTTATACCATCGGTAGACAACGACATTTACACCATCAGTAGACCACAACATTTATACCATCAGTAGACCACGACATTTACACCATCAGTGGACCACCACATTTACACCATCAGTAGATCACCACATTTACACCGTCTCCTATTTACACCATCAGTAGATCACCACATTTACACCATCAGTAGATCACCACATTTACACTATCAGTGGACCACCACATTTACACCGTCTCCTATTTACACCATCAGTAGATCACCACATTTACACCATCAGTAGACCACCACATTTACACCAACAGTGGACCACCACATTTACACCATCAGTAGACCACCACATTTACACCATCAGTAGACCACCACATTTACACCAACAGTGGACCACCACATTTACACCATCAGTAGACCACCACATTTACACCATCAGTGACCACCACATTTACACCATCATTACACTACATGTAAACATGTAAATTGAACTGTGGAACATTACTTTAATGTTCCAACATTCAGTATTTGTAGGAGTATTATTCTCAACACTTTTGTTCTTTTTCCAAAAGCATCAGTTGAGTAACTGGATTGTACAGTGAGATCAGATGGGTAAGAGGAGTGTCAATACTGAAATTCCAATCAAAAACGGTTGTGTATCAACTCCAGAAATATCGTAACAATATCAGTAACGATGGTCGAGTTGAGATAATATCAAGTACAGTGACACAACCAAGTAACCATTTGAACATAAGGGGAGATAGGGTAGCTGAGTGGTTCATGCTTTCACTCCCTGCTTCAAGGCCTAGGTTCAATTCCCCAAATTAGTACAGTTGTGTGAAGCCCATGTCTGGTGTCCCCCACCATGGTAGTGCTGGAATATTGCTAAAAGCGGCGTAAAACCCCCTTTCACTTGAACACTTTGGAAGCAGGCATGTGTATTTATTGCAACGTATCGGTTGTGTGCAGGATGCCACGTTCTGCGTGGTGTTGCGAGGTGCGCGGCTGGGGCAGCCTGTTCTTAGTGATGCGCTGCGGTCGGGCTGTATCCCCATCATCATCGCAGACGGCTACATCCTCCCCTTCTCCGAGGTGCTCGACTGGACCAGGTAATTGCAATCTAAATTCATTTATTATCCCCCGGCATATAATGTGGGGGGATATAGTCATCACCTCGTCTGTCCGTCAATCCGTCCATCCGTCCATCCATTTGTATTTTCGTTTCTGGAGCGTCACTCGAAAACCATTCAACATTTTTCAACAAAACATGGCAGATATATCAAACAGGTCCTAAAGTGGTGCCATTTGCTATTTACGAATTTGTGCATTTTTATTTTTCTCACTTTCCATTGAGATGTAAGGGGGTGGAATTCGTTTCCAGAGCTCCGAAACTGTTCAATATCTTTCAACAAAACTTGGGATATATGTCAAACAGATACTGAAATGGTGCTTGTTGGTATTTGTGGACTTTTGACTGTATGAAACATTTATTCTATTTTGTTTATGCGTCATATGTCCCTATTTAAAAGTATCATTATCAATGTATCACAGAATCGGCATCACAGTGCGAGAGGACGACATCAGCGGCCTCCTGAACGTTGTCAAGGCGTACAGTGTCGACCGCGTGTACGAGATGAGACGCCAGGTGAAGTTTGTCTGGGACAACTACTTCAGCTCCATGAAGGCAATCACCATGACAACCCTGGAGATCATCAATGACCGCATCTTTCCGTATGCCAGTCGCAGCTATGAATCATGGAATGACATCCCCAATAAGGTGAGTGAGTGAGTGAATGAGGATCACAGCCCCACCACCGTCATATAGCTGGAATATTCCTGAGCGCAGCATTAAACAACAAACAAACAAACACAGCCTTACTAGCAGTAGTACAGTTATCTGCCGTGAATATGAGTTTACTTTAATGCCACTTTCATCAGTGTTTCAGTTAAGGCAACAGGCAGTTTTATATGAAAGGGATGTATATCTGATACAAAAGGGATGAGTGTGGTGCTGACGAACCTAGACGTGTAATCAGTGTAAATCTGAGATTTGAATCCACAATACTAGGTTGCCGGGTTGTCAAAGGGAGGCAATTCTGCTCTGCAAGTTTTAACACCTTAGACAACTGGGCACCCATCCCCCTGTGTTTGTGAGTGGACTGTCTTAAGACATTTCAGTTACTGCCTGTGTTAAAAAAGTCATGAAACTGCATGTCAACCCAATATATGACAGATGAAGGAGGAATGTTGTATGTACTCAGGAAATAACTATGACCATGATGACCAAAGGCTTGAATGATGTCATTTTTATTCGTAATATAATAATCTCTATTAGTCAGCCTTGTATTTACCGGCTGGCCCCGTGCTGACCTCGTGCTGACCTCGCCCCCCCTTTCTCTTCCAGGAGGCCGTCAACAACCCCTTGTTCCTCCCCCTCACCCCCTCCAAGGCCCAGGGCTTCACGGCTGTCATCCTGACCTACGACCGACTGGAGTCACTCTTCCAGGTCATCAAGCAGGTCGCCAAGGTGCCCAGTCTGGCCAAGGTCGTCGTCGTCTGGAACAACCAGAATAAAGCGCCTCCTGCAAGTAAGTCTGTCCTGAGAATGGATAGACTAACTGACTCAAGCATTGCTTTACTTCCATAGCCCTCTGCACTCCATATCTTGAATTAATGTTTCCTTGTTTTATTTGGATTTGCATAAGCATGATGTCAGAACAAAGTTTTATACACATACCTGAAATTCAAGGATTTGGGGAATCATTAAAAACACCCCTCACTTCTTCTTTTTTCAGTGTCGTCATGGCCGTATATCGGAAAACCTGTGAAAGTTATCCAGACCAAGAAGAACAAACTCAGCAACAGGTTGGTGGACCTGTTCAATATGGGGGGCACGGTTGCTGTGCAGAGTTGCGTCCCATGGGCACGCCAGGAACCTATGATTGTGGGTTCGAATCCCGGTTTGCCCTGATTATGTTTCTGGTTTTCTCAGCTCCATACCCGTGCTCATGGTTTTCGCCGAAGTGGTAAACCACTGAGACCTGCATCACTTCGGGCTTTCCTCCCACATTAAGCTGACACGCCGTGATATAACTGGAATACTGTTAAAAGCGGCGTTAACCAAAGTCACTCACACAGTTGGATATGCTAGTGACACAGGTTTAGGTTTTGGGGAGATCTGGATCTGTGCTTGTCATGGGTTCCATAGCCGGGATATTGCTGAGTGCAGTTAAACAAAATGCTAACATAATGAATCAGCTCCATTCTCATGGGTTTCTCCAAAGAAGTAGACGTTGAAAACATTGAGCTTCCCTCCACATTCACTGGTATGCCTTGATATACTGTCAACCTCCTCCCTGGTCGGACCCGTGAAGATCCGGGGTAGAATAGGTCTTCAGCAATCCATGCTTGTCATAAAAGGTGACTAACAGGATCGGTGGTCAGGCTCGCTGACTTGGTTGATGCATGTCATCGATCCCAATTGTGTGGCGCGATGCTCATGATATTTATCACTGGATTGTCTGGTCCAGACTCGATTATTTACTGACCCCTGTCATATAGCTGGAATATTACTGAGTGCGGCGTTAAACAACAAATCAACCTCCCCGGTCGAGTGGAGAGTGCCTCTGCCCGGTGAGAGGAAGGTCGTGGGGTGTTGTTGTTAAACTGCGGCATGGTATCCCAGTGGGGAACAGACACACAGACACATGCATGCACTTCGCTATATAAGGGCAAGAATCTTGAATGCGACCTTAAACTCCATTTCACCTCCCCGACATACTGTATCTGAAGTAATCTTAAAGGGGATGTGTCCAGTTTCTTCCAAGTTTAAGTCACTATAATGTGTTAAAACAATAATCTTTAACTGTTATGCATCATGAGATATGAGCCAGCCGACAAAGTGTTGTTTAGAGGCAGTGGAATCAAATTGGCTGGGACTGCCAACTAGTCTGAGGGGAGTCCTCCTTTAAGGTCACTCATCAGGTTTTCTGTGTGGCAGGTTCTTCCCCTATGATGAGATCGAGACGGAGTGTATCCTGGCCTTGGATGATGACATCGTCATGTTGACAGCCGATGAACTGGAGTTTGGCTATGAGGTAATGTCTTCATACTCCACATACCTTACTGGTTGGCATTGCTATGTATGTTGTTTCAGGCCGATATGCGGTTTTTGGTCAAGGGGAGACAATTTTGCCTTTCGTTGAGAGAATTAGTCCCCCTTGATTCTAGGGACCCAATATTATATACTACTCAAAAGAAGTTTAATAACACCCGATTGCTTTCATATAACTGTAGTCAGTCAGAGTTCAGTGGGTGTGCAGGCCTGTCCTTCTACCTGTTCCGGTTGGGCCATGACAGATTATCTGTAGTAATATGGAAGAATCGGATGTTCTTTTTCTTCTTTTGAGTAGTTTATGTAAGCACATGACAGTCTTATCAGGAGTAGCAGTAGGATTTTATCAGGAGTAGCAGGAGGATTTCATCAGGAGTAGCAGTAGGATTTTATCAGGAGTAGCAGTAGGATTTTATCAGGAGTAGCAGTAGGATTTCATCAGGAGTAGCAGTAGGATTTCATCAGGAGTAGCAGTAGGATTTTTCAGGAGTAACAGTAGGATTTCATCAGGATTATCAGGAGGATTTCATCAGGTGTGTCAGTAGGATTTCATCCGGAGTAGCAGTAGGATTTCATCCGGAGTAGCAGTAGGATTTCATCAGGAGTATCAGGAGGATTTCATCAGGTGTAGCAAGAGGATTGCATCAGGAGTAGCAGTAGGATTTCATCCAGAGTAGCAGTAGGATTTCATCCGGAGTAGCAGTAGGATTTCATCAGGAGTAACAGGAGGATTTCATCAGGTGTAGCAGGAGGATTGCATCAGGAGTAGCAGTAGGATTTCATCCGGAGTAGCAGTAGGATTTCATCCGGAGTAGCAGTAGGATTTCATCAGGAGTATCAGGAGGATTTCATCAGGAGTAGCAGGAGGATTTCAAACGGAGTAGGAGTAGGATTTCATCAGGAGCAGCAGGAGGATTTCATCAGGTGTGTCAGTAGGATTTCACCTGGGGATCAAGCTTGATGTCTGATATTTTTCATTTAGGTCCACTGAGCACCAACAGTCTATTGATTTGTCAAATGACATAACTGAGGAAGATTCTTGCCTTTGAAATAGAAGACTTTAAAAAAGCAAATAAGGGACTGGTTATTTATTATTTGGGGGTAGGGGTGGGATGTGTGCATATGCCATCGTATAATATAGACCAGTCACTAAATGGTGTTCAAATTTACAACTGTTTTATCTGAAAATTACAAGCATGTCATTTTTTCGTCAGTTTCATCAGATTTTCATCAGATTATTGAGACTGGTTATTCTCTAGTGTTGATGTTATATGTTTATAGACTGAAAAAGCAAACATAAAGAATGTGGCTTTTATTAAGTTGGGAAATTTTCTCTTTGTGGAGAATTGACATGCGTGATGGTTCTGTAGGTGTGGAGGGAGTTTCCGGATCGTCTTGTGGGCTTCCCATCTCGTCTTCACATGTGGGACAACAGCACACACAAGTGGAAGTATGAGTCAGAGTGGACCAACGCCATCTCCATGGTGCTCACTGGAGCTGCCTTCTATCACAAGGTACATAGACCACATGATAATAATAATAATAATAATAATAATGATAATGATAAAAATAATAGAAAGGTAGATATAATACATATGATGATGATGATGATGATGATGATGATGATGATGATGATGATGACCGTGAAGATTCGGGGTAGAATAGGTCTTCAGCAACCCATACTTGCAGTAAGAGATGACTATGCTTGTCGTAAAAGGCAGCTACCGGGATAGGGTCGGCAGGCCTGCTGACTTGGTTGATGCATATCAATGTATCCCAATTGCCTAGATCGATGCTCATGATGTCAATCACTGGATTGTCTGGTCCAGATTTGTTTATTTACAGACCACTGTCATATAGCTGGAATATTTCTGAATGTTGTGTTAAAGATCAAACAAACAAACATGATGATGATGATGATGATGATGACGATGATGAAAAATGACTTTACATACGCATGCACAAAGTATATGACATATGATTATTCTCAAATCCCAAGGGAGCTTGTTACTACTGTTTCATTATGTACTTTGGTTTTAAAATGAAGGCAACTGCCCAGTAAGATAACAGGGACCTGTAATGAGAAATAATATTATTTACATATGATATAGCTGGAATATTGTTGATAGTTGCTGTTATCCCATCAATGACTTACCCCCCTTCTCCTCCAGTATTTCAGCTACCTTTACACCTACTCCATGCCCGGCAACATGAAAGTGTGGGTGGACGAACACATGAACTGCGAGGACATAGCCATCAACTTCCTCATCGCCAACATCACCGGCAAGGCCCCCATGAAGGTGACGCCCAGGAAGAAGTTCAAGTGTCCGCAGTGCGTCAACAACGAGATGTTGTCGGCCGACCTGACCCACATGGTGGAGAGGTCGGAGTGCATCAACCAGTTCACCAGCATCTACCAGGCCATGCCACTCAAGAGCGTGGAGTTCCGGGCAGACCCCGTGCTGTACAGAGACAACTTCCCCAGTGTGATGAAGAGATACAACAAGATAGGGAGCTTATGATTGGGATTTGGACAGGTATATCAGCTCCCAAGGGCTACATAGTGCTGAAGAAGGTTGACAATATTGAGAATTTATTATCGTGGGATTATATACATGGTTTAAGTATATCAGCTTTCCTAAAGTGCTGGTGAAGTGCATCAATATTGGGAGTTCATGAGTGGAGAATTTTACAGGGCTCGTGTATATCAATGTCATCATGGGGCTGAAGGAGCAGGGTCAGACACAACCTCTTGTCTGTTAGTCCGAGACTAGTGAAAATCCAGAGGGTCCAGAGGATTCTACCAAAATGAGATATTTTGTGTCCAAATGAACTCCGGACAAGTTGGATGTGACCAATAGTGTCTACCCTGTGGAGTGTACCCACACTGGGTGTTATGATTGGAATATTAGTGTTTCAACTGCCCCCATGTCTTGAAAAAAGTTTAACACGAGGAGTCAATGATTGGGAAGTTTCAAAGAGCTTTACAATATCAACTTGACCTGAAGACATTTGCCCATGTCGCGAGTCAGCGTTCTGGGACAAATACAGGGCTAAGTTTATCACAAGGTTGCAATACACACCTGTATCATCCAACTGGATGATATTCTTTAATACATCTAACTTCAAAGAAACCATTTTTAAGCCCTAACCAAATCATCGAAAAGATGAAATTGTTTGTATGGGATGCAAATAACATGACTGGAGGATTTGGTCTGAATGTCTATATGTTGCCTGTATGTCTGTATGGTTGTCTTTTGTATGATTGGCTGTGTGTTTGTACGATTGTATGTTTGTCTGTCTGATTTTTATGAAATGAATGTGACCAAATTTGTTTGATTTCATCAACATTTGATATTATCTTTTAAATGCATTTTGAGTATAGTGGCCACTAACTGTACTGAAGAACCTCTCACTTTCATATTGCCTGAACTAATGGTGTATATGGGAGTTATTCCTCTGCTGGTTTGCGACAGCACTGATGGTGTCCCAAACTTGTATGTTTCCATAGTGTTGCAGTCTATGAAAATATAAACATATACCGTATCCCTTCAGCAAGCCACAGTGTTCATGAATGTTGTCTCATCAAACACATGTTCTCTATCTTTGATATGTCTTGTTTATGATCAGTGTTCAAAATTAAGCTTGTAAGTCAAAAGTCCTTGCCAGAGCCTAATCCTACAAGTCAAGATTTAGGGCGTCTAGAATCAAATTCTATTGGAAACAATCTCATTAAAATCAGATCTTAGTTCTCGCTACCGCTAAACAAAGATCTGAGGACATCCCATTACGGGTCACGTCAGACCGGCCTTGCGCCAACTTTGACTGACCAATGGAATGACAAATCAGAAGGCAGCTTTCTCGTGCTTTACGGCACAAATTTCAGATTGGCAACTTCGCTTCGAAACATTTTTTGACAAATTCTCGATTACAAATTTGAAACCTGAACAAAAAAACATTCTGGAATGGCTAATAGATGGTCTAGATTGTAAGCATTCAGTCGTTAAACCCGTAACTATCATTCGGGATACCCCTTGTTAAAGTTTCGAGGTTGTATGATTAGAAATCACATTCCGACTGTCACTTTCATAATCTGGTAAGTGACGCACTGATTGGTCGGATGAAAGGTCAATCTGACGTGACCCGTAATGGGATGTCTTCAGATCTTTGTTTAGCGGTAGCGAGAACTAAGGTCTGATTTTAATGAGATTGCATTGGAAAAAACTCAAGGACCCTGAACCCTCCTTAATTTCGAACACTGCACTGAAGATGAATAGCAACAGGACGTGAATCTCCAAATCTTATCTGTGATATCATGTTACCGGTAGGTTTGATTCATAATAGATGTCTCATATATCTTGTTCCTTGATACAACTCATCTGTGGGTTGTAGTTCAGTTGGAGGTGCTTTAAGTCACTGGAGGATTGGAAGCAGTAGTTAGACAAATAGCCATGTGCCAAAATCAGATTATTCAAACGTAGATTTATATGAAAAATGATCAGCTTAGAATACATAGATAGACGTAGTTAGAATCCATGGTAGGAATGCAGTTTCCTGGATTTATATGAAAAATGATCAGCTTAGAATACATAGATAGATGTAGTTAGAATCCATGGTAGCAATGCAGTTTCCTGGATGCCACATTGTTTGGCTAGATGAGACATGCTGCCCAGATCTTGCTTGTCTTGAAGGTATTTCTCTAACCTCTGCTGTTTGCATCAGGTGAGGATCTCCTTTGGATCCCCACTTACTGGTCTCGGGTTAGTTCCCCCCTTTTATTCTTGGACTTGTGCCCCACTTTTCTCTTTGTTTGTTTGTTTGTTTGTTTGTTTGTTGTTTAATGCTGCACTCAACAATATTCCTACAGGTTACTTCGCGGTTTGGGACGTTGAAATGTTTGATAGGCATTACTTGTTGCACTCAGCAGTATTTCAGCTATTAGACGGCGGTCTGTAAATCATCGAGTCTGAACCAGACAATCCAGTGATTGACATCATCTATGATCTATGCAATTGTGATATGATGACATGCATCAACCAAGTCAGCGAGTCTGACCACCCGATCTCGTTACTCGCCTCTTACGACAAGCATAGACGCCTTTTACGGCAAGCATGGGTTACTGAAGACCTATTCTACCCCGGATCTTCACGGGTCCACTTTTCTGTTAACGTAGTACCCCACATAGCTGTCTAGAGTACCTACTTTATATCCTGGGGTATCCCACTTTTCTGTCTTGGGTTGGTTTTAAGGGTTAGGATATATAATCTAGCTATGATTTAATTTGAGAACAGTGCACCAGTGCCAAATATATTTAAAGATGTTTTACCAGTTCATCGTGAAGACTGTTACTATTTTCAGAATCAAGTTACACAGTTAATCATCACAATGTGAATGTAGTGCCTCTCAGATGAGGTAGTTAGTTGGTAGAAGAGGCTGTAATACTCCTGGATTAGTTCAACCCCGCACTAATCACTTCATAATGCCTACTGTAGATTTCATTTAACAAAATTACTTGCATCAATGAGATCAAAAACATCTAATTGTGCAAATACCATACCTCTATCACATCAATGCCATAATCCCCAGGGGTAATCCCCATTTCAGTGCCTGGCACGTACAGGCAAAGACCCACCCCCATTATAGTACTTGGCA
Source organism: Haliotis cracherodii (assembly GCF_022045235.1). Classification (NCBI taxonomy): domain Eukaryota; kingdom Metazoa; phylum Mollusca; class Gastropoda; order Lepetellida; family Haliotidae; genus Haliotis; species Haliotis cracherodii. Next base: position 15,039,555 of record NW_027266286.1, read on the forward strand.
CCCACACTCACGAATGCACGCACGCACGCACGCAACGCACACGCACACACAGTAGAAAGGTCCAGGGAAATGTGGTAAATCCCTATGGAGAACCTGTATGTTTGATGTGTGTAGTTTGAAGTGTTAGTACCAAAGAGACTTCCTATGAGTGTAACATCACTCTACTCCTGTATCTAGTCCATCTAGTCAGCATCAAAAACATTATTTTTGTTCATGTATAGCCACGAAGAGCCGCATAATCAATTAACTGGTTGCCTGATACATAATATTTGATGTTCAGATGTAATAACTAGGTACCACGACATGTCTCTAGAACCATTTCTGAAGCATTTAAGCTCATGAGACCTACGGCAGAAAGGATAAAAGACCTGTGAATGAGTAGGTGAGGTGAGGTGAAATGGGGTTTAACGTCGCGTCCAAGATTATTGCCCTTATATAGCGACGTCCATGCACGTGTGTGTGTGGCTGCTTGTACTAGTCCGGACTGATGCCGATTTATAGTGCTAGCACACTGAGATATCATGCCGCAGTTTAACATGACTACCCCACTCAGACACAGTATACTGACTCCGAGCCGACCAGTCCTTGTTTTAGACCTTTAATGCCGAGTGCCAGACAGGGTAACAACAAGTACCATCTTTTAACGTCTTTTTGTATGACACGGTCGGGGATCGAAGCCCGGACCTTCCGCTCTCTGGCCGGACGCTCTACCACAAGACCACAGAGGCGGTCCCTGTGAATGAGTAACCATAGCAACGGATGAATGATATCCAGGTGCTGAAGAAGAGTTTTGTGACTTTCTTAGAAAGATGTACATGGTCTTTGTATTATTCTGGAGATATTTGCTGAAAGGTTCGTGTTTGGATCAAACAGAGGTAAAGTAGCCTTGTGGGTAAGGCGCTGGCTCATGCCGTGGTTTGATTCCCATATCAGTACAATATGAGAAGTCCATTCTCTGTGTCTCCCATCATCATAGGTGGAATAAGGTTACATGGAGTGACTCTGCTCTCTAGCGTTTGTCTCTAAGTACAGTGAATCCTCGTCAGTTTGGAAACCCACTTCTCTAACAGTTGCTTTAGGAATATATACTACTCAACTCTTGAAAGGAATAAGGAGTATCCAGGTGGTCTGAATATGACTGATTGTTGTGATATGTTGTCATACGAATAGCATTCAAATTTGCCACGGAACTCAAGCAGCTTCATTTCAATTTGATTAAACGTAAATACACAGTTCAATAAGTTCATTGTTGTCCATCCATATCAAATGTTGAGGAGTATATATTCAAACATAAAGGATCACTCTGTTAATCCAGATATGTGTTTATCTGAACTGTTTCATTGGGAACTGTAGCATCCTGATTATTGGGGTTTTCACTGAAGCAATCTATACTCAAGAGAAGTTAAAGAACACTTGATTTGTTCATGTGACTGCAGTGAATCTATCATGCCATGATGAACGAAAACATTGGGTTTTCCTTAACTTCCTTTTAGTAGTATATAAACTTGTCTCAATAGTCAACAACATTATGAATTTGGTATCCCAATGAGGTTGTCTATGTCCACGTCGGGTCCAGCACCGTCTGTATTCACCTCTGTGTTTTAGTCCAGATGCTTCAGATAGTGTTATGGCCTTGAAAGTGCCAGTGATACGTATAGTACTAGAGCTACAACTAGCTTTAACACAGCCATCTACATCAGTCTTCTGTTGGCTTGTCTCCAGTGTGAATCAGTTCTTGTTTAATGATGTTGATTGGCAAAATAGCCATGTTGAGAAAGAAGGTGATGTTTGAATGGGAATATTTTAACAAGATTTACAGTCTATGCATCTTTCAATCTTTTTTGAGAATTTTTAAAGTGATTTGCCAAATGATACTGTGGTGGAATTCATGTTCATCCCAATTAAGAATAATAGACAATGATTTTATTGTGTGGTTTTATTAACATGCAAGGGAACAATGGAAATGTTTAGGACAGTGTTCAAAACTTATAATTATATATGTTTGGCTTAAAAAAATAAAAGAATTGGTTCTTGGGTTATCCTGTAGCCGCCATCACCATGACACGAGATGTGCAGTAAAGCAGTTCACATGTTAAGGGAAGTAACTGCATGCTGTATTGGATCGCATTGTTTTTGAAGTATCAGGATTTAAAAAAAAAAAATTAAAATGGATATATAAAAAAAAAAATGCAGTGGCCTTTATAATGATGCAGGCGGTTCCTGAGAACCAAGACTTTTATATATTATTTTAGCCTTTTCAAGTGACATCAGTCATTTGATTTTCACCTCATCTGTGCCAATCCCTTTCTAAGATCTTAGTCATTAATCATTTCAGAAGATTGTTTGGAGGGAGGTAAAAAAATACATTTTTAGTGTGTGAGTGAACTTGGGATTTTACAAGAATGATGGATTTCTGTTTTTGATCATCGTATGTACAGTTGAATGCTTTTTGTTTTATAATATGCAAAAAAGTGAAATCTCTATGATACCTATTAATATTTGAAGAGAAGATGCTGGGTGAATCTGGCCTGGCAGAATGTGTATCAGTTTGGAGATTGTGATGAGGCCCCGGACATGTTTGTTAATACATATACTTTATATGGCTTGTATGATGTTCATATTGCATACCATACATATTGTTATGTATCATATTTATGTATATTTACAGCTGATATCATTAAATGATAATAAGCCTAACAATTTCTGTGTCTGTTGTGAAAATTGGAGGCCTAATCCGATGTGTGAAAGGCATTGAACCCCTTGTGCAGAGTTGTCCCCCTTAGTTTGCAGATTTCCTTTGTGTACTAGCAGAAAAAAGTAACTGGTTCATATATAATGAGGTGAATGTAGTGTTATGAAAATAATAACAAAATATTTTGACATTTGGCTGATCAATGTTTCATCATAACATGGGGAGATTGGTTAGCCTTAGTGGATAAAGTGTTCGCTTGTCACACCAAAGACCTGGGTTCGATTCCCGACATGGGTACAATGTGTGAAACCCATTTCTGGTGTCTCCTGCCATGATATTGCTGGAATATTGCTAAAAGCGGCGTAAAACCATACTCACTCTGTCACTCACTCACTCATCAGAACACATTTATTGGCAAAACCTATACCTGGTAACAGACGGCAGAGTAATTCATTTAACAATGTCAGTTGATACAGGCGAGACCACCTCTGTGGTCTAGTGGTAGAGCGTCCGCCCGGAGAGCAGAAGGTCCGGGTTTGATCTCTCTCGATCTCTCTCACACACACACACACACACACACACACACACACACACACACACACACACACACACACACACACACACACACACACACTATATAAGTGCAATAATCTTGGACGCGACGCTAAACCCAATTTCACCTCACCTGATACAGGCGAGGCAGTGGAGGTACACTGAAGACACCAGATGATTGGAAACCAAAGATTGGCCAAACTAAGCTTCCATAACTGGCTGCTTCTGGTCCTGTCATACGTGTTGTTCCATCTAATCCCATTGCAAAGGTTTTCATAAGCACATGATAGCTAAACAATCATTGTGTGCTGTTCCCATTAAAAATCACCTGTAAGTTCGTTATATCGGTCAATTCGTTATAAGCGTGTTAGTTTTAAGCGTAGTGTACTGTATTTTATCCTTAATTACACAACCTTGTCTTTGTGCTGTTGTAAGGATCTCACGAAAGCAATACTAACTGTCAGCCTTGATTGTGGCGTGTACCAGATGTATGGATAACTTTAAAATAAGTATGCAACTTACAAGCACGAACGAGGCAGATTATTTCCTCAAATGTCATAATTTACATTAGATCTCATAGACTACCATTACATGAATTTAAAAAAAAGATTTGATTTTAACATTATTCTGTATGGCAACCCAATTTCTGTCACAGAATTCCCTTTTAGTGTTTACATAATTATATTCTGTCAACTAAACGATTTGACTAATTCATGCTTTTGTGCCTAATTAAGCTTCTTGAAAATAGTTGATTGCATGTTGATATGCTAATCATTCTGTACTTTTGTAAAGGAAAGGCAAGAGTAAGCTCCTGAAGATTTGTCCAGTGATATTGATTGTCAACATATATGTTTGAATCATATCAGTGGATGATGTGACCAAACCATTTCTGTAAACAAGCACTGGATGATGTGAGCTGGCCATTTCTGTAAGTAAACACTGGACGATGTGACCAAGCCATTTCTGTAAATAAACACTGGACGATGTTACTTAGCCGTTGCTGTAAATAAACACTTGACGCTGTGACCAAACCATTTCTGTAAACAAACAGTGGACGATGTGACCGAGCCTTTTCTGTAAATAAACACTGGACAACGTGACCAAGTTATTTCTGTAAAAAAAACACTGAACGATGTAACCAAACCATCTCTGTAAACAAACACTGGACGATGTGACCTAGCCATGTCTGTAAAAAAACACTGGACGATGTGACCAAGCCATTTCTGTAAACAAACACTGGACGATGTGACCAAACCATTTCTGTGAAAAAACAACCTCTGGACGATGTGAGCAAACCATTTCTGTAAACAAATACTGGACAACGTGACCAAGTTATTTCTGTAAAAAAAACACTGGACGATGTGACCAAACCATTCTGTAAACAAACACTGGACAATGTGACCAAGCCATTTCTGTAACACACACACTGGACGATGTGACCAAGCCATTTCTGTAAACACACTGGACAATGTGACCAAACCATTTCTGTAAACAAACACTGGACGATGTGACCAAACCATTTCTGTGAAAAAACAACCTCTGGACGATGTGAGCAAACCATTTCTGTAAACAAATACTGGACAACGTGACCAAGTTATTTCTGTAAAAAAAACACTGGACGATGTGACCAAACCATTCTGTAAACAAACACTGGACAACGTGACCAAGCCATTTCTGTAAACACACTGGACGATGTGACCAAACCATTTCTGTAAACAAACAGTGGACGATGTGACCAAGCCATTTCTGTAAACACACTGGACGATGTGACCAAACCATTTCTGTAAACAAACACTGGACGATGTGACCAAGCCATTTCTGTAAACACACACAGGACGATGTGTAAACAGTCAAATCGTAGGACAACGTCGCTCTTTGACTACCGTACACCTTCATATGTTCAATACAACGCTGTTATACTCTACTTGTTTTTCTGTCCTTTAGTCGACAAATTTGTCTTTGCTTCTAAATGTATTTATTTTTGTCGATTGTCATCGCCTAATGGCTGCAAATATTGCCGATTTGATGTAAAATTGTACACTGATAGAAATAGTTTGTAAAACTTCACTGTCCACTCAGACACTAACATGTTAGTAGATTTTACTAATCAGTTAGTATTCTTTTTACTTGGTGGCCTATCGTCACTAACTTATAAAAGGGTAATAAGTAATACTTGTCAGCTTCCTGTATGAGAGAAATACTATAAGGCATTAAGTAACAACACATTTCACAACAAAAAACAATTTAAGGCTTAGGTGGGGGGAGGGGGTCCGAACTTGCAACCTCTTGGTTTGTAGTGTTTTCACGCTACCACCTGTGCTACGGAGACTTCAGTTGTGACGAATGTATAGTTTCCTAGTCATCATTAGCTATGTTTATGCACTTTATTAAACATGTTAAAATCCTGAACATGTTTAAAGGCCTATAAATTCTAAACATTTTTAAAAGTGTTTAAATTCTAAGCATGTTTGGATTATGACGATGTTGTGTTTAGGGGTGTTTATGCTATGAGGCGATAGCTCATTTAAAGTGTTTACACCCTAAACGTTGTCAGATAGAACTCAACAAATGTGCATACCGTTTAGGATAGAAACGCATTCTTAAACATGTATTGTATGCATCTGTTTTACAGTGTGGTTTAAGTAGTGAATTATACTAATTTGATAAGTGATATTTACTAATCTTCAGCATCTTCGTGCAATCTACCAGACAGGATAGTAAATTCGCTGTTTACAAACCTTCTGGCCGCTGTTACTAATAACGTTAGTAGAATTTACTTGGCTATTTTCTCAGTGGAACTCATATGTTCAACATAGAGGGAAAGGGATACTTGTTAATGACGACTTCATCTTTGTCACAAGCTGATGTGCCACCAAGGCATGTACACCATGAGAGCTCATGGTGATTTGGAAATGGCATGCGTTGACCAAATATGTTAAAACGCCTTGTCATCAATGGTGGAAAATATTTCAGGAAATCTCTTCTGTTCAGTATGGAAGCCTTTTAGGGCCATTTGAATTTTGATTTTTTTCCCTTGAAATTTCAAGATAGTTCAGGGAGCTATGGGGTAGCCTAGTGGTTAAGACCTGTGAAGATTCCGGTGTAGAATAGGTCTTCAGCAACCCAGGCTTGCCGTAAAAGATGACTATGCTTGTCGTAAAAGGTGACTCTGCTTGTCGTAAAAGGCGACTATCGGGATCGGGTGGTCAGGCTCGCTGACTTGGTTTGATGCATGTCATCGTTCCCAATTGCGTGGATCGATGCTCATGATAATAATCACTAGATTGTCTGGTCCAGACTCGATTCTTTACAGACCGCGTCATATAGCTGGAATATTGCTGAGTGCGGCGTAAACAACCAACCAACCAACCTAGTAGTTAAAGCGTTCGCTCGTCACACACAAGGCCCGGGTTCAATGTGTGGAATCCATTTCAGGTGTCCTCCGCCTTGATATTGTTGTTGGAATAATGCTAAAATAATGTTCAATAATGTGCGTCTTACAAATTCATCTCACAAGGGTGGGGTGTTGGGGAGAATATGCCATGGTATACCATCCATTATTCACAGCTACGAATAGGGGATGCGATTACTTGAACCGATCCACGCTTCATAGCAAGGCCACAACGTGAGACAGATATCAACACTTTACCAGTCATGAGATCGAGTCACGGAATCAACCCAAAGCGCATGATAAGTGGGTGACCAACAAGCACAGCGTAACCTGTGAGAATACAGTGTATCGAGTTTCATTTCTCACGTCTTGTATTCACTGTCTAGTCATCGGTCGTGAACACAGCATATAGCAACATCGAGGCGTTCTGAATGACTTTTCGGGAGGTCGTCCATCAGAAGGATTCCTTTGGAATCCCAGAAAAACGAAGCCATCACCTTGTCATCTGGTAAACAGACTTTACCTTCTTCTTCGTCGGAGGAGACATTAGATGTGACCACAGCTTTGGCTGTTATTAGCCTCTGGCTGATTGTGGTGAACCCAAGACTCATACACCTCTCAACAAAATAAGCGAATCTGCTTCAAAACAACCTCCATTCTACATTCAAATTTTGAACCTAAAGCGTTTGCGATCAGGAGTCAGGAACCTTGGAAGCCAGCGTACTGAAACTTTTGTCATGTTCGGTTCATTCCTGAGAATGTTCTCAACTCTCTCATGAAAATTACTTGCTTTATTGGCTATGTGCCGTGTGGTGAGTCGTCGAGCATCCATGATCATGTACTGTATTTTATCAAGATGTTTCTCAGTGATGGATGCCGAAGACCTTCTTGATCTCACTTCCCGTATTTGACTCAGCTGCCAGTGCCCAAATCGTAACAGTAGCAAAGGAAGAAAGATCATCTCCTAAAGTTGACACGATGTCTGCATGGAGGGCCTTTGGAGAAATATGCTGTATGGTTGCGTATTTGGTTTAATGTTTCAGTTGCAGCATGTAAGCATGGAAAGTAGTGTACTTAGTGGTGGAATCTTTTACATGAAAAAACACAGTTCATAATGTTTGTTTAATAAAAAACTCAGCTTCCATCTTCTTGAAAAAGTCATGAAGACATGACCGCAATTTCGTGGGCAATGCATAAACTTTGACATCGAGCGTGACTGACAGTATATCCGACCATGTCATAAGAAAATGTTTATGATTCACTTTAAAATAGTTGTAATACCAGGTTTCACCGGTGGCATCCATAACAAACACATGCAAGGGCAAGTCAATTGTTCACCTGAAAAAAAACCATGGGAACATATGGTACATGTCAAAATAGGGAATTGCATCGGACATAATTTTTATCACTGAAACGTCAAATTTAGACATGTCCTCCACAGGTCTACCATAAAACTTTTTGAAAGCTTAACTGAGGCGTTGATTGTTGTGAGCTTGATAAAACAACTTCCGAGCAAGAGTCGTTTGACGTTCTTTGAAATCTTGAAAGAAAAAGCATGCTCTATTGTATCTCAAAATTTATGAAATCTCAGCACCAAAGGCTGGAGCTGCTAGAATATTGCTCGACATGATGGGAAAGTTGACTATTGGAAACTTGAAGTCATCCCTCTTGTCTTACAGTCTTGTGGAAAGTGTGTTGTCGCTCTGAACTTTATGCATAGATCTAAAATATGAAACAGATGAGACGGTCTTACTGGTCACCTTTATTTCTAGTTCAGGAGGGTAAATCAGTGGAAGAAATTGGCTATTTGATGGTTATTAAACGAAATCTGATCATCTCTATACTGAGGCTTAAGTTAATCTTCTTGGCTAAATTACCTTGTTTGACTTTGTCAATCCAAGCAGAAATTCAGTTTCACATGCATAAAGAAACAGATTCGCAAGAAGGGGAGCATAATTGGTGCCCATAGGGATGCCTACTTCTTGCCTAAATGTCTTACCCCAAATTATACATAGATGTTATCAGTGAGGGAGTCCTGCAACTCACATATCGTTTTTTCAGTAAACTTAAGATAGATACGTAGCTGTATCTGTGGTCACTATGTTTTGTAACAAAAGCCTCCTGGATCAAGGAATGAAGTTTTTCCTTGTTTGTCATTTTAATGTAGTGGTTTAAGAAGTTGAAACATCAAATATTTTGACGTAATTGAAATTGGTTCTTTTCTGAGAATGCACAATTAAAATAAATCCTTTGAGTTTTTGAGAACTATTAGAAGTATTAGTTCCAATGTCTCAAATACCTTTTGTGAATATAAAGAAATTCCTTCCTTGATTGTATTAAGGATTATGGTTAAGCAATATATCTCTTTTTGTACGGACTTTTTATGGAGCTTTGGAATCCAGTACAAAAGAGAGAGGAATGGACATGTCTTCAGGTTTTAGAGTTAGTTTAAAGGTTGATGGTACTGATACGTGTTTTTCACAGATTTCTTCCTCAGTTAACACACTGGCTTTATATGGAGCATTATTTGACATATCATTTATACCAAGTTCTTTGATGAAACAATTGATGAAGTGATGCTTATAAATACTGGTTATGTTATTTGAGGCCTTGTCAGAGGGAACAACAACAACAAACTTTTCATGTGGGGCAGCCAGGCTTTGGGTGACAGCTGGTTGGGAGAGAATGGGTTTATTCCAATTCCGTTTTCTCTTTCTAAGTTTGTGCATTCTACCAATGACAACATCACGCACTGACCCAAGCTGAGAGACATTCAACAGGTACCTCTTCTCTTTGGCCTGTTTACTGGCATATGCTTCCACAGCATCCATCATGATTTTAAAGTTGTGATCCCAATTGGTAGGAACTGTTCACGATATTTTGGTCCATATTTGAATAACTGACGAAGGTTGTTATTGTCAACTATAGAGAAGTCGCCTGTGATTGTATGACCTGCAGGTTGATAGCAGCATGATGACCCACGGTCCAGCGACTGACAGGATGACCGTCTCAGCTGATGACGTCACAGTGATACTATCACTCCTCAGATTGGGGACACGCATGTAACGTTTCCTGGGTGGTGGTGACCGGAGGTCTGCCCCTCCTAGGCCTGTCTCTGTTCACCCAGTCTGCCTGTATCAGGCCATGTGCCTGGTGACCTGAGGTCTGCCCCTCCTAGGCCTTTCTCTGTTCACCCAGTCTGCCTGTATCAGGCCATGTGCCTGGTGACCTGAGGTCTGCCCCTCCTAGGCCTTTCTCTGTTCACCCAGTCTGCCTGTATCAGGCCATGTGCCTGGTGACCTGAGGTCTGCCCCTCCTAGGCCTGTCTCTGTTCGCCCAGTCTCCCTGAATCAGGCTATGCGCCTGGTGACTATCATTCGTCTACTGCCAAAACTCGTGAATCACGCGTTTCTCCTTGATTTATAAGACCAACAGCTTGTTCTTTCAGTTGTAGCGTTAATCTTAGCGTGCTGCTGTCCAAGGGTTTGTGTGTGTATGAACAGTACGTCGTTCCTTTTATACAACGGGCGGTCGGGTAGCCTAGTGGTTAAAGCGTTCGCTCGTCACGCCGAAGATCCGGGTTCGATTCCCGACATGGGTACAATGTGTGAAGCCAATTTCTGGTGTCCCCCTCCGTGATATTGCTGGAATATTGCTAAAAGCTGCGTAAAACCATAATCACTCACTCACTCACTCACTTTTACACCAATATCTTTGTAGGTCGGCATGCTGTAAGTGAAGCCAAAGTTTTATTTCAAACTCAAGTTCCACTGATCTTGATACTGAAGCACGGGAATTACCCAACAAATTGTTTTGGTTGTGTTTGGGCGATTGATTCTCAACCATCTTGTAACACTATTCGGAGTTTGGACCCAGTGTGTCCAGATTTCAGTTTGGTAACGTTTCTTCGTCAGTTTAGTTATGCTATTTATGCCCATCGTCCACAATCTTATTAATTGAAGAGTACATTCCTCAAGCCGATGTGAGTACAAACATGCCAAGTTTACCAGTTTTCTGTCAGTCTGAAGAAAACTGCACACTGGGCTTTTGCTGCACATGGTGTTGTCTTTTATGATATAAAAATGCTTTCTTATACTGCAATTGTCAGTGTTCTGATTTAGAATCACCTATATCTGTACTGTTTCAGTAAACAGTGAGAAAAGTATAACATTCTTTCCTTATGTTGAATTTGAAGTGCGAAGTAAAAACGAATCTGATCTCTTTTATGAAGAAAAGAAATCTAGCCTCTAACAAAGAAGAAAAACAAAACACGACTCTACCCCAAAACCCGGGCCTCGTCCTAACTATCCAATGGTCCGCCCCTTAATACATGGCAGATGTTTCGGGCGTATTATACATCCTCCCTAGTTAGTTAAGAATATTTCACCCACCCTCGTATCTCTGCTCAACACTCTCAAATCTTCTTACGCAGGCAAAGATATATAGACGTGAACAAGACAATGCTTGAATGTATTCAGGGAATTATTTTTGTTAAAATGCTATTGTCAGTGTTTCCTTAATTCTAACGGACAAACTACTAAAAACAATGGAGTCAACTATGCAATGCCGCTTCCTCATTATACCGCGTACGGTTTTAATTCAATATAGCGCCGTCAGTTCAACAGGTAACACAGCTCTAATTGAAAATATAGCAAGTTTATCTCTTGGTTAGGAACATTATTCAAAAACCTTCTACACATAATCAATATTCCACCAGTATTTCTATGATGTACCGTTGTACACAAACATCTTAACTAGCGTAATTATCGCCTATCTGTTCGCACAACTGGCAATAACGCTTCAGCATAAACAATGACAACGTACGAACAAGTCAAAGATAATCGATAAAAAATGAAATAGATCAAAACAGATAGCGCACAGAATCCCAAACACATTTTTTCTTTGAAGAAACCCAATATATGAGTCGTAAATCTGCCTCGACTTGGCAAGCAGGAGAGAACTTTCTCACATCCAACCGTTAATTCAATTTTGTCCCGCGTCTTCGCCGCCAAGTGTAATCAGTGATTGGAAGAAGGACTGAGGAGTCTTAATCCTATCACAGGGTCGTTATATTTGAAACACATCCACGTCCACGACAATGACGACGTGGACGATGTTGCTGGTCATCGCGTCCGTAGTTGGTGCCCGCGCTGGTATGTTAACGTTTTGAATTATTTTAATTCTTATGTTGATGGTTTATTTTTTAAATCACTGCCTGATCATTGCATACATATGTATTTTCATGCACATCAAGTATTTCTGTGAAGTAGGTTTTTGTTATATTGATTTTTCGCATTTGAGAGGCTGCGATAGCTTGTGGCTGGGCGGTTAAATATAGTCAAGAGTCTGTGAGGTTTATTCATTTAAGGGAACAAGAAGCATTTTTTATAACCAAAACACATATATATTTATTTATATCTAACAGTGATTCTGAAAACTAGAAACGCTGTAGGTTTTAACGTCCCTGATAGACGACAAAGATTTGCCGAGGCATAAACATACATATACTAAACAACACATCTGGCCTTATGTTTTACACACACGCGAAACATGCTGGATGCTCTGAAACAAATATGTGTGTGGGTCTACAAAACGTGTTTGCCTCCTCCTCCTTCCGGGGGTGAAAAAAATGTTTGTCTTGAAGCGTTGACTGACAAAATATTCTGTCTTTTATACACACAAGGAAAGGTTGGCATAGTGACAGACTGCCACGTTTTTCGAATCCATTTGTTTTGTTGGACTGGTTGTCTGCCACGCCAAGACAGTGTAGCTTAGTTTAAGTACACCCTATCACCTACAACATGTATCGAATGTATACAAGATGGGTACTTTGCAAGTACACAGTGGGCAGAAACCTCTGGTGGCACATATACGCTGGGCCAACTTTGGCACAATGTCTAATGTTTATATTGGCATAACCCGAGTTCAGTATTTCTCTGGACACCATTGACCCTACATAAGGGACTTACGAAAGGCAAACATATGACAAAAAATTTAGTGGGTGAGTTTGGTTTGAAGTTTGGCGCGGGAGTAACCTTGGATATTGGGTTCGAATCCCTAATTGTGGTTCTAGGTTTGTCAGCACCATACCCGTGCTCGCTGGTTCCACCAAAGCCATAAACGTGTAAGACCTGACTCTCATCAAAGCGGCGTTGAACAAAACTCACTTATACTAAAAATGGTCTCCTTCACCATGGACCCGTGGAGATTCCGGGGTAGAATAGGCCTTCAGCAACCCATGCTTGCCGTAAAAGGTGACTATGCTTGTCGTAAAAGGCGACTAACGGGATCGAGTGGTCAGGCTCGCTGACTTGGTTGATGCATGTCATCGATCCCAATTGGGTGGATCGATGCTCATGATATCAATCACTGGATTGTCTGGTCCAGACTCGATTATTTACAGACCGCCGTCATATATAGCTGGTATATTGGTGAGTGCGGCGTTAAACAACAAACCAACCAACCAACCAAATCCTTCACCATGTCCATGAAGACGTCAGAGGGCAGACATCCAGATTTCTCGTCCTTCCCAGTCGTGAAATGTTCATGGAAGGTGTTCTGTGGTGAAATCGGGGTACTGCTTTACTTCCACGTGTATATGTCACTTTCCATTTGCTTAAAACGTATTGTGTTTGTTTGTTTGTTATTTAACGCCGCACTCAGCAATATTCAAGCTATCTGACGGCGGTCTGTAAATATTCGAGTCTCGGTCAGACAATACCGTGACTGACATCATGAGCATCATTCAACGCATTTGGGATAAGATGACATGCATCGACCAAATGCGTCTGCGAGCCTGACCACCCGATCCCGTTAATCGCCTCTTACGACAAGCATGGGTTGCTGAAGTCCTATTCTGCCCGTATCTTCGCGGTTTTAGGACACATTTTAATGTAAAACAAATATCATAACATTTAAGAGAACATTCACGCAAAAAACTACTGTCGCATTGCCTCTTTCCATTTTGCAAAAAACAACAAATCAATAATCTAAACCATCTTCAATCTCCCTTCCGCCTTAAGTACTCTCCGAATCTGATGGAGAAAGTTGAAAACAATGTCCTCACGAATTGCCTCACTTTGCTACATCAGCCGAGCGCATTTTCGGAAACGCTCTGGGTTATTTAGGTTTAATTGAAGAGACAGACCCTAGTTTAGGCGTCATGTTGGCAGGTGCTCAATAAAATCATGTCTCAAACGCCGACTTCGCCCAGGGAATCTATACCTTCCCCGCAGAGTTCAGATATTCTTCCGCATCAGGGGGTTTCGGAGAAATAATTGTCCTCTCCGGGGCAGATTCTTCAGGCAGATATTGACCGTCAGACACCAGGTACCTGCGGTGTAGCTAGAGGCGAAGTTGACATTCTTATTGAGGTAGAGTGTAGTGGTTCAGTGCCGTCCTGGCCAGCATGTCAGTTTTACCACAGCGTGTCAGCGTAGTTTGTCAAGAAAGCCTGAAGTGATTCAGGTCTTCGACATTTACCACTTTGGCGAAACCCATGAACATGGTATGGTGCTAACAGACCACGAATATATCGTGGCAAATCTGGGATTCAAACCAACGACGATATAGGTTTCTGGCACAACAAAGGCCCGCAACTCTGCACTGCAAATTCCGGTTTTCGTCGTCTCTGTCATCCGTGCTCCACAGCTTGCCTTGACCAGTGAGAGGGTTAATTATGTTTATATATTATATATTTTAAATCATTTTAAATTTAATTATTATTTTTAAATATTCAAATTTAGAATACCTTTATTGGTGATTTAAATTTCTATCCATCCTATTAAGAGGTTTTATGTGTTGTTACCTTGATCTGACCCGTGAAGATCCGGGGTAGAACCATCATCCCGAGGCAAGAGAGTTAACTGACTATAAAAGTCCAGTTTCCACCCTTGCCGAACTAGGCTGGGATTATGGAGTTACATTTTGGCTGGACTAACGAGTCTATGCATAGTCCAATCAAAATAGCGCACCGAAATCGAAATCCGGTTCGTAAACTGTCATGCAGAGTTCGGTCGATTACAGGATTTGCAAAGCATGTGCATCGCTAACTCGTTGTCAACAGATATTTTCCAAATCATTTCATGTTTTTTATCAAGGTGCTCACGTGATTTGATGTACTTCGCGAAGTAAGAACCTTTTTATCACAAAATAGATCTTGATGGTTGATCAGATCGTCTTGCCTGGGCGCCACCATTTTGTTTGAAGCAAATGCAAGTGATACGAAATGTGGAATCTGATTGGTCCACATTGGAGAGGCATAGAATGGACATAACTCGTAATAGCCACTGGTGGCGCTACGATCGAGCCCAGGAATTCCAGCCAAGTTCGGCAAGGGTGGAAACTGGACTTTTAAAGTCAGTTAACTCTCTTGCCTCGGTCTTCAGGTCTTCAGCAACTATGCTCGTCGTAAAAGGCGACTAACGGGATCGGGTGGTCAGGCTCGATGACTTGGTTTTCCAATTGCGTGGACTGATGTTCATGATGTCAATCACTGGATTGTCTGGTCCATACTCGATTGTTTACAGACCGCCGTCATATAGCTGGAATTTTGGTGAGTGCGGCGTTAAACAACAAACCAACCAACCAACCACTTGATATTTAGCATAACATATTTCTTCTACAACAAACACCCAATAATGTTACCTTTTCCGCGTTGTCTTGATATAGTAATTGACACTAATTAATTTGCTAGGAGTTTCATACAGTAGTATTAATCCAGCATCTTGAAAGACATGTCTTCAGATGACGTATTTGTGGAATCAGGTCACCAATGAACTTGAAAAAGCTTCTCAATCGGTACAAACACGTTCGGCGTATCATTTGAAATCTCACACGCACACACTTCTCGCGTGTGATCTTGTGAGTAGATTGGGGCTAATAGCGCTCTCAGCTCGTTTCCGGTTCTTCTCAAGCGGCAAGACCTCATAAAAGAGGCCTCATATACGAGGTGACAGTTCCGCAGGGACACCACTTTTTCTTCCCTGCCAATCAGTTAACTCCGGGAAGAAACAATCTTTCTTTATCGCTTTGTTTGGTTCACTGGGATCTGGCAGTCTGCATCAGGGTTTTATTATCAGCTCGGAGAAGATTGTAAAATGTTTAGAGTGAATGTTGCTGGCTTTCAGGAAAATGTGATTTCTTTCAGCTTCTGTCTTGATTGTTACCGATTTTCTTTATAATTCAACATCCCAATTGGCATGAAATTGCTTTCTTTGACCTCTAATTACAATTGTAAAACTAATGCGATTTAACCACAATCTTATTGGTCGAAATCGTGAAATGGAAATTGTAGCCGTTATGCGGACTAATAAGGTATACGAATAGAATACGTTTCTTACCCTTATCGTGAACACCTGGTGTCATCACTGATTTTCAGTGGTCCATACGTATATTTTGCCTATTACGCCCAATAAAATCTGTTCGGCAGATAATCGAGACTGGTTAATCCCTGACATTGACGTCATGTGGTTTCAAAATGTCACAAAATTCGGACACCACGATACTCAGCCGGAAGGATAAAGATATTTGTTCATTTTGATGAAGCGGTTCTCTTCAGTAGGACATCCTGCATTCAATAAACTAGACATCTCGGCTGCTACTAAGATATACAACCTCATCCATTGTTAAATTATCACGCTGATAACGACGGCTGTCTCAAATGAAACCTCGGGTATCAATTACCTAAATAATACCCATCTGAATAAGCTACATGAGACTGGATCCAGCTTTTGTTTCGTGAGACTATTACAGTACAAGCTATAGCCGGCGATACCATTGGCTCTTTAAGCATAGCTCTCCCATTTCATATTAAGGTAATTGTTCGGTAATAGTGAGTGAGTGAGTATTGTTTTACGCCGCTTTTAGCAACATTCCAGCAAAGTCACGGCGTGGTTATCCAGAAATGGGGTTCACACATTGTACACATGTCGGGAATCGAACCCGGGTCTTCGGCGTGACGAGCCAGCTCTTTAACCACTAGGCTACCCGACCGCCCCTTGTTCGGTAATAACCATAGGATGATCCGGACATTTGTTAAGTGGTAGGACGGTTGGGTAGCCTAGTGGTTAAAGCGTTAGTTCGTCCCGCCAAGCACCCGGTTTGATTCCCTACATGGGTACAATATGTGAAGACGATTTCTAGTGGTATTGCTGGAATATTGCTAAAGGCGTCGTAAAACAATACTCACTCACTCAAAGGTGCAGTCCGGGAAAACGAGGTTTAAATGTACACGTAAACGTACAACCTGCATATTGTATAACCCAAATCCCTCTTGCAAATTAAACAACTTTAAGTGATCGACCACAGTGCAAGCTTAAGGCAGACAGCGTATTATATCAAGCAACGGTTTAGTGAGTGAGTGAGTGAGTTGGGTTTAACGCCGCTTTTAACAGTATTCCAGTTATATCACGGCGTGTCACTTTAATGTGGGAGGAAAGCCCGAAATGATGCAGGTCTCAGACGTTTACCACTTCGGTGAAACCCACGAGCACGGGCATGTTGCTGACAAACCTAGAAACATAATATGGGGATTCGAACCCACAAGCATAGGTTTCTGGCGTGCCCAAGGGACGCAACACTGCACAGCGAATTGCGGCGCCTTAGACGACTGGGCCACATGTGCCCCCAGCAACTGTTTAGATCCCTACCAAGGAGAAAAACGAGAGGTTCACATGCTCTAACGTAAGAATAATTGTATAGACTACAACAAAGTTCTTTAGAATTTTCTCAAAAGTATGGTTACGGAAAAAATTTGATGTCTTCTTGGAACGGCCCATCTTCTCGAGGCAAAGGTGTTAACTGACTACAAAAGTACAGTCAGTTAACTCCCTTGCTTCGGGAAGATGGAAATGGCCACGATAGCATTTTTGTTAGATTGATGATTTAGGAACCACAGTCGCTCCCACTCAGTTAACTGGATCTATTTTTAAGACGCTGTATTCGTATGGTCAGGACATCGGCTTTTGAGTCTATTAAAGTTTCGAAGTCCGTAAAACGCGATGTATTATAAACTCCAACTCCCCAAGGCTTCGAGTTAATAACTCTTCGAAACTTTGATATGTGCTCTTGTCAGCTATTGATATTTCTTAGTGACGGGTGCTTCCGATAAGAGCTGGACATTGACGAACACCTGGTGTCATCACTGATTTTCAGTGATCCATTCATGTGTTTTTCGACGCTATTTTGTCTTTTGCGCCCACTGGAATCTGTTTTGGCAGGTGATCGAGATTGATTGTTCTTCGACGTTAACGTTTTGTATTAAACTGATAAGATGTGAATTGTCAGAAATATATTAGTTTATGGTCTCTTTTTGCGAGGCCGTACAGAGACTTTCGTTTTGTTTGTTGTTCATAAACATAACACTCAGCACTGATCCAAATCTATGACAGCGGCTTTTAAATAGCGAGTTTTGATCTGACAAACCAGTGTTTGATAGTATAAGCAACATCCAAAACCGTCGGGAAAGACGACACAATATCAACCAAATCACCGAACCGGATCCATTTAATCGAACGATCACCATCATTCGTCACCACTCCCCCCTTTCCGTAACCTGAAGCTGTTCGGCTTGTCCCGGAATAACACGAGTTGGTCACGAATGCGCTATTCGGCTTGTCCCGGAATAACACGAGTTGGTCACGAATGCGCTATTCGGCTTGTCCCGGAATAACGAGTTGGTCACGAATGGGGCACGAGTCGCTATTGGGCTTGTCCCAGAATAACACGAGTTTGTCACGAATGCGCTATTCGGCTTGTCCCGGAATAACACGGGTTTTGTCACGTATAGATCACCACAGGGTGCTGGGAACCTTTTCTAGAGCATTCTAAACCGGAATCCCCAATGACCATTTTTCTCCTCCCAATTAGACACGCCATGATGTGACCGAAGTGATGTTTAAAGCGGCCATAAGCCCCAAGTTGAATCAGTTGAACATATAATACACTTGTTGTGGTCTTAGCTATGCCTACGGCTGATTTTGTACCCTCGTGCAGGGCATCTTGCTTCCGATGATGATCGAGCGATGTATACCGGAAGTGGCCCCGAGGAGTTGATTCTGTAGATATACCAGACCACTCAGCACCGCAGGCACGCGATGGAAAAGTCAGTGAATAAACATGTACCGCTAATGACCACCTTGAAATCGTCTGGGAACATTTAGGGCGAGGTCTCGCTTGTTGAGGTCTCCCAAACACTGATGGAGGTCATTCTGTCTATCTAGTCACAAACTACTCTACTGTCAGATCTACTGGCATAGAGGCCCGAGCAGACTAACGCTAAGTCTCTGAATATATATATATAATTTTGACAAAAAAAACAAATAACTGCATTTAAATTGAAAAGGAGACTCAATGAGATGGGAGATTCAGAACTTGTGGGAAATCTAGACATGCTTCATTTAGCTATAGCATTGCAGTATAAAGAGTTATGCAGAAGAGGAAATAATTTAGTCCAGGGACTGTGAGACAGGCTAACCCCGACGCGGCCGTAACTCTTCTATAATCATGTTGGCCGACATCTTGTAGTTGGGTTCATTGTATGTAATATCCCTCAAGAATAACGTCGAATAATGACGGTAGTTTAAGATTGCTGTTTCCACACATGTGATTTAAATTCTATTTTAGAAATAAAATTTCTCCCAATGCAATCAATACCTGGTTGACATGGCCTACACTCAATTATCAGCCTGACCCCATGATCTGGCTGGGGTTGGGAACTGTGACGTCACTCGCTTATGCTTACGAAGCCCCCGGGCGGTATGAGTGAGTGTGTGTGTTTGTTTGTTTGTTTGTTTGTTTGTTGTTGAACGCAACACTCACCAATATTCCAGCTTTATGACGGCGGTCTGTAAATGATCGAATCTGGACCAGACGATCCAGTGATTGACATCATGAGCATCGATCCACGCAATCGGGATGCGATGACATGCATCAACTAAAAAAGTCAGCGAGTCTGACCACCTGATCCCGTTACGACAAGCATAGTCGCCTTTTGCGGCAAGCATGAGTGAGTGAGTGAGTGATTTGAACTGTGTTCCAGTTATATCACGGTCGGTCAGCTTGAGTGAGTGAGTGAGTGAGTGAGTGAGTGAGGGTATGGTTTTACGCCGCTTTTAGCAATATTCCAGCAATATCACGGCGGGGGACACCAGAAATGGGCACCACACATTGTACGGTCAGCTTGAAGTGGGAGGAAAGCCCAAACGTCTTAGACGTTTACCACCATGGTGAAACCCACGAGCACGGTACGGTTCCGATAAACAGCTGGATAAACATTACATAGAGGATTCATCACGAGTGTTTTTTAATATGGGAAATATCATTTGAGGGCAAAAACAGAAGAAAAAAAACATGTTTCATGTGACCGTTTATGGGTGTGATTCGGTGATTTGCAGTTCGCCTTAATTTCAGGAGGGACATCTATACTACATGTATTGTATACTCCCCAGGGAGCTGAGAATGTAATTGGAATGTACATTGATCGGTGGAGCGAGGTCATATTGTCACAAGCAGGAACGTCATAATGCTATTTGTAGACTTTCTCCTACACTTGACAGTCACCTAATCATTACATGTTGTTTGAGTTTGATGTTCGCTCTCGGCAGATCCGTAAATATCATGAAGACAATCAAGGAAAACTACCAACGCCAAACTGTCCAAAAACAGTGTAATTGAGAAAAAAGTTCAAAATAAAAGTTGTTTTTTTATGATTCAAACACATGACAGAAGCATCTGTCTTAATCCGAAATGTCGTCAGCTTACGAACTAAACCACGTTATTATTATTACGTTATATACTCAACAACACAAGTTCCTCGACACAATATTTTAGTGTTTTTTGCAAACAAGTAAAGTTTGGTTTGCAATATTGTAGTACATGTAAGGAATCAAGTCACAAAAACGCAACTGCTACAGAAAAGCATGCATTCCATGCAAAAGTTGACTTTTATGCAAGCCCCATGCATTTCACTACCCAAGAATGGGTATAAAAAACATGTGCGTTAACGGGATTCCATATGCATTGTTTAGCATCGTGCTGACAACCACCACTCAGAAAAACAACAAAATTACGCAATAATTCAACATTACGAAATGCCACGCCTGTCCGAAAATGAGCGTCTGCGAGCCATTGGTATGATTGAAGCAGGATGGAGTCAACGTGATGTTGCAAGACAATTTAACGTCCACAGAAACACCATATGGTGTTTATGGCAATGTTGGCAACAGACGAATGGAGTCAGAGACCATCCTCGGAGTGGCAGGCCACGCGTAACCAATAATCGACAAGACAACTGGATTCGAACAACACACCTACGAAATAGATTCCAGCCAGCAACAGTGACTGCAAGAAGCAGCCCTGGCCTTCGACGAATATCTTCACAAACCGTACGTCGCCGCCTCAGATGTGCAGGAATTATTGCCAGAAGACCCACCAGACGTCCAATTTTGACAGGAAACCACTGTCAAGCACGTCTACAGTGGTGCAGACAGCGTCCACCCTTGACGACCATGCAGTGGGGACAAGTTCTATTCACTGACGAGTCTCGTTTTCAACTCAGCCACAGCGATGGAAGGATTCGAGTGTACCGACGTCGAGGTGAACGTTACGTCAATCATTGTGTCATGGAAGAAGATCGGTTCGGGGGCGGCAACGTTATGGTACGGTTGGGATTACAGCAAGACAGAGGACCCGTTTGATAGTGGTAGAGGAAAATCTCAATGGATCATCAGCCCTGTTGTTCTACCGTTTTTGCGTCGTCATGGTCCAGGCATTACCTTCCAACATCACAACGCCCGGCCTGATATTGCTCGACTTGTTCAGGATTCTCTTCAACAAAACAACGTGAATGTCATCTCCTGGCCGGCTCGCTCCCCTGATCTCTCACCAATCGAGCACATGTGGAAATGAGATTGATCGGCGCCTTCGACGTCAACTACGTGTTCCACAGACACTCCAGGAACTACGAAACATGCTCCAGCAGATATCCCACAGGACTTTGTGCGACGCCAGGTCCATTCCATGAGCCGAATTTGTGTTGCTTGCATCGCAACCAGAGGTGGACACACACGCTATTCATTTGTAAATTGACATTTTGGCATGTTCATGTGTTTTTTATATGAAATCACGCATTTTCTGAAGTCAGTATGGCAAATGAAACCATTTGAACACTTACAGGAGTCTTTTATCTGTTGCAAACCGAAATTGTTTCAGATTTGGTAAAAAAATTAACTTTGGATTAAATCTTATTCAATGTCACAGGAACTTATGTTGTTCAGTATATAATACATCTATTTACCACAGATACCCAGGTACCAAATGCTCAAATGCGGTTTTATTTGTTTCCCGACCAGTGGATACGTTTGCATTCAAGTTATCATTCTCGTTCCCTGGGACACGTGAAGATCCGGGTTAGAATAGGTCTTCAGCAACCCATGCTTGTCGTAAAAGGCGACTATGCTTGTCGTGAGAGGCGACTAACGGGATCGGGTGGTCAGGCTCGCTGATTGGGTTGATGCATGTCACTGATCCCAGTTGCGTGGATCGATGCTCATGATGTCAATCACTGGGTTGTCTGGTCCAGACTCGATTATTTACAAACCACTGTCATACAGCTGGGATATTGCTGAGTGCGGCGTTAAACAACAAACTCACGCACCTCTTCGGGAACTGTCGCGGTGGTGACCTTTACCCTCGCGTGATCCCGACACCAGGTGTTGCATGTAGTGTGGTGATAGGCGGTCCAGTGCCTGACCACAGAGCACCACGTTCGTTACGGGAGCTGATCGATACCTTGAAGCAGGGTGACAGCCTCGTGTGTGTTCCCTTGCTGTCTCACTCCATCAGCAGCACAATGAGCACGGATGTACATCTCCTGGTGCTCTCGACTCTCCTCGGACTCGCGGTACAATCGGGTAGGTGTCTGTAATGTCCACTTGATAGTTAACATAACATATTTCTTCAGGTAGATTATTGTGGGTTTTTTTAAACTACACGTTTTTATACCGTATTAAGTATCTGCTCAAATGCGGTTTTATTTGTTCCCCGACCAGAGGGTCCGTTTGCATTCCAGTTATCATTCTCAACTCCCTGGGGAGTATACAACCCAAGATGCCCAGCGGCTCTAGAAGGTTTTTATATCCACTTCACATATCGGGTACCCCTTCCCTGCTGGGTGAACAGAGGCACTTGTGAACTAAGTCACATGCCCTGGGGGACACCTCACGTGTTAACACTTGTGTTTCGGGTGTATGTACGTATTCGTGGTTCCACCGTCTTGTCATCTACCATCGGACGAGTGGATTCTTTTGAGTGCACGGATAAATGAGGGTTTTCTTGAAATATTTTCATCAGTGTTGATAGCATGCGTTTATAAGGTCAGTGCATGTTGTTCTCCATAACAATTTCTTACTGATATTTATTAGATAGGATGAAGAGAAAATATTTCAAGTGAAAATATTTCCTCATTAAGAGTGATCACAGTAACGGCGAAACGTTCATCCTAACGTCAATCCGTCACCGATTGTTTTCCATGCAAGACTCAACTGTTTACAAGCCACCGTCATATGGCAAGAGTATTGCTGAGTGCGGCGTTATGCCACAAACAAATACTTACCTACTATTTTTAATGAAAGTGGCGGGTGCTGCCTGTAGAGCAGGCCAAGACTACCCTTTTCGCGAACACCTGGTGTCGTCACTGATTTTCAACCGCCTCCGTGGTCTAGTGGTAGAGCGTCCGCCCGGAGAGCGGAAGGTCCGGGGTTCATGTTAAACTGGTATCTCAGTGTGCTAGCACTATAAATCGCCATCAGTCCGGACTAGTACAAGCAGCCACACACACACGTGCTGCACGTCGCTATATAAGTGCAATAATCTTGGACGCGACTTTAAACCCAATTTCACCTCACCTCACCTTTGCCATCAAAGGTCAATATTAGTTATCGTAGGCTTGCTTGCACTCATGTAGTTGTCTGATGTATATTTCATTGTAAATCTGTGGTGAAAAAAAATAGCGAAAGCGTTCTACCTTACAGTCAGTGCATGTGTTTTATACTGTACGACATGTCGAAATATTTAATCACTGGAACGTATATGAGCGACAGGGTAGCCTAGTGGTTCAAGCGTTCGCTCACATCAGATACCCAGCGGATATGTTCTACTCTCTGATGGAATAAACAGTAGCAGCTAAAACATTAACTATTTGGCATAATGTCGATGTCTGTCGCTACACTTCTTTTATTCCATTGTAATATTCAATTTCCTAGAAAATAAATATTCATCGTTTTTCGCCTATGCTGTACTTGCAACCCCGACAATATTGACATTTAACGGGCTTAACGGCCCCCGTGTGAGGGACATTTCATTACTTCTCACATCGCTGTGTCACAGCGCTTCCCTCTGGCACGTCTTCCTTGTCACCGTGTAAGCCCCCAAAGGGGGTATTGACAGAAACCTTGAATGTGGATGAACCAACATATTCCATACCTAAAGGAACAGCCTTTGTAAAAGGAATTAATTGAGAATTATTCGGTCCATTCCTGACAACGCTAACCGCGTGGATTAAACGTGGACTGTTGGCTGATTTACGAACTGTCAAACGTTTAACTTGGCTTGTGATGGACATCGCTGAGCTAAATGTCCTGTCAGGAAAGAAAGTAACATTTGGTGATTTGATGTCCCGTCAGGCCAGAAGAGAACACATGGTGATTTGATGTCCCGTCAGGCCAGAGGAGAACACATGGTGATTTGATGTCCCGTCAGGCCAGAAGAGAACACATGGTGATTTGATGTCCCGTCAGGCCAGAGGAGAACACATGGTGATTTGATGTCCCGTCAGGCCAGAGGAGAACACATGGTGATTCGATGTCCCGTCAGGCCAGAGGAGAACACATGGTGATATGATGTCCCGTCAGGCCAGAGAACATATGGTGATTTGATGTCCTGTCAGGAAAGAGAGGAACACGTGGTGATTTGATGTCCTGTCAAGAAAGAGAGGAACACATGGTGATTAGATGTCCTGTCCTATCAGGCAACGAAAACACATTCATTTCCTAATATAACATTGTATTTTATTATGTACTTTGCAGCGAGAAGCCTAATATATCTGTGACGTAAACCCGCTCGCTCATGCTTTGACTCGTCACAGTGCTGATGTAATGCTAGTTCCTGAACAAAAGCAAAGACTTATTAAACCTTTCTTATTCGTTGTGACTTTTTGCTATTTGTTCATATTCCACTTTTATAAACACTCTGCTCGGCCACACAGTGCAAGCACATGCTATTTGTTTCTAGTTTATATTCCACTTTTATCAACACTCTGCTCGGCCACACAGTGCAAGCACATGCTATTTGTTTCCAGTTTATATTCCACTTTAAAAACACTCTGCTCGGCCACACAGTGCAAGCACATATGCTATTTGTTTCCAGTTTATATTCCACTTTTATAAACACCCTGCTCGACCACACAGTTCAAGCACATGCTACTTGTTTCTAGTTTATATTCCACTTTTATAAACACTCTGCTCGGCAGACTGATTATGCTCCTTGCTAATGAACACAACAAACCGCTTGCCAGCATAACCTCATGTAAGGGTAATGTGTAGTAGGGTCAAACCTCTTTAGACTTCTAATGGGGGAATGAAAATAACTGTTTGGTAGAATTCAACTTGAATATTAAACTTATCAGGTTTCGATGATAATTTTGAGGACGTAATGACAGCTACTTTTTTTTCATTATTTCACTGGATCTTACAATATATTGGTAGTGATTTAGCCTTGTGGTTAAAGCATTTACTCGTCACGGGGAATGCCTGGGTTCGATTCCCCGCATGAGTGAGTGAGTGAGGTTTTACGCCGCTTTTAGCAATATTCCAGCAATATCACGGCGGGGGACACTACAAATGGGCTTCACACAATGTACCCATGTCGGGAATCGAACCCGGGTCTTCGGCGTGACGAGCGAACGCTTTAACCACTAGGCTACCCGACCGCCCCCCGATTCCCCGCATGGGTATAATGCATGTGTGAAGCCCATTCTTTGTAACATTGCTTGAATATTGCTAAAAGAGGAATCCAACCTCACTCTCTCTCTTAGACTGCGTGTTTGACACATGCGTGTCGGCTCCCTTAAGACCCGTCTAGACTCACACCTTGTAATGACGTCGGGTCGTCCTAGCATTGGCAGCAAGTCCCTAGCTGATCCACCTTATTACTGAAAGTAGAAATAAGCAACTCATTGGGTGATTGTATTTTGATTAAGGGGAGGCCATTTCTAGTCTGCCTAATCCTCCGCTCTATGAATTCATAAATTATTTCTCCGGTGCGGCGCTCCTGTTGATGATGGCTCATGTTCATGCAGACCTGAACGTCGCTGTGTCAACTCGTTAAAACCGGCACGTTTCTGGTGTTTACAATGAATAGGAAGTCTGACTTGATGAATATATAATCAAAAGTAAAACTAAGGGTACTATAACCAGTTTCTTGATTATAATTTTTTATCACATATTTTCTATTTACTGAAGATTTACTGTTTGGGCTCAAGATGGATCTGTCGGCTTGCTCAAGATTTGAATTTAAATTTAAATATATTGAACATTTTCAAATTGTAAGTTTGCATATTAAATGTCAGCGTCCTTCGCACAAGTTGTCATGAATATCTGACAATTTCAATCAACATCAGCCCCAGTTTGTTATAGGCACAGATACCCATGAAGATCGGGTTTTGAAGTTGCCTTCAGTCGCCCATACTTGTCGTAAGAGGCGACTGACGGGGTCGTGTGGTTTGGCTCGCTGCCTTGGATGATGCATATATCGAGGCTCTTGAAGTCAATCACTGGATTGTCTCGTCATTTTGCTGGAATAACAAACAAGACAGGATTACCTAGCTGAGCATAACTACTTTCTGTTTTAAAATATTATTAGGAAGTGTAACTACTGAAGCTGTCATAAACCTTGGCTAGACGTGTTTTATTGCAAGTTGTCACCAGGTTGACATTGATAATTCGGTATCGTTAGAAAGATAAATATTTGTATGGAAACAAACAAACAAACAAACAACCATGGATTTTTTATGGTCAGAAGGGCCACACCATCATAATTATTATTGTTACTATTATTTAGTTATATACATATATATGATAAGTTACTTTTGTCTTTGAGTATAGTTTGCCTGTCAGCGACGCCCTCCCCCACAAGGCATGGTTCTATATGCTAGATTCAGGAACAAATGGTGGACACTAGTCCTGCACCATGACCGTGGAATATATTTATTTTATGAAAAAAAATAATCTAGAAATGCATACAAAAGCAAGTCTAGCCAGCTCAAGCTAGCTCTATTCTGAAATCAGCACGTGGAATTTTTTATATATTTTTAGAGTCAAGAAGGATATTGTGTAATATAAGATTTCAGAGACTGAATGTTAGTCTAGGTGGACACCTGATGCCGCCGTGTGATGATGATAGAGAGCTTTGTTCAGTGCGTGCTTGTCTCACGGTTCTAATCATGTGGTGTTCAGTGCAGGTCTTCTGACACCTGATTCGACGTCAGTTGACAAATGGGGATACAGTGGAATCTCGCCAAAGGCCGGAAGGTTTACGATTTCCTTATAAATATAAGTCCATGATAACACACAATGGTCAGAATGGTTCATTGTATGCCCGTCTCGTGAAGCTATTGGGTTAGAATAGATCTTCATGATCAGCTACCAATGCTTGTCGTAACAGATCGGGTGGTCAGGCTCGCTGACTTGGTTCATGCATGTCATCGTATCCCAATTGCGTAGATCGATGCTCATGATGTCAATCACTGGGTTGCCAGGTCTAGATTCGATTATTTACAGACCGCCGCCATATAGTTGGAATATTGCGTGTGGCGTTAAACAACAAACAGACAAACAAACAGTGTATGCCTAGGCTATCTTGGCATGGTATAAGTGATGTTATTAGAGAAATATTTAGCCTTCTACATCATATAAAATAACATATGATTTGAGTCCATGAGGACATCGCGAACACATCGAGTTACGCAGAGTTCGAGAGGAGCCGATGCTCCAATTTGATTCCGTCTTAGTTCATAAGGATGTAACTACCTTACACTATACATTAACGGCCAAATACGGAAAGGGGCGAGTGGTGACGAATGCAATTTGCTGACAGCACCATACCCGCACTCGTATATTTCACAAATATGGTAAACGTATAACTTCTGCATCTCTTTGCTTTGACATAAACACTGACGAGAATTCACTGTACATGGCTCCTAACCTACGGCCATCAATATAGATACTGTAAATCTGGAAATTAATGCGTCTCTACATTAATACGACTGCCGACCCCTAGCCAAAAATGTGACTCAATATCAATGCGACTAATAAAACAACTCAACCAACAACAGGTCAATGATTGGTATGTGGAGAAGGTGTCAACAATGTGACTCGAGTGAGTGAGTGTGGGAGTGAGTGAGTGAGTGAGTGAGGGGGTGAGTTGGGTTTAACGCTGCTTTTAACAGTATTCAGTTATATCACGACATGACAGCTTAATGCGGGAGGAAAGCCCGAAGTGATTCAGGTCTCAGACGTTTACCACTTCGGTGAAACCCACGAGCACGGGTATGGTGCTGACAAACCTAGAAACATAATTGGGGCGAACCGGGATTCGAACCCACAATCATAGGTTTCTGGCGCGCCCAAGGGACGCAACTCTGTACAGCGAGTTATATATATTCGAGTACATATGTGTTAGGCAACCACCATATATATTTGTCAGGCTGTTCTGTTGACGATTCTTGATCCAAGAAGCAAGAAGTGGGAGAACCCTTTTAAACATGTGCGGTGTAAATAATGTACGGGTAATATTCCCGAACAAATATTTAATTTCAACGTACTTCGCACAGAACAAAGCGTCACAGAGATATGATTTGCTACACTCAACACATCCATTGTTCTCTCTATCCGACATCCTCGCGTCTTGGGCCTCAATTACCTTCTGACATTTGCCTGCAACACAGCGAGAACCTTGTTCAGAAAATCTTTGGCGTTTTCATTCTTTTCTGTTAGGGTTTACTTTGGTAATGCTGGTGTAATCGGAGTTTCATTTGTAGTTGAAGAAGATGCAAATAACTGCTCTCTCCATACGTTCTGAAAGAGTTTGGTGGCTTCTTTAGTTTTGCGAGTCCACTGGAAGCCCATACTCTTATACGCTGTTCACATGTTTGTTTGTTTGTTTGTTGTTTAACGCCGCACTCAGCAATTTTCCAGCTATATGACGGCGGTCTGTAAATAATCGACCCTGGACCAGACAATCCAGTGATTGACATCATGAGCATGGATCCACGCAATTGGGATACGATGACATGCATGAACCAAGTCAGCGAGCCTGACCACTCGATCCCGTTAGTCGCCGTTAGGCATAGTCGCCTCTATACGTCATGCATGGGTTGCCGAAGACCGATTATACCCCGGATCTCCATCTTTGACATAATGGTACACTCCATTGTATTCTTTTACATGCCACGTACTTATTGCACATCAAATTTCTTCACATTTTTATACTTGTCATGTGAACACCTTGACTCGATGTGTGTCTGGAGCAGGCGCAAATGTAAATTTACATACATGCAAATTTGACCTGTCTGCATATGATGTCATGTTAACACTTTGGCCAACGCCAGAGGATGATCTTATCAAAACATCTGATTTGTGAACATCAAACAAAATGGCAACATTTCTTTATTCTGAAGTTAACACTATTCAGTATACAGCAATACCAACTTTTATGCAGACACCAAGAGCTGGGCGGACAATGTCTTCTTTGGATTTCGGGGAGTCAAAAAGTTGTGTACAGAAAGATAAAACACATGTTGGTTGATGCGAAGATTTGTGTTGGCTAATTCTCTTCTCATTCGACTTTGATTGGAAAACAGCCTCTTCATGTTGGAAGTTGAAAGCCGTAATCAGGCTGGTGAATATGTGTGTCGTATCCCATTGACATACTTTATTTACACCTTTGTCAGTGTTTATGTGAATGTACATGTACCCGCGTATGTATAGTCACTCACGTGTCAAATCACTTACGTGAGTAAATGTCGTGAATCTGAACGGGGTATTAGGCGCCGCAATTCGCCGTGCAGAGTTGCGTCCCTTGGGCACGCCAGGAACATATTATCGTGGTTAGAAACCCTGTTCGCCGTGATTATGTTTCTAGGTTGGTCAGATTTCTAACGACCTGCATCACTTCGGGCTTTACTCCCACATGAAGCTGACACACGTGATGTAACTTGAATACTGTTCAAAGCGACGTTAAACAAAATGCACACACTCACTCTTCCGTTGTGTATGTCGAAATTGCAGTTACGGGTGTGTTTTCAATTTGTGCAGGTGAATTTTCGAGAAAATAGGAAAATTCGATTGACCCCTAAACCCATAATATCAGAAATTATTAATCAATATTTCAAGATGACTTAAACCATCACAATGCGATGAGCAGGTGTCCCCTAGATCCTCTGGTCTGTGGTTCGAATCCAAGACTGGCCCTGATTATGATCCCTGACGTGTCGTGCTTAAACCCACGAGGTTAAAACTTGTTAACCCCATGGTAAACACCGACACTCTGTCTCTGAAGCATCGCCTCTCACTCTGTGCATCGTTACTACTTCACGGGCTTGTATACTGTATGCCTCCATTATCCCTGGGGGCGGTAGGGTATCCCAGTGGTTGAAGTGTACGCTCGTCCCGCCAAAGACCAGGGTTCGATTCCCCACATGGGTACAATGTGTTAACCCATTTCGGGTGTCGCTGCCGTGATATTGCTGTAATATTGCTTAAAGCGGCGTAAAACCATACTCACTCAATTGTCCCGGATACATACAGCCGCTTAGTGATGTCGTCGCTATTTCCAATCAACGAATCCAACCACGGCCAGGTTCCAGCAAGAGGAAGCAGCACGTGCTCAGACTAATAAGATCTCAGACAACAACAACATTTCTCGTGGAACATCTGCCATCATCTTCTGGCCATCAACTCTACACATTGCTTCAGTATTAGACAACGGTAGGGTTCGCACAAAGTCCGTGCACGGAGTACAGCTCATTTGACTTCCGTGGTCTTCATTACGCGACTGAAATTAGACACGTGTCACAATTACACCGCACGGCGACCGTAATTACTGTGTATTCACTAATGACGAGGGAAAGCAGTGTATACAAACCTATGAAGTATTGACCATGTACTTTAAGCTGACAAGCTGAAAAAGCGGCGTTAATCCAAACTCACTCTCTCACTAACCGTTCAACTAACGTCCTGCGTGAGACAGACAAATGTGTTATAACGACACTGTACGTAACAGCGTGACATATTCACCTACCTGGATATTCCCTGAAGATAATAAACGACCGCCTCCGTGGTCTAGTGGTAGAGAGTCCGCCCGGAGAGCGGAAAGTCTTGGGTTCGATCCTCGGCAGCGTCCTACCAAACGACGTTAAAAGATGTTACTTGTTGTTACCCTGACTGGCGCTCGTCATTAAAGGGCTAAAACAAGGACTGAGTGGGGCGTTCATGTTAAACTGCGACATGGTGTCTCAGTGGGCTAGCAGTATAAAATCGGCATTAGTCCGGTAGCCACACACACACGTGGATGCACGTCGCAATATAAGTGCAATGATCTTGAACGCGACGTTAAACCCCATTTCACCGTACCTCACCTGAAGATCAAAACCGTAATTAATTAGACATATCATTTAAGTGCAGTACGTAATACTTAATTTGTGTTTAACGCCGTACTCACAATATTTAAGCTATATGACCTGTAAATTATCGACCAGACAAACCAGTGATTGCTATTATCAGCAACGTCCCCGCATCCCAGAACGATTTCATGCTATCAACCACCAATCCAGGTAGTCGCCTCGTACAAACATTGGTTTCTGGAGCATTTTAGCCGGGATTCCCCACGGGAGTTCGGTATTGTATTATACATGTTTTGTTTATTTGTTTCTTGTTTGACGCCACACTCACCAATATTCCAGCTATATCATGACGCTCTGTAAATAATCGAGTCTGGACCAGACAATCCAGTGATTAATATCATGAGCATCGATCCACGCAATTGGGATCGATGACATGCATCAACCAAGTCAGCGAGCCAGACCACCCGATCCTGTTAGTCGCCTGTTACGACAGGCATAGTCGCTTTTTATGGGAAGCATGGGTTGCTGAAGACCTATTCTAACCTGGATCTGCGCGGGTATCCAGAATTATATTGCTGGTGTATGAACAACCCCAGACAGCTAAAAGAATTGATGTCCCTC
The DNA here is from genome assembly GCF_022045235.1 of Haliotis cracherodii. Lineage (NCBI taxonomy): Eukaryota > Metazoa > Mollusca > Gastropoda > Lepetellida > Haliotidae > Haliotis > Haliotis cracherodii. The sequence goes on from NW_027266286.1 coordinate 15,071,487, forward strand.
GATTATCTACGTGTCGGATAATGAGTTCGTTACTGCATCCTTAGATGTAGGGTTGAGTTGGTTAGCAGACCGAGCGATACGACCCGACGCGATATTAAGGTCTTAATTGAAATGTTAGATTGATAGATCGACCCACACATACCGGTACCATTGTTAGCACTGTCTTTCAGTCTCGTTAACGAAGGCCCTAGACAAGGGGGTTTCTACTCACGTTTTACACAGAGACTTGGTAGCTAGTTCGAATTATACTTTTCCTCACATTTGGCAAAGAAATTTTGTAACTAGGACGAATTTTCATTAAATAATGTTTTTGATTCCCAAGCTGCAGCCTTTCCTGATTGCAAAATCATTTTCACGGAAGGCACAACTCGTCAAGGCGTCGGTGACTTGGTTACATCAAAAAGTGCAACTTCGGAATCGATAATAACTTTACAAATGCGGAATTAGAACACAATATATCATGCAATACATTTGTAAAACACTTAAGGGTTGGGCCGATTTTTATATTAAGGTCGGCTTTTCATGTGAAACCAAAGAAATCATTTAGACGGAAAGGCAGGGATCTCGTCATGTTCAGCTCTCGCGTGATTTCAAACGAACAAACGAGAGCATCTATATCTGGACAATTGATGACTTGGGCTATTGGGATTTGGTCAAGGTCAGATTGATATATCAAAACGACAATCGGTGTGGATAGAACTGTTTCTACGTCTAGCGTGAAGTGGACACTGGAGTATCGGTTGCCACGTATGTAGCGGTTCTATCAGCACAGCGTCTGGCTCTCACAATGACGATTAATTTCTTTCAAAAAGGCTTCATTATTTCAAGAGTTGTGTCTGATGTCAGGATGTAATGGAATTGATGTGTCTGTGTTAGTGATACATGGAAATGTCTGATCGTGAGTTACCAGAACTGTCCCTACACATCCAAGTTTGACCTATTTACCTTATGGAAATGTCAACTTTCAAAGTTACGAAAGTTCTTTTTCATACTGTTATGAAAATTACCCGACAGATTGATGGGACTGAAATCGATCCATTTTTCTTGAGTTTACTTGTAAATAGAATCGAACTTATAACAGAATCGAATACAGCAATGTCAACAGCCTCCGATGTGAATGGGTATAATTTTACGCCGCTTTAAGCAATGTTCCAGCAATATTACGTCTGGGGACACCAGAAATAGTTTTCACCAGGACACCAGAAATGGGTTTCACCCATGTGGGAATCGAACCCGTGCTTTCGTCGTGACGAGCAAACACTGTAACCACTAGGCCTCAAACATCACTGTGAACAGACCGCCTCCGTGGTCTAGTGGTAGAGCGTCCGCCCGGAGAGCGGAAGGTCCGGGGTTCGATCCCCGGCCTCGTCATACCAAAAGACGTGAAAAGATGGTTCTTGTTGTTACCCTGTCTGGCGCTCGGCATTAAGGTGCTAAAACAAGGACTGGTCGGCTCGGAGTCAGTATACTGTGTCTGAGTGGGGTATTCATGTTAAACTGCGGCATGGTATCTCAGTGTGCTAGCACTATAAATCGGCATCAGTCCGGTCTAGTACACCAGACAGCGCCAGACAGGGTAACAACAAGTACCATCTTTTAACGTCTTTTGGTATGACGAGGCCGGGGATCGAACCCCGGACCTTCCGCTCTCCGGGCGGACGCTCTACCACAAGACCACGGAGGCGGTCTCCCGACATAAAGAGAAAGTTGACTATTGAAAAAATGAAAAAGTTAAGGATCACCTTATTCTTTCATATTACAATAGTTAATCCCTCATGCCATGACAGATTAACATTACCAATATGAAAGAATCGGGTGATCCTTAACTTCTTTTGAGTAGTATATATAGGAGCCTCTAGAGCCGGCTACGTCACCCTAGCAGGTTTCGAAACAGACGTAATAAACATATCCGGCTTAATCTCAAATTAACGAGAATCACGAGTGGAATCCATGTATGTATTTGTCAGAGGATGAGTGCCCGATTGGTGACATACACTCTCCAAAAAAAGAAACGCACAGGTAGATTTTTAGTAAATTTATTTTACCTAATAAAGTCGATATATTTGTGCGGTGGAGCGTTGTCCTGTTGAAAGAGCTCTCTCTGGCAGTCAATGATTGGAAGAAGGTGAGTTTGAAAAATTTGATTCATGTAGCGATTTGCTGTCAAATGTCTCTGAACCACAACCAAGTCAGATCTTGTGGTGTAGGATATGGCACTCCGCACCATGACACTACTGCCACCGAAATTGTCGAATTCACGTACACAATGTGGGGCAAAACGCTCATTTCGACGACGATAAACACATTGTCTTCCATCTCGCCTGTGAAAAAGAAATCGTGATTCATCGCAAAACCACACTCGTCTCCAGTTTCCGAATTCCAACGCTGTAAGGTATGGCACCAACGCAAGCGTCGTTGATGGATCTTTTGCAAAACAGGGACGATAATTGGTCTTTTGGGTCGGATTCAAGCCTCGCGAAGATGGTTCCTGACAGTCTGGTTCGATATCCTCCTCAAACCCGGGATGCGCCCTGCAGTCTCCGTAGCTGTTACATTGCGATGACGTAGGTGGAACAGTCGAATGAAGCGATCCTGTGCAGGGGTGGTAACTCTTGGTCGGCCAGATCTCGGACCGTCTGCAGTGTATCGGTCCCAAAGGCGGCAAATGGTGCAGTGGTGGACGTTGAAGTTGCGTGCAACAGAAGACTGCGATTCTCCTCTTTGGATACGTCCTATGGCGATGTTCCGATCGGCAGCGCTGAGTCTCGGCATTTTCGAACTTGAATAATGTTGAAAATTGAATGACAAATTATCCTTGCCTTCATATACCACGAGTAACGAATGCCAAACAAGAGTGAAAACAATGCCGTTAAAGACATTGCAAATCGACAATGCCTGCGTTTTGACGCACCGTTTGTCGAATATCAGGCCACCAACATTTTCCAATAACTTTTATCCAATCTATATACCGGATTTGTTGTGTAGTCAGGTTCAATGAACTTCATACTACCTGTGCGTTTCTTTGTTTGGAGAGTGTAAATTTTCATGGAGGTATTTGTTTGAACGATTATGAAACAAATTAGTTTCATCGATCTACACTGATAAATGCTTCAACATCGATGAGACCTTCAAAAGTACCTTTAATTTTTCCGAACCAAAAAAGAGATTTTGTGCCGACACCATCATCAGGCACAATTTCAAAATTGTAATATATGTCTTTTTAAGGATCCCCTCAATCCTTTTTAACTGTGTGGGCAGAATAGTCTCGGGCCAAGTGCATTGGGGGTCGGGTGCCCGGCTGCTGTCTAGCAACAGGACTTGATCAGATGGTACCAGGGACAACCGACTCTCGTTTGCGACATCCCACCCGGATTATCCCACTTACAACTCCTTATGTCGCTGGACGATGCCCGATTTAAATACACGTCGACATGTTGGTTGGTTGGTTGTTTAACGCCGCACTCGGCAATATTCCAGCTATATGACGTCGGCCTGTAAATAATCGAGCCTGGACCGAAAATCTAGTAATTGATATCATGACCATCGATCTACGCAATTGGGATACGATGACATGCATCAACCAAGTCAGCGAGCCTGACCACCCGATCCCGTTAGTCGCCTCTTACGACAAGCATAGTCGCCTCTTACGACAAGCATAGTCGCCTTTTACGGCAAACATGGGTTGGTGAAGACCTATTCTACCCGGATCTTCACGGGTCACGTCGACATGTACCACGGCGTGATTCCCTATATCGGCACATCGTGTGAAGCCTATTTCTCGTGTCCCCTGCCCTGATATTGCTGAAATATTGCTAAAAGGGGCGTAAAACCTCACTCAAATATATCAAGCTGCCATATTGCTGACTATCCCGTCGTGAAACCCCAATCTTAAGGGCAGTGCTGTATTACGTCACTCCATTTGAGGCGGCCTTTAAACAAGACTGAGCTTTCCGAAGTTGTGAAAAGTGATATTTCATTGCAGTGAACATAACACCTGATATTTCACTGCCGTGACGTAACTTTTGCCATAAAAGAGTTACCTCCCCTCAAATTGTCTCCCTTTATCGTGGGTGTTTGGCCCGTACACAAACTGTTGACTTCCTTTTCACATTGACAAAGCACAATAATGATAGATAGTCATATATGGAGTTATTATCGCTTCATGTTGTTTGTTATATTCTCTTGAAAATGTTTCGTTATAGACTGTAAATTTATCATTTAACTCGTCAGTCGAAACTGATCATTTCGCAAAGCGCCATGTTTGTTACTTGACCAGCGTGTATTCTTTCGCTTCCAACAGCGGTCTCCTAGTTTTAAGAATTTTTTTTTTTAAAGTTGATTTTATATATATAAATATCTATATGTATGATACAGAATTTTCGTGACCCTTAATATTTTTTGTAACTTTTGTTTATATTTTTTTAAGATTCTGCAAACACGAAACTACTTTTTAGTCGCAAATACATGGGGTGGTGAACCGTCCTGTGTGTTAGGTAGGGAGAATTTGCGTTTCAAGATTTTACATTTGTAATGAAATAATTTCTTTTTACACAACTACACAAAAACGTATATAATAAATAGGATATCCCATGTGTCTCGTGAAATATCATGTTTCTCTCATCTCGTGACAGAGGAAAAGGAGATATTTTCACTCCTGACTACTCGTGAAAATATCTCCTTTCTCCCCTTCACTCGATGAGGGAAACATGATATTTCACTCGTCACATGAAATATCCTCAATTTACCCACTATAATAAAGGGTGGGTGAGTGACTTGGGTTCATGGCTGCTTTGAACAATATACCAGTTATATCATGGTGTCTTTAATTAAGGCAGTAGAGTTTGCTCAAAAACACACTACAGCATGTCATACCAACATTCAAACCAGATTTACTTAAATATGTTTCAGTAGTAAAAATACCCGACCATTTTAGATCTGTTGAGCAGCGATGGGGGGCCATTGTCAGTGGAACAGGATATTGGTGGTGACCGGGTCTTGTGTTGAACCTTGGACGTAAATATGACGCACAGGTCACATTCATTGATTTGGGCTCCAGCAATGAGGAAATCCAGCAGATCCTCTGAGGCGGCTGTCAGAGCATTGAAAGCCTGTCAATGCGGCAACGGTGCCATATCAATTCAGCACAGCGAAACTAATAGTTCCCACTAGATCGATCATACCTACATTCCATGTGCTAATAGTTCCCACTAGATCGATCATATCTACATTCCATGTGCTTATAGTTCCCACTAGATCGATCATATCTACATTCCATGTGCTAATAGTTCCAACTAGATCGATCATATCTACATTCCATGTGCTCTTCGCGACTGGTGTAAACTTTGGTTTCCTTGACCACAACAGAGTGAGTGAGTGAGTGAGTGGCCGTTTGGGTACGTGAGTGAGTGAGGGTGTGTGAGTGAGTGAGGTTTTATGCCTCTTTTAGAAATATTCCAGCTCTATAACACCGAGAATGGGCTTCACACGTTGGGAATCGAACCCGAGTCTTGGGCCAACCACGAGGCTACTGTCAACCATCACAACACTGGAACGTATTCATTACCCTACCATTGCCAAGATTGAACATCTAGATCGGCGATGCAGTCCCGGTGGGTGTGAGTGTTGTTTTATGCCGCACTCGGCAATATTCCAGCTATATGAGCGCGGCCTGTAAATAATCTGTGATGTGTGTTTATATGTTGCAGCTGCCCAGCTGAACGCCCGGTACCGACTGCAGCCTGGTCAAGTGGGCAGTCTGTGCAGTGGCCTGACGCCGGACCAGTGTCGGAAGGACGTGCCGTATGTCCTGGTGAGTGGTGTTGGGGAGAAAATAATCTTCTTTTCACTCAGTGAGTTTTTTAGTGAGATTTTATGAAGACTTTAACAATAATCCAGCAATGCCATTGGTGGATGTTTCACTTTGTAGAGACGTACTTTAACAGTGCATGCATTGTCAGTAGGGCTTCCAACACTGGTCAATCTTTTTGTATCATATAGTAATATACTGCTGAAAATACGTTAAAGAACGAATCTTTCAAATCACTATAGTTACAGTTTCTCTTGGCACTACTTTGTCATCCGTCAACTTCTAAGTAATGATTCTCAAACAATTATTTTGATGAGGTATACAATGAATGAATTATTGTTGTTGAATCCCTGAGTCAGCAATATCAATGTGGCCTGTAAATATTGGAGTATGATCCTTGCTGTCGCGATTAATTGTAACATATCTGATCCTAAATCTCCACAGGGAGACATATCCTGAGCTTGGATCCCCACAAGGAAACAAGTATTAGGAACTGGGGACATATTCCCGACAAGGAAACAAATATTAGGTACAGGGGACATATTCTGACCTTGTATCCCGACAAGGAAACAAGTGACAGGTTCTACGGACATATTCTAACCTTGTATCCTGACAAGGAAACAAGTGACAGGTACTGGGGACATATTCTGAGCTTGTATCCCGATAAGGAAACAAATATTGGGTAGTGGGAACATATTCTGACCTTGTATCCCGACAAGGAAACAAGTATTAGGTACATGGGTCATATTCTGACCTTGTATCCCGACAAGGAAACAAGTATTAGGTACATGGGAAATATTCTGACCTTGTATCCCGACAAGGACACAAGTATTAGGTACATGGGTCATATTCCGACCTTGTATCCCGACAAGGAAACAAGTATTAGGTACATGGGTCATATTCTGACCTTGTACCCCGACAAGGAAACAAGTATTAGGTACAGGGGACATATTCTGACCTTGTATCCCGACAAGGAAACAAGTATTAGGTACATGGGAAATATTCTGACCTTGTATCCCGACAAGGAAACAAGTATTAGGTACAGGGGACATATTCTGACCTTGTATCCAGACAAGGAAACAAGTATTAGGTACATGGGAAATATTCTGACCTTGTATCCCGACAAGGAAACAAGTATTAGGTACATGGGAAATATTCTGACCTTGTATCCCGACAAGGAAACAAGTATTAGGTACAGGGGACATATTCTGACCTTGGATTCCAACAAGGAAAGAAGTATAGGCACTGGGGACATATTCTGACCTTGTATCCCGACCAGGAAACAAGAATTAGATACAAGGGACATATTCTGACCTTGTATCCCGACAAGGAAACAAGTATTAAGTACAGGGGACATATTCTGACCTTGTATCCCGACAAGGAAACAAGTATTAGGTACAGGGGAAATATTCTGACCTTGTATCCAGACAAGGAAACAAGTATTAGGTACATGGGAAATATTCTGACCTTGTATCCCGACAAGGAAACAAGTATTAGGTACAGGGGACATATTCTGACCTTGGATTCCAACAAGGAAAGAAGTATAGGCACTGGGGACATATTCTGACCTTGTATCCCGACCAGGAAACAAGAATTAGATACAAGGGACATATTCTGACCTTGTATCCCGACAAGGAAACAAGTATTAGGTACAAGGGACATATTCTGACCTTGTATCCCGATAAGGAAACAAGTATTAGGTACTGGGGACATATTCTGACCTTGTATCCCAACAAGGAAACAAGTATTAGGTACAGGGGACATATTCTGACCTTGTATCAAACAAGGAAACAAGTATTAGGTACAGGGGACATATTCTGACCTTGTATCCCGATAAGGAAACAAGTATTAGGTACTAGGGACATATTCTGACCTTGTATCCCGACAAGGAAACAAGTATTAGGTACTAGGTACACATTCTGACCTTGTATCCCAACAAGGAAACAAGTATTAGGTACAGGGGACATATTCTGACCTTTGATCTCAACTAGGAAACAAGTATAGACACTGGGGACATATTCTGACCTTGTATCCAGACAAAGAAACAAGTATTAGGTACAGGAGACATATTCCGACCTTGTATCCCAACAAGGAAACAAGTAATAGGGATTGAGCATTTTCTGACCTTGGATCCCGACAAGGAAACAAGTATTAGGTACTGGGGACATTTTCTGACCTTGTATCCCGACAAGGAAACAAGTATTAGGTACTGGGAAACCGGGGATACTGCCAGGGATCGGAATAGTTCAGCATTTAAAAACATGACAGTCTCACACTTTGTTCACTGTCTATATTCCAGACCCACAGTGTCGTCGAGTGTGCTGTCCGCTGCACCAAACACCCTGGCTGCAAGTCCTTCAGCTTCCAGATCCGGCCAAACAGCGCCCGACACACTCATCGCTGTGAGATGGCACCGGACAAGGTGCACACCATCCAGAGTGCTGCCAAAAATGGCTCGGGTTATGAATATTACAGAAATGTATCCTGAAGCATGCAGCAATAAAACACCCTGTGGTATATCTGAGTTGTAGTCTCTTACTGCTGTTACTTGGTTTGTTTGTTGTTTAACACCGCACTCAGCAGTATTACAGCTATATGATGGTGACTTCTTTGAGTGGCATTTAGAAGTTGGTGTGATGAAGTAAGACGAGTTCCTTGGATGAACAACTTCTTTATTACAATTAGTGCGACGTTTCGGTGTAGATCCTAACACCTTTATCAAGCAAGTGGTCTGGTGGTCTGTAAATAATCGAGTCTGGCCCAGACAGTCCAGTTAGTGATATAATGAGCATAGATCCACACAACTGGGATACGATGACATGCATCAACCAAGTCAGCGAGTCTGACCACCCGATCCCTTTAGTCGCCTCTTACGACCAGCATAGTCGCCTTTTACAGCAAGCATTGGTTGCTGAAGACCTATTCTTCCCGGGAGGGCAGCTTTCTCGTTCTTTACGGCACTACGCTTCGAAAAAATATTTTGATAAATACAAATCACATTTCATAACCTGGTAAGCGACCCTCTGATTAGTCGGATGAAAGGTCGTTCTGACGTGACCCCTAATAGGATGTCTTCAGATCTTTGTTCAGCGCTAGCGAGAACTAAGGTCTGATTTTAATTAGATTGGTGCCTAACCAAGGTCATAATCAGGGCCAGTATGCGTCCAGTTTTGGCAGATACTCATGCGCCAAAGAGACACTGCAAGCAAATTGCAACGCTTTCAATCATTGGGACCCCCATGTCTACATGTAACAGTTGTATTGACTGGCTGTTCTTTCCCTTTGTTTAGGGCTAAGTTACACATTCAGGATTTTTACAGCCGTCCTTGATATGACCATTCCCGATTAAAATTTGTCAAAAGTCTGATCATGATCCTGTGATTCGTGGCGGGAACTTGACAAACAATCAGATATTGTTCAGGAAGCGTCCCGACTCAGCCGTTTCCAGCCGAATTCGTCCCGATTCTCCCGTTCTCAATCCGAATCTGTTCCGATTTGTATCTCCAGACCGAATTTGCCCCGACAGCGTCCCGAGTTTACCAAATGCGATCCGACAGAGATGAGACAGTGACCGGACAGTGAACCGACAAAGACGGTTCGCATTCGTCAAGATCTGGACGCAATCTGGACTCAATCGACAAGAAACTGCAATGAACAATTCATGCCCTTTCATCACAGGACACCGTCCAGACAACACGGGACATTGTTACGATTTTGATCCGATACAGCAGAATCTGCCACGACATAGTCACGATTGTAATCCGACCAGACAAAAAGGGCCGAGTTTCCCGACGGGACGCACCATACTGTCGGAAGTGTTTGACCGACCCCTCTGGACCTTTCCCGATCCGTAGGACTCTGTTACGAACGTATACGACTGAGGTCAGACAATGATAGGACGTTCCAGATCATTGGGGATAGTAATCCGACTTTTTCACTTTTCGTGTCGTAGCACTGTCTGATCTCAAACGGGAGCCATAATCGGCACTGTGTGAACCTGGCCTTATTGAATTTTTTGTTTATAAATTTAGTTGGGAGTCGATATATACAGTCAAGTCCCGTTAATCTGACATGGTTGGTTGCATATGATTATGTCGGATTGACCAGTATGTCTGATTAAGGAAATTAAGTAGTATCAACGTTCGTGATCGAAAATCGGACAACTACACGATAGATAAAGATAGAAACACGTAATAATAAAATATATATGAATCAGTTTGGTCCTGATCACACACCAGGACAGCCATGCTATAGTTTGGGCCTGATCACACACCAGGACAGCCATGCTATAGTTTGGGTCTGATCACACACCAGGACAGCCATGCTATAGTTTGGGCCTCATCACACACCAGGACAGCCATGCTATAGTTTGGGTCTGATCACACACCAGGACAGCCATGCTATAGTTTGGGTCTGATTGCACACCAGGACAGCCATGCTATAGTTTGGGTCTGATCACACACCAGGACAGCCATGCTATAGTTTGGGTCTGATCACACACCAGGACAGCCATGCTATAGTTTGGGTCTGATCACACACCAGGACAGCCATGCTATAGTTTGGGTCTGATCACACACTAGGACAGCCATGCAATAGTTTGGGTCTGATCACACACCAGGACAGCCATGCTATAGTTTGGGTCTGATCACACACCAGGACAGCCATGCTATAGTTTGGGTCTGATCACACACTAGGACAGCCATGCTATAGTTTGGGCCTCATCACACAACAGGACAGCCATGCTATAGTTTGGGTCTGATCACACACCAGGACAGCCATGCTATAGTATGGGCCTCATCACACACCAGGGCAGGCATGCTATAGTTTTGGTCTGATCACACACCAGGACAGCCATGCTATAGTTTGGGCCTCATCACACACCAGGACAGCCATGCTATAGTTTGGGTCTGATCACACACCAGGACAGCCATGCTATAGTTTGGGTCTGATTACACACCAGGACAGCCATGCTTTAGTTTGGGTCTGATCACACACCAGGACAGCCATGCTATAGTTTGGGTCTGATCACACACCAGGACAGCCATGCTATAGTTTGGGTCTGATCACACACCAGGACAGCCATGCTATAGTTTGGGTCTGATCACACACCAGGACAGCCATGCAATAGTTTGGGTCTGATCACACACCAGGACAGCCATGCTATAGTTTGGGTCTGATCACACACCAGGACAGCCATGCTATAGTTTGGGTCTGATCACACACCAGGACAGCCATGCTATAGTTTGGGTCTGATCACACACCAGGACAGCCATGCTATAGTTAAGGCCTCATCACACACCAGGACAGCCATGCCATAGTTTGGACTTGATCAGCACGTTAGCCAAACCGGGCCAGGCGCTGCAAGACTAGTGTCATTCGGAGATGATTCGGACCATGCCACACAGTAAAAACGAATGTTTGACCAATTGTAGGGGCATCACCAATTATTCATCAAGTCAGACAGCCTCCGTGGTCTAATGGTAGAGTGTCCGCCCGGAGAGCGGAAGGTCCGGGGTTCGATCCCCAGCCGCGTCATACCAAAAGACGTTAAAAGATGGTACTTGTTGTTACCCTGTCTGGCGCTCGGCATTAAGGGGCAGTATACTGTGTCTGAGTGGGATATTCATGTTAAACTGCGGCATGGTATCTCAGTGTGCTAGCACTATAAATCGGCATCAGTCCGGACTAATACAAGCAGCCACACACACACACACACATTCACGTGCATGCACGTTGCTATATAAGTGCAATACTCTTGGACGTGACGTTAAACCCCATTTCACCTCACCTTACCTATTCATCAAGTCATCTCAAACGTTTTTTTTACTCGTGAAGATCCGGGTTATTACTGGGTCTTCAGCAACCCACGCTTAATGGGGCAAGGTGGTCCAATTGCGTAGATCGATTTTCATGATGTGAATCACTGAATTGTCTGGTCCAGACTAGATTATTTACAGGCCGCAGTCAAAATGCTGGAATATTGCTGAGTGCAGCGTAAAACAACCAACAAACCAACAAACCAATATAAATGTATTGCTAGTGCGGAGTTAAACAACAATCAACCAATCAAAAATATATTGTTTTACTGCAAACCCATCGTCACCCATGGTTATGTTACATTGAGTTCATATTTCTTTTCCCATCCCTTACCATCATCCCATACCTCTTTGTATGTCTGTAATCATGTTATTTTTGAATATACCCTGCTTTTTTTGAGAGCATACATCACAAGGATCAGCAAAAATGTTTTGTGACTTACTGTAGGTGTTCTTGGCAAGTCAAAGAGGACTGTCAGCAAGTTTCATGGCAAGACATAAGTATCAAGCCTCTGGCAATCCCTCTTTCATTCCTCTCTGACATTTTGAATATGTCAACACACACTCGAAACTTCCTGTTCCTGTGGTAAGAAATACTCCCACAGTTCCCGATCAAGTGTGAAACATCCTCCTGAAGAGTACCACCTTTGACATAATGGTACACTCCACTTATTGCACATCAAATTTCACGTGGACCAGGACCAGAGTGAGTGAGTGAGTTGGGTTTAACGCCGCTTTTAACAGTATATATCACGGTGTGTCAGCTTACTGTGGGAGGAAAGCCCGAAGTGATGCAGGTCTCAGACGTTTACCAATTCGGTGAAAACCCACGAGCACGGGTATGGTGCTGACAAACCTAGAAACATAAACGGGGCGAACCAGGATTCGAACCTACAATCATAGGTTTCTGGTGTGCCTAAGGGATCCAACTCTGCACAGTGAATCGCGGCGCCTTAGACGACTGGGCCACCTGTTCCCCCGACCAGGATCAGAACTCTGGGAGCAGGTTTTACACACACACACGTTAAGCTTCAAAGCTCATATGGTTTCATGACCATGGCATAAGTTCATAAAATCTTTCAGTTCAGGTGTGCTTTTAACACATGACATGACAGTATATTAATTTATTAAATATATTCTTTTATTATACATTAATTGTACATCAATCATATTAAATACAGCACATGTACATACAAACAATTATTACAAGATGCATTTTCAAAGTCTTGCACTGAGAGAAATAACCTCTCAAATACATATGGTGGATAGTACAGGTAGTTTATAAAGTATCAATTAATGCCTTCCTCGGAACAGCCTCAACCATAACACCTCAGTTCTGTGATGCTGTGGAGGCCATACTTACTGCAACACCATCTGAATCATAATTACACAGATCTATTATGGTGATATTTGATTTCTTACACCTGTTTATAGGGCTGATGGAGGAACACCATTCTGGGGTTGAAGGAGTGAGTGAGTGAGTTGGGTTTAACGCCGCTTTTAACAGTATTCCAGTTATATCACGGCGTGTCAGCTTAATGTGGGAGGAAAGCCCGAAGTGATGCAGGTTTCAGATGTTTACCAATTCGGTGAAACCCACGAGCACGGGTATGGTGCTGACAAACCTAGAAACATAATCGGGGCGAACCGGGATTCCAACCCACAATCATAGGTTTCTGGTGTGCCCAAGGGACGCAACGTGGGTTGCAGGAATTCAGGAGGAAAGTCAATACAAGGTTGTTGTATAAAAATTAACAGAAAAACCATAACTAAATATTCTGATTGATTTAAGAAGACATTAATGGTACAAAAAACAAAATGCTTGACTAATTACAATTTAACTTGCAGAGAGGGCAAACTGGCTTTCAAATATTACTAAAAAAACAGTCAACAAGGTAACTATTCAAAAGGAAAGTAACCCCGTCAGTCGAGCTCTATAAATACCGCTGCACAAGCAATGATCCACGTGCTAGAGTGAAAATGTTTGTTTGTTCGTTGTTTAACGCCGCACTCAGCAATATTCCAGCTATATGATGGCGGTCTGTAAGTAATCAAGTCTGGACCAGACAATCCAGTGATTGATCATAATTGGGATCGATGACATGCATCAACAAAGTCAGCGAGCCTGACCACCTGATCCCAATAGTCGCCTCTTACGACAAGCATCTGTTGGGGTCACACATTACGTCCGGACAATTTCTCAGTTCGTAGGCAGGTAATTTATGGCGTCAGCCAGCTAGTGAAGTAGCCAGTCAGATTGTTTAGCCTGTCATTAATCTACTTTGTTTAACATTAGCAATGTACTGACATTCTCGGTGAAATTGTGTATTTTCAGCTGATGAATGTATGTCTCACTGTTTTCCCATTAGGCATGGTAATTAAGCTGTTCTGTCACAGTTTATACTCATTATTTTCCTTTCCTTAGTAGGCGCATGGAAGGCTGACACACAGTTAATTTATTGTTTTTTTGTTTAACGTCATTCTCAGAAATATTCCACCTAATGTTTAAAAGAGTGAACTTTTTTCTGGGACAGGGTGGTTCTGCTTCTGAAAGATATGATCCTTGCTCCATGTCACAGGACATGTTTGTGGTGTGCACCTAAAGACATGAGATTATAGACTTAAACCTCCTTGGTGAACAAACGTCTTGTCAGAGTACAGAGGCAGTTTTGTTAGTCTGGCAGCAAATACTCTAAATGAGATGGGAAAGGGTCTCCTCTTTCAGGAAAATCTACAGAAACAACGGAAGCTGATACCAACAAAACACCAATTACAACAAGACTCCACAAGCTGTTGAATCTTTGTGACGAAGGCAGGACATGTTTTTGAAAGCTAATTACTGCTCATAGACATTGGTAACAGACATACCGGTAGGTGACATTTATAGGACTGTTCGAACAGAAAAAGCTCCACATAATATTTGAGCATTGTCCGTTCATTATTTTTGTTGGTAATGTTTAAACCAGATTAAATTCTTTTTAACATAAGACACTAAAACATAAATTACAAATGTATTGATAATGAACTGAAGATTCAAATTTCAGTGAGTTGACTTTATTTTGATGGATGAAGCTACAGAAAGAAACCAGTGTGTTGTGTGCCAGGAAGATGGAGATTATGTGCTTCTGTATTTCAAAGAAAAGGCACACAAACAAGATGTCCTCCAACCACACCATTGCCACAGAAACCAATCCTCATGGATCACATACTGTGCTGGGTGGCAGAATAACTTCCAGTTGATTGCTTTGACTGGCTGCATCAAGAAATGCCAAAGATACAAAAGTGAATTCATTCATCCACCAAGGGCACCATTGGACATGGCAGTGAGACATCTAGAGTTGAGACAGTTGTCCAGACAGAGGACAGCAACAGGCATTTTGGACTAATTCTCCTCACCACTGCAGGGCACGGTGCATTCTGACAAATAATCAACATTTCACACTCAGTAGACGAGTAACTGATCCCGACATAATATTGACAGATGACCATGTACAACACTGAGAACAAACTGGGACATAAAATGATAAATTCAAGAGTACCATATTTCTGAACATCCCTTCAAGACTGCAAATTTAAATGATTAAGAATACCCAAGCCCTCCTCCACGTGAACGGGTCAACTTTTCCAGTGAACTACAACAGTTTGAAGAACGCATGGATGATGGCCACAGAAACCAACTAGAAATGATCCTCATGGATCACATACTGTGCAGGGTGGCAGAATAACTTCCAGTTGATTGCTTTGACTGGTTGCATCAAGGAATGACAAAGATACAAAAGTGAATTCATTCATCCACCAAGGGCACCATTGGACTTTACTTTCAAGGTAGTGTAATCGGATATTTTTTGTTTGGCCTAATGTAATGTGTGTGCTTGACATCAGAATGTAATGATATTTCAGTTCAACAGTGAATTTCAATACATCTTGTCCAATTCAATACATGCCACTTGAATCAGACTAAAATTACATTATTTAAAGACTCAATAACACACACAGGTTAAGCCATGGACCACATAAAGTATTGATAATAAATCCCAACAATTACATCAAGTATGGCTTTTGCTCCGACTGTTAAAGACAAAACAACCTTTACTCGTAATAAACTTGACATAACACCAAACTCATTTCTTCAAAACAGAAAGTTTAGAATGGAATAACAGTTTCTTCACATCTTTTTATATCATTTTGTTCTATCAAGTTTCATGGTAAACACAAAGAGGGAATTCAAAACATATTAAATGTTTCAGACAGTTTTGTTTTCTAAGCAAAATCCATACAGCATGTACATTTCAGGTACATCTAAAAGAAACATCCTTTTACATCTTTTCCAAAATGACCAGAATCGAGGAAGTCATAATATTTTGTAGTGAGTGAGTGAGTGAGTGAGTGAGTGAGTGAGTGAGTTTGGTTTTACGCCGCTTTTAGCAATATTCCAGCAATATCACGGCGGGGGACACCAGAAATGGGCTTCACACATTGTACCCATGTCGGCAATCGAACCCGGGTCTTCAGCGTTACGAGCGAAGGCTTTAACCACTAGGCTACCCGACCGCCCCCATTATGTTTTGTAATACCATGGCAGTAAGGATAGAACCTTCATTGTCTCATCTCTGGCAAAGTCAACATTTAAGGGAGGAAAGAGGAATAGAACTGTCATAAACAGGTATGTTAAGGGTACATACATGGAACGTACATAATCTAGAAAGACATAAATCTTTTTGCCAGTAAAGATGGAACCTTCATTGTCTTGACTCGGGCAAAGTCAACATCAACTTTTGAGGGAGGAAAGAGGGAAAGAATTGTTACAGACAATGAGCATCATTTCATTTAAACCACTAAAGTAAATGACGCTACATTGAAGATTTGATGAAAAGTAATGACAACAAAAATCTTGACAAAAAAAAGGATATTATGGAAATTCAAAATTTGTATGTCTATCACTAATGTATATGGTTACCCATCGAATGTAAATGTCAGGTTAAATTGATCACATGACATTCTTTAGGCGATCTTTTGGACAAGTTTGAAGCATGTCAGCCCATTTTTGATAAGAAGACAAGATTGCACCACCTGAAGCCTTCAAGTGACGTACAAGTACAGATGACTACAGTGACAGAAGCGCCAGATGACCGTATGCTGAGTAGCGCCATTGGTGATCTGCTGAACTTGCACGTATGTGTTTCCAGCTTATGTCCATGTGTATTGTGTGACAAAGATGTGAGAGTAAAAAGCACACTTATCAGTATCTACCTCATCTTCCTGAGCAAGAGAGTTAACGGACTATAAAAGTCCAGTTTCCACCCTTGCCGAACTAGGCTGGTATTATGGAGCTACATTTTGGCTGGACTAACCAGTTTATGCATAGTCCAATCCAAATAGCGCGCTGATATCAAAATCCGGTTTGTAAAGTGTCATGCAGATTTCGGGCGACTGCAGAATTTGCAAAGCATGTGCACTGCTAACTCGTTGTCAACAGATATTTTCTAAATCTTTTCATGTTTTTAATCAAGGTGCTCACGTGATTTGATGCACTTCGCGATGTAAGACTCGTTTTATCACATTATAGATCTTGATTATCGATCAGATCGTCTTGACTGGGCGCCACCATTTTGTTTGAAGCAAATGCAAGTGCTACGAGAGGTGGAATCTGATTGGTCAATAGGAGGGACATAGAAAGGACATTACTCGTATTAGCCACTGGTGGCGCTACGATCGAGCCCAGGAATTCCAGCCTAGTTCGGCAAGGGTGGAAACTGGACTTTTAAAGTCAGTTAACTCTCTTGCCTCGGGAAGATGTATCTTCCTTGACAGAGCTCTATTTCTTAAAAATGCATGAAATGATATACAATAATTGCTGCTTAAGTCGTTAAGCATAGTTTATAAAGGCAAACATTATTTCGTTTCTACATATTTCAACCATTGTTACCTCACAATCTATATTTTAAAATTTAGCATTTCTGTCATTGTATTTTTGTATTGCTACATAATATGTAATTTATTGATCTGGTGCATCATGTCTGGATGTTTTCATCATTTGCACATGCGTAGTATTTCTCTGTCAGTATTGGCATCCGCGCATGCTCAGTAATCTCTATTGTCAGGATGTCTATATTCCACGCATGCGCATCAGTTTGTTTTGCGCGCCATTGTTAGCAGCTTTTTTCTCACGACGTAGCAAAGTTTGCCAGTTTCTTCAAGTCATTCGGCGTGATATTTACCTGCAAGGTTCACAAGTCGTTGTAACCAGGTCCACTATCAATTGTAGCACGCAATCACTTCACGATGGCGCCTCGTAAGGCCAAAAGAAGTAACTTACGCAAACAGCCCGAAAGCCAAGACAATGGCGCCCAGCCTCAACTGGCTCAAGTCGGCGACGATTCAGCCACAAGTCCTCGTAGTACCCACAGGGCCCGCATCCGCTACGCAAGCGATAATCCCGATATCATAGACCCTAATCCGCAAAACTGGTATGTCTCGCAACTCAGGAAGCGCATTTCCGAAGAATTTGGACTTAACAACCTGCCTACCTCTATGACAAAAGCCCAATTGTTGCATTTATATACCAGGAACAGTGCCACATTGCCAACAAATCGTATTCAGCGACTTCCGAGAAGAGTACCTTCGGCTACCGTGACGTCAACAAGCAGTGAGGATACTAATGCTGATACGACAAATACGTCACAACTCGGGCCACGGACTGAAACTATCCGTCCATGTAACACTGAAGACACGTCCTCCAATGACAATCAGCAAATGAATTTGGCTGAATTGACCAAACTGATCATTTGGGGCTAGCATCCACACAAGTGGATCTTCTTCTCCCCTTCCATAAGTAATTCAAACCACCATTTTGCAAATTGCAACTTATCCTCTAGTAACCAGTGAAGCGCCCCTACCATCAGGGCAAGCTCGAGGTCTGGGAATCATGCTTGTAGCTTCACTGGACTACCTGGTCGCAGGTAGGCTGACCAGACTTGTGGTCGCAGGTGGGCTGGCAGCCATTCTAAGCGGTGCATTTATACTCGGCCGCGAGTACATGCACATCATTTTTTACCCAGTCAGGCTTAATTATGGTATGCATATTGCAGTATGCCTGACTGGGTCAGTATTACAATGAGAATCCCCCTGCCAAACATTAATAAATATTTGTTGCTATTTTTTTGTTTTGTCATTTATAAACTGCCTTTTGTATCTCTCCCAAGCCTACCAGATGGAAGTGGAACACAGTCGGAGCGGCACTCGAGGTCGGGGCAGTGCCAAAAGATGTGTTTCGGATTCACCCGATACGTCAAACAGCGCATCAGAAGTCAAGTTGGTGATATTTTTGTTTTTCATTGCATCATTACACCATTTTTTATAGGTATGCCCTCTTTACTTATGTTTTCTTCTCCCTATTAGCAGTTCACATGACCTGCCACCAACCCCTGCAGTGTCCCCAAGGACAAAAAATGATTCGGGTACCTAAATACTTATCTGATACGAAGTAACTTTTACCCATGAAGATGCAACTTCAGCAACTCATGCTTGTCATATGAGGCGATTAACGGGATCGTAAACAATGTGTGATAGGCATTAATTAGAAGTTGACGGATGACAAATATATATACATGAGTCGAGCAAGTATGCATCATATATAGCATAATCATTAATTAATTACATGTACACGAAGAATGAAAATACTTATATTGTTATGTATATCTGATATAATTTGGGAACAAATATTTGTTTTTATATTTGATATTATTTCATATAATTTCATATAATTTATATTTAAGGTGCTGACAGCAGGATCCGCAACTCACCCTTGACGTTTCCTACCTTAGACAACATGCATCTGGACACAGGTATCCAGATGTGGCAGACATTAAGAAGATTTTCAAAAGCGACATTATTACCACACTGGACACGCCAAGGACCATTCAGTAAGGCAGTCGATGCTTTTTGCAATTTTAGAGATTTTGTTCATTCTTCTTGATTGACAACATAGATGTCTGTCCATGATGTTATTAAAATGGTGGTAGGTTTGTACATATAATTGAGTATAAATATATAAATTGAGTAGATATAGGTCTTCAGCAACCCATACAAGGATATACACCATCGTCACATCAGGATGACGCACCCGGGCATGTAGTATCTGCCACAGTCTCACACACACGTCAGAGTTCTGCTTCTTGACAAGCAAGAAGGACACAACATTCCACCCATATACACACAAATAACGACTCACACGGACGACCACACAATATCATCGAGGGAGACGAAGTGTGCAACAACTATAACGACAGAGGTTGCAAAAGGGATGCCTGCATCTTCTCGAAACAAATGCATCAACTGCCGTCAAGCGGGGCATGGCCAAAAGGATTGCCCTAAAACTACTTTCCGTAAAGAGAAGAGAAAGTGACTGGTAGCGTCCACGCCTATAGATACTAGGCACTTGCAGAAGGAATTACGAGGACACCCCAACAGATCGTTCGTGAACACTTTAATTACTGGACTGTAAGACGGCTTCCATCCACTCATTGAACCAAATTCAAATGTAAAAACAATTTCAGTGCCAGGGAACAACCGGACACGGTTACAGCAGCTGTTCAAAAGGAAGTAACCAATCTCTTTGTATCGGGTCCTTGGGGTGCACCCCCATTCTGGGTGTTCAAAGTGAGTCCCCAACACGAATCTCATTTGAAAAAACACCCATAACACCCAAAACATAGTGTTAAAGCCAAAGCGAACCAGGATTCGAACCCACAATCATAGGTTTCTGGCGTGCCCAAGGGACGCAACTGCGAGACACTGCTTATCGTGTCCAATCTTCAGATTGCTATCATATCTAGCCAACCCATCCAGAACCACAAGTCAGCCAAAAGGACCAAGATGAGTCCAACGAATCAGTCATTGTAGACACTGAGCATACAGACAAGAGTCCACATCAGCCTTTAGAGGCTCCGCCAGAACGTGTCATGGTTCAACCCCTATTAAATCCAAATGGAAGCAAATTTCCACCATACCCAGATCCTCCCTCAGAGATAGTCCAGCCTCCAGAACCCATACAGGACTGTGGCCAAACACTTACACCTAGCCGCCCAAAAAGGGAAAGAAAGAGAACCTCCAATCTTCAGGATTTTGTGTTAGATTTTTGAAAGATTGTTTTTTTCATTGGGGCAAAATAATCCCCTAGAACAAGAGGTTAGTCTGTCCTATGATGGTTCTAATACTGTGTTGTGTTTACTCACAATGTCAGCTGATTTAACATAAATACTTGTGTTTGTGAGTATGCAAAAAGGGGCGGAATAATCCCCATGAACCTGATATAAGTCTGTCTGGTGATGGTTCATCAGTACTCTTCTTTTTCAGTTTATTTCAAATTGAGTGAGTGAGTGAGGTTTTACGCCGCTTTTAGCAATATTCCAGCAATATCACGGCGGGGGACACCAGAAATGGGCTTCACACATTGTACCCATGTCGGGAATCGAACCCGGGTCTTCGGCGTGACGAGCGAACGCTTTAACCACTAGGCTACCCAACCGCCCCAGTTTATTTCAAAACATTGATTTTCCTTGTGACTTTCTAAACAGAAAGGGACCCTTCAGTGCTTAATGATTACATATTTTATAATTTCAATAATACTGGACTTTATAAAACAGGCAGTTATTTGCAATTTTTACTTTTTTAAATGTCAATGAATGTCCAACCATTGGTTTAATCTAAGTTTTACTCCTGTAGAGAAGGAGAACGTGGGAACGTGTACCTCAGGACTAACAGATCACTCACTTTGGGAGAATTAATTCAGGCCTTCGGAATATTTAAGGACCTGTACTTTGAGCATAATGATGCTTAGAAGAAACAACCTGATGGCCATGAGCAAACTGTCATTGAATTTATGGTGGTACAGCACATTATGACTATCATAAACTATTCGCATCAAGAGTGGCAGCGTATGCTGAGGAAGGAGTACACATTAGATGGGATATGCATGACCAACACCTGTACAGTTTGTGTTCTTCAGGACTGTGCTCTCGAGCATGTGCCGTGTGTCACAGTATCAGTCATGGAACGGATTTCTGTCCCAACATTGTCGAGAATACCCATCGGAAACCACCCATGAAGAAGGAACGGACTATCACATACAATAGGAAAGCAGGTGGCAGCATGGACTCCAAGGGCAGACCTCGAGTTAAGAAGTATGGGAAAGAATTGTGCAATAATTTCCATGCTCCTTCCTTCACATGTGTTTGGCTTGTAATTCCGACAAACTTGGCCACAAGAACTGCAAGCCTGAGAACAAGAAGAAGAATCGGGAATGACTGTCTGATAATGTGCAGCATGGTCTGCATCATTTCCCTTATCAATTAGACCTTACGCCTGTCAGTGTTGCAGAACTTAAACACGAACTGCAACTACATCCTGACCAGTCATTTGCAACCTACCTGACACAAGGCTTAAAGCACGGTTTCTATCCCATGATCGAATCTATCCCGCAGGAGACGGTTGAGTGCCGAAATAATCTCAGTTCTAGGAAGGAACCTTTATCCGTGTCCGAGGCTGTTCAGAAGGAAGTTGATCAGGGGTACGTTATCGGACCTTTTCATGTATCACCATACCCCACATATAGGGTCAGCCCTCTTGGTCTTGTCAAGGGCAAGTATTCGAAAAAGAAGCGCCTGATATTGGAATTATCAGCCCCTCATGACAATGTAGACATTTCTAGTATTAATGGACTTATAGATAAGGAGTCATGTTCATTATCCTATGTGACAGTAGATCATGCCATCTCAGTCATCTTACAGCTTGGTAGGGGTACTCAGATGTACAAAACAGAAATTACAGACGCATTTAAGCAAATCCCACTGAACCCAGACTATTGGCCCTATTTTGGTTTCTGATGGGATGAACAGTATTATTTTTACACCAGACTGGCATTTGGATGTAGATCAAGCCCCAAGATTTTTGACACCTTGTCGCAAGCCTTATGCTGGATACTGGAGCACAACTACGGGATCCAACATGTACTACACCTGCTCGACGACTTCCTGACTCTTGACCCACAGGGATACGATGCTAATCAAACTCTGCAGACCATCCTGAAGGTGTTACACAAATTAAATATTCCACTAGCAGCTCATAAGACCCAAGGACCTGTTACTGTCATTGAATATTTGGGCATCATATTAGATTCTGACACTATGACTGCACAACTTCCAGAGAACAAAGTGAAAGAGAGAACTTTGTCACTATTGTGACATTTGAATTACGCCTGCAGGGTTATTCTGCTTGGTAGGTCATTTGTGTCATACCTCATCCACAACATTGACTAAGTTGCACCATCACGTCAGCTTATCAAAGGAATTTCGGACCAATCTCACCATGTGGAACAAGTTCCTCACAAGCTGGAATGGCATTTTCTCTTTTCCATGACAGAGTCTTTTTTCCATTTTTCTCGATGTTTGTTGAGTGTGTTCAGGAGTCAACAAGGTCAGAAATGATCTCAGTTTTGTGTACGTGTCAGGCCAGAGTGTTTCAGTCCAGAAAGAAAAACCCTACCCGACACAGAAAACAGTAAAGCCTGCTATCTCGTCAAGGAAGACAGAAGTTCAACAGTCAAAGAAAACCTATTGAAGAGAGGAAGGAGTTTATCAAAAGACATCGACTTTGCTACAGATGTTGCATGGCAACAACACACATTGCCAGGATGTGTAAACTGCCAGGAAAATGTTCTGTGTGCAATGACCCTAGACATGCAACAGCCCTGCACATAGACTATTCTCCCCCTGTCCAGAACGACAGACTGCTGGATGACAAAAGCGGGGAGAAGGATCAGACAATAGTTAAAAGTGGGATAAGAGATCCTGTTTCCTCCAAATGTACACAGATATGTTGGGAAGCATTCAATGGTAAATCTTGTGCCAGAACAATCCTGGTGAATGTATATCCAAAGGGCCAACCTGAATTATCAGAGAAGATGTATACATTACTTGATGACCAAAGTAACTCAAGCTTGGCACGATCAAAGTTCTTTGAGATATTCAACATTGACAGTGATGAAGTGCGTTATACACTTTCCTCATGTGCAGGTGTAGTGCAGACTTCAGGAAGGAGAGGCAGTGGTTTTGTAGTTGAATCAGTAGACAGTGGGGTTAGTTTTGATCTTCCAACTGTCATAGACTGCAATTCAATTCCTAATCAGAGGGATGAGATACCCACCCCTGATGTATCTTTGCATTATTCACATCTCGTCGACATTGCAGATGACATTCCTCCAGTTGATGAATCTGCTGACATTCTATTGCTCATTGGTAGAGACTTGATTCAGGCACACCATGTCTATGACCACCGCATATGCTCAAAAGCTACCTTTAGGTTGGGTGATCATTGGTGAAAGTTGCATAGGCAAGGTGCACGAACCTGACATTGTGAATGTTAAGAAGATATACCTCTTGAAAAATGGACACACGTCTCTTTTCAAGCCGTGTCCGAACTCATTTGATCTGAAAATAAAGATTTCACAGGATATTCTGTCGCCTGAAGAGATATTAGGAAGGACAGTATTTGAGGTCACCAAAAATGATGACAAACCTGGATTATCTTTTGAAGATCACAAATTTCTTCAAATCATGGACCAGGAAATGTATAGAGGCACAAGTGGAAACTGGGTCACACCACTTCCATTCAAGTCCCCAAGACCACTCCTTCCTAACTGTTGTGTATTGTATAAAAGATATAATACCATGACCAGTATCGATCCACAGAATCTCTACTTTATCAGGGCCAATACTTGCATTCGAATAACCTCCCTTGTTTGCTCTCTTTGATATGAGATTGTTATGTAAAATAAAACCGCATGGTTTTTCACCCGCCAGTGATTTGGGTTAGTTATTTGGGAACTAAATGTAGTGAAAACGTAACAATTTGGCGACGAGGATTGTTTTTGTTCACGCCACTAGTGACAAACAAACTTTTAGCTATAATGGCAGCCACTGGAAACACTGAAGCGTTTGATAAAGCGAAAGGCACATGGGATGTGTATGCTGAATGCATGGATGCGTATTTGAAGGCGAATGCAGTTGAGGAAAACTTACTTGTGAGTTCATTTCTGGCTGTAATTGGAAACAGAACTTATACTTTACTCAGAAGTCTTGTATCACCGGCGAAACCGGCAGATAAATCTTTGGAGGAATTGACGAATGTTTTAAAGGAACACTACAGTCCGAGACCTGTTGTAATTTCTCAGAGACATAGATTTAGAAAACGGCGCCAAGGAACAAGTGAAACTATCGCAGAATATGTTGCTGCACTTCGTGAGTTGAGTGAATATTGTGATTTTGGGACAAATCTGAATGACCAATTACGTGATCAGTTAGTTTGTGGTCTCAGATCGGATTCTATACAAAAGAGACTTTTGTCAGAAGATGCATTGACACTGGAAAAAGCATTGAAGATTTCGGTTTCCCTTGAGACAGCTACAAAAGACACTCAAGAATTACACAACAAGGTAACATCAGAAGTAAACAAGTTATCAGTAAAGAAGAAACTTTCCACAGAGATAAGAATGACAAGCGTCACACATATCCACGCAGTAGTCACTGCTCTAAGACAAATCATCATGCTAATGACTGTTGGTTCAAAGACATTGAATGTTACAAATGTGGCAAACCTGGACACATTAAAGCTGTCTGTAGATCTAAACCATTAAAATCAGATGGGAGGAGGAAACAAGGTTATGACAAACACAGGGTTCATCATCATTTAGATGAAGAACAAGGTCATGATATGAATGAACTTCCTCTTTTCTATGTGAAATGTCACGACCTCGACAACTTTGCGTGTACTCGAAAATCCACAACTGAGAACTGAAGATGGAGCTCGATACAGGATCAGCTTTATCGATCATATCAACCAAAGAATATCAATCTAGATTCAGTGATGTCAACCTGAACAAAATTGATGCTGTTCAAAAGACTTATACAGGTGAACCAGTTAAATCTGAAGGGAAGTTACACGTTATCGTCGAATATCAAGGTCAGAGGGAGGACTTAGAGTTGTATGTGGTTGATGGTCCAGGGCCCTCTCTACTGGGAAGATCTTGGTTACGCAAGATACAGCTTGACTGGCCATCGATTAAACAGTTAACAGCTGTACCCAGAGAAACAAAAGGCGAGTTACAGGACATTTTACAAGCTCATGCTCACGCAAGGAGCTTGGAACAGTGAAAAATGTTAAAGCAAAGATTGAAGTAGAAGATGGAGTGACGCCAAAGTTTGTTAAAGCACAACCAGTCCCCTACTCTCTACGCCCAAAAGTGGATGAAGAAATTGACAGGCTGGTACAGGAGAAAATCATTGAACCTGTTGACTTTAGTGACTGGGCAACGCCAATAGTTCCTGTGGTTAAGAAGAATTGTAAAATAAGACTTTGTTGAGGTTTCAGAGTCCAGAGTTACCAGTTAGCAAGTTACCTCTACATATCGGGTTGGTGCAGTGTTATCGCATGTCACCAAGAATGGAGAAAAACCCATCGCCTTCACCTCCAGAACATTAACGAGCACAGTGCTCAACTACGCTCAAATCGACAAGGAGGCTTTGGCCCTGACATTTGGTGTGAAGAAGTTCTCACAGTACCTCATTGGTAAGAAATACACACTTGTTACAGATCATCGCCCTCTCACCAAGATATTCGGACCAAAGACTTGTATTCCAACGTTAGCAGCAGCTAGACTACAACGTTGGGCAATTCTGTTGTCAGCATATGACTACAACATAGAATACAGGACATCCCAAACACCAGCCTTCTACAATTATCATGTGATGTTCTCTCAACGAGTAGCAGCATACATTGAGCATGGCGAAGCTATTGATTGGAGCGTGCATGATCAAAACATTTGGACAATTTGGATCCACGCAATTGGGTTCGATGACATGCATCAACCAAGTCAGCGAGCCTGACCACCCGATCCCGTTAGTCGCCTTTTATGGCAAGCATAGTCGCCTTTTACGGCAAGCATGGGTTGCTGAAGACCTATTCTACCCCGGATCTTCATGGGTCGAAAGATGTATGGAATGCAATTGAAAGCGTTAAGTCAAGTAACTCTGCTGATTTGACTGATGTAGTTGATGGAGAAAGCTACAGGGCACTTTGTGAAGAAGGCATGTTCCTTGCACATCCACACAATATAAGCACAGTATTTGATACTGATGGAATTCCCCTCTACTACTCATCTAAGGTGAAGCTATGGCCAATATTTTTGTCCGTCAATGAATTGCCACCATCTCAGAGATTTGCAAGGGAAAATATCCTGATAGCAGGAATTTGACAAGGCAAAGGTAATCCACCATTGAACAATATATGTGTGCATTTGGCGAGGAAA
Source organism: Haliotis cracherodii (assembly GCF_022045235.1). Classification (NCBI taxonomy): domain Eukaryota; kingdom Metazoa; phylum Mollusca; class Gastropoda; order Lepetellida; family Haliotidae; genus Haliotis; species Haliotis cracherodii. Next base: position 15,098,470 of record NW_027266286.1, read on the forward strand.
TGTGTACCTTGTATGAGAATGGCATATCAATCCAGCTTTCACCTGCTCATGATCCCTTTGTTGTGAAAATGGCAGTTTTACTTGCAACAATGGATCTTCAAGCCAAAGCATATGTTTTAAATATGACAATGCACAATGGAAGCTTTGGATGCAGTACGTGTGAGGAAGAAGGGCAAAGTGTGACTCAAGGAAGAGGGTATGCTCGCCATTACCCCTACAAACCTTATTCTGAAAGACCTGATAGTAGAAAATCTGATGATATCAAATATCACAAGGGACCACAAGCAACAAAGACCAATCGTCTTAAAGGTATTTGTGGCATGACAGGCCTGTCATCTATGTCATGGTTTGATGTTGTCCTTGGAGTAGTACCCAATTACATGCATGGAGTCCCTTTGGGAGTTACAAAGAAGATGTTATACATGTGGTTGTCACCAACCAGTAAGGGTAAACCATATCTTGTAGGAAAAGACAGAACTATTGCCAACAGGTTGAAAAATATTTGCCCACCAGGTTATGTGGAGCGTTTGCCAAGAGACCTGGAAAAGAATTATAACCATCTGAAAGCAACAGAACTCCAGGCATGGTTGCTTTTTTATTCAATTCCATGCTTAAATGGTATATTGGAAACTGTATACTTGGAACACTTCGCTCATCTGTCTGAGGGAATACACATTCTCCTTGGAGATAGGATTAGCGAGGTCGATCTTGACAGGGCTGAGACATTGCTTGACCATTTTTACTCCAAGTTTGGAGAACTCAATGGACAAGGTAGCTGTGGCTTGAATGTTCCCAATATTGGTGTTCATCTTGTGTCTTTTGTAAGGAAATGGGGACCGTTGTGGGGTTGGAGTTGTTTCCCATTTGAGGACATGAATGCTGACATTTTGAAAGCTGTCCATGGCACAGGAGATGTTACCTGTCAATATCTTCGCCTGAAAGAACTAAGAATGAAAATGTCTAATATCAATCTGGAGGGAGTTAATGAAAAGACGTCAGATTTCATTCACAGTATGAAATCAGGAAATAACAAGTGTTGGCGAGGATTAAAGAAAATGAAGAACTGCCACACAGCAGGACAGCCCAAACCTGTAACCAGCGTACCATGCACAGATAGAGAGAATATGCTACGTCACGAATGCTTCCAGTGCACTTGAGATTGCGCAGAGCGATCGAGGGTCAGTGCGCCTTTAGCTTTCGGGTGTTGTGATTTTTTTCGCTGTCAGGCACTTATTTCGACTATAAGTTCTTGGAATGACTTGTACTTGCCCTCTAAGTGATTGGTTATGGTTGCGACTATAACTATACTCAACTAGCTGTTTGATTGGACATGAGCTCAGCGTGCCTGACCTATTAATATAGACATAAACTTTGACCAGTGTTGACTCGAGCAGTCCACGAAATTAGGTCAATATGGCAGACATGCAGCCCACTACATGTACGCCCGGGGGCAGTCAGAGTCCTAACCCTAGAGGGGTCAAGTGTAAAGAACGTGAATCAGTTCAAACAGACTTGAAGGAACTGTATCATTATGAAGGCTGTGATGAGGTGTCGGACCATGCTCACGCATCTCGGCCTGGCCCTTCTCGACATTTCCCATCCCGTCCATCGGTGACACAGTCACGTGACACGAAGACCTTGCCAGATCAACTCTTGGGAGCCTTCACCATTGCTACAGAGCCTTAAGGGACTCACCAGCATCGTAACCATGGTAACAGACCCTACCAGCAGAATTACCATCCTATCCTCGAGGTGGCCGAGAACATTTTTTAGGACCCCGACAGAACCCAGGCCACACGAAGAAATAAAAACCAAAGAAAGTGTGAGTCTTGCCGAGTGTGATACTGATGTGTCAATTCTCCCTCACTCAGTGTTTTATGCTGGTCAAACTAAAGACTTTAGTCATAAATGGACCAATATCACGTCAGACCCTTTTGTGCTAGACACAGTTAGAGGCTCTCAAATTGACCTCCAAGATTCTGCGGAACTGGTGTTACCCATGCCTCGGGTTGTGAAGGTGAATCACAAAGAGGAACAATATATTAGTGATGAAGTTCAAATACTGCTTGACAAGGGTGTTGTTGAGCAAACACAGCTTAGTGAGGGAGAATGTGTCTCGTCTATATTTACAAGATTGAAACTGGATGGGTCATACAGACTAATTCTCAGTTTAAAAGCATTCAACAAAAATGTTCTGTACGAGCACTTCAAGATGGATACTTTAGATCCACGTTGCTGGCACAGATGCTTTAAAACCTGACCCTCGATCGCTCTGCGCAATCTCAAGTAACCCTCCAGCATTCCAGTGACGTAACAGAACTCCAATCAAACTTCAACTTCCAGGATAGTCTCGTTTAATTTTCGTATTATGGGATATTTCGAACAGAATGACTAGCAGGAAAAAGCGAGGATATCCTTACATGGAATATCTATTTTAAGAATTTTCTGTGCAGAAACATGGCGGACACGATCAGCTTTCTATTGATGTATAACATGAAAGAGTTCGTCAAAGCTGTAGGGGCGTTGTCATGGGTGAAAGTCCAGGTTTTTCCACGTTGATTACAAACATATTATATTATCTCACAAATTATGATTTTAATCACGTTTTTTTATCTAATAAAAGTGTTGTAAATCCCAATGTACATGTGTCATACATACTTATAAAAATATAAATCTTAATTTTTACATATTGAAGCAAAAATTCCATTTTAGGTGCCGTGTCTGGCTTTAACATAAGATGATAATACATAATTCCAAATGTTTTGTGAAAGAACTGAAGATGCAAATTTCAGGGAAGACCATGTCCACCCAGTTTGATACAAATGAATCCAGGATACACATAGCATCCGATTTACTGCAAAATGCTGGCAAGTACATAGTCCTGAAACTAATCTTTTGAAGAACTAACATCTGGTGGAGATCCGTGGTATGTTTCATTATAAACTATAAGCTATAAACTGTCAGGTTATGGACCAAAACGTTTTGTCTGATTGCAACTGTAAATATATCTGCTTGGCCACAATCAGACTCTGCACTTTAACGTGCCATGACAGTTCTTATGTTTTTTTTTGTGTGGGTACCTCGTATCTCGAAGTATAGTGCTGCTTTGCACAATTTTGCTTGACCACGACTTTGCATATATTACTTATTGTTCATGTTCGCTATTGCTGATTGCTGCCTACGTTGAAAGTTTGGCTTGATACACATTCTACTTGGCTAGCCACCAGTCACTGACCAAAGGGGTAAGCCTCCTCTACTTAGGTGTCTGTGTAAGATATTGTTGGGCTTTGCTGTATATCTGAGTATTGTGATTAGTTACTAGGGATGTCACGATTCACCGATTGTACCGATGCACTGGTTGATAATTCTCATGATACGATACGAGATACATGTACATTTATATTGATACGAAATTGTATTGAAATCAGTATCCATTTGATTGCGTATCGATTGAGGTTTTTTTTCGAATTGAAATGTCATCATTTTTCTGAATTTGACACATACGAAACCGTCCCGATAACAAACAAAGCTAGCTTTACTAGGACCGTCTATATACACGATATTGTGCAAATAGTGGACCAATGCCGTGCAATATACACGACTGGAAAACTCCCTTCTCCGCCGTGAGACGCGATCGCTGATTGGTCTATTAATTTCCTACACAACAAACCTGGTTCCCGGTCTCAGTTGCGCTACGCTACATTGTATATTACTCTTATTGAATTTCTTTTTGATTACTCTATCGGTTTTTGAAGGCTCCATTCGATGGGATCGTAATTCCGTTTGTTTTTGGCAGGGGTTTTGTTACATTTTTCCCGTTCTTAAAGATAGGATTATGTTTTTTGTTGGTTTCAGGACTTTTATAGAGAAGAAGTACCAAGGGCAGCAATTGATAAACTTGACAGTCTCTGATAGTCAGTCGAACCAGCAGAAGGATTGCAGAAGCTGTGGAGTTTTCGTTCTCATGGTATTATAACACAAATATAGCATATACCAGTACTCGTAATTTAAGTATCTTACGACATCCAATTGATATATACTAATCATTCGGTGGCCGTCCATGTGTATGAGTAGATTGCAATTACGTAATCAACCTCAAATTGTTGCGTTATTTAAACGAAAATCTTGTTGTTGTCAATGCCAACCATTATAAGAGTTTATTTGAAGTGAAGTATATTTGTATAGATAATGATATTAAAATATAATACACAATGCAACAACTTCAAACAAACTTCTGCCTGGGACAATATTTACTATCTGAAAAAGTCTTGGATGTTTTGCAACTTCAACATACAAAACCACCATCTGTTATTGCAGAATGCTGTAGCCATTATGAAAGGTCTGGAGGTGAGGATTACAAGACAAGCACACAGCAACGCTGGCAGGAGATATGTCACCTGCACAGTTTTTGATAACACGAAGGACAACAAAGATGAAGCTTGTAATCTGCCTTTCTGTTTGCTGCCAAGCATTGGGAAGAGAAGAATGAGAATTAAACCTGATTTAAGTGGGCCTTACAAATGCTTATGCCAGCCAAATGGAGTTGTGACAACAAGCTATCTCTTTGGCGATGATCTGACCAAGAAAATAAAAGACATTACTGACTTTAAGCAACTGACTAACAAACTATCCAGTGACAAACACAAGTTCAATGCTCATGGTAGCAAGGGAAACAGATTCTCACCATACCAGCCTCGAAGACAGCATTATTCAAATGGATACAACCGGTGCGGAGGAAAGTCAAACCCTAGATATGGGAACAAATACCCCAACAATGGCCAAAGTCAATCTGGACAAGGTTATCGTGGCAAAGGATATTCCTCTTTTTTAGCGAGGCGACAGAAAGAGGGACGGGGGAGGAGATAATTGCTCCCACGTCAACAATCACCCAGGTGAGCATGGTGAACTGTGACATGTTTGACTGGGTCAATACACTTGACAATTTCTCAGCAGGTAAAACTAGACTATGTAAGGAAAAATGGCAAGACCTAACTACTGACCGATGGATTTTGTCATCTGTTATGGGTGTCTCTATTGACTTTATTGACTGCCCACAACAGACTTTTGTGCCACGCCCCATCCTTTTTAACCAGGAGGAATTTATAAAAATCAACACAGAAATTCAGTCAATGCTGTTTAAAGGAATAATTGAAACATGTGGCCATTCAGATGGGGAATATGTGTCAAACATTTTCAGTAGGATTAAAAAGGTCAATTCCTTGAGATTAATCCTAAATTTGAAACATTTGAACAATATGGCAGATAAGCATCATTTTAAAATGGACACTTTGAGAATTGCATTGTAACCTGTACACAAGGACTGTTACAAAGGCTGGAAAAGAGACTGTGTGTTTAGGTGGTTTTATGAGAAACCGATTGGTCAAGAGACATTGTTCAGTGAAAGTATTTTAAGTTCAGTTGGAAAAGATAGTTAAGACATCTGATATTGGATACATTCCTTCATGTTTTGTTTTAACATGTGGTTATAAGCTTTTGTACTTCTTAGTAATACATGACAGTTTTGGTATTCCTTGACTTGCGTTTTTGTTATCATGATATGTTGTACATTCATGATATCATAGTGAGGAGAAAATGTGTTTCTTTCTCTAAATATCTCACGCGATTCCGTATATGGAATAGTGAGGTGGAATTAAACAGTTAAACAAGACTTACGTGTAAGTTGAAGTTCGACTATAATTCCACCGAGCTATGACGTAGAGATTATGTGCCCGCCACACCCACCCAGGTTTAATTATACGAAGCACATTTTCAATTTAAAGACTGACGGTTCAGCGCATTGGCACATCTCACGTAATCCCTACGTCATAGCTCGGTGGAATTATAGTCAAACTTCAACTTACAGGTAAGTCTTGTTTAACTGTTTAATTATTTGCATTTATGCTAGGCTGAAACATTTTAAATATTTAATATTAATTCTTCCTCTTAAAAGCAGCTGGTTCAGAGCAGTGTTGTAAATTACCAGTAACTCATAAAAGTAGCTGATGCAAGTATGACAATAGCGGAGTGATACATGATTTGATTATTGTGAAGTTCAGCTTGATATTGAGTTAATAATGATGTTTCCCCAAGATGTGGTCACAAGTGACATGAAGCAACTGAACACTTCCATTTATTTAAATGACAACAAACAAATGTGGGACTGAATTCACTTTTCAGCATTTATTTCATGAAAATACATTTCAAGTACAACTTAACTTGTTAGTGTCTGACACTTGTTTGAATAAACAGAATCAACCTTTTCTAAGTATTATTAATTTATCATTTTACAAAATAATATACTGATAGTAATTAGAACACATAATTGTGAATGTGATATGTAATTAGAAAGTTTGCTTCTAAATAAACTCATAAAAGGTTTGTAATACTGTATCGAGATATGTATCGTATCTTGACCTCAAAATCGAGATATGTATCGTATCATGAGGTACCCGTATCGTGACACCCCTAGTAGTTACATTACATTTGTTCCCATCAAAAAGAAAATGAACATGGACAGCGTTACTGGTGGAATTATAGTCAAACTTCAACTTACACGTAAGTCTTGTTGAACTGTTTAATTTATTCTCTTGAGGCAAAAATCACAGAACTTATGAAACTTCATGATGATAACAACTGCATGATCAAAAGTGTGAAAAAAACCGTCTTACAAAATATCTCTAACAGATATTCCACCTCTCTCTTCCGTACTGCTATAGAGATGTGTGTATGCGCTGATTCATCAGTTCATGTGAATTGATTCATTGGTCAAAAGGTTAATCAGGAGAGAGAAGATTTATCATTTTCTCCTACGGTTCAAGGACGTGTCATCAAGATTCTTTACGTTAAGTGTGTCTATATCAAAGATGGGACCCGATTGCTAACAACGATTCTTGAGTGGGTCTCTTCAAGAACTCTAGATCTACTTTTGAACTTTTGACCGATACGGCTACTGGTCGTGGTCAGCCAAGATGGCGATGCCACTGGCAGAAGGGGTCAAGGGACCAAGTAGCACTGCTGGTGACAGCGTGGCAAGAGACACTATTGGCCTATTTGATTTTGTTGAGAATCTCACTGAGATTTCGAACGATGCCTCTTATTCTGACACGACCTCCACTTGGGGAAAGTCGAACTCTAAGAGAGTAAAAGAAATTACTGGTTTCAAGCCAAGTGGCAGAAAAGGAGAGAGGGGCAGTGACCCAGATTCCGTGAGGGGGTTGCCGCTGGACTCTACACTGCAAGTACAACTTCAGGGCCAGAACGCCCAGGCTCAAGCCATGCGTGAACTCTGTGCTACATTTGCTAAAAATAGCAGCAGGGGGGAAAGTGACGGAAAGAGCCGAGAAGAACCGATTGCTTCCGTATCGCAGGAAGATTGCGGCGCCCATAGTGAGGAAGGTGAAACATCCGATGAGGACATGATTGACAATTTGGTAAATCAGTGTATAGACAGTGAGCATTCCAGTGGTGATAATGGTGATGTTGAGACCGATTTGAACAGTCTCATGAAAGATATGGTCGAGTATTTTGGCAAGGAGGACGCTGCCGGTCCGGAAATCACGGGAAACCTGGCCAGATCTGTCAATGAGGGACTGTCTAAACCTCCTAACATGGTCAAGTTTAAATCCCTATTGGACAAGTACAAACGGCCTCAGAATGTTTGGAACCTTTTGGTACCACGTGTCAATGAAGTTATTTGGAATGATGCCGGACCCCTGAGCATGTGATATTCGGATGCAGCACACGCAAGGAATGATAACTAAAGTTATTGTTCCCATCACTGAGATGATGTGTCCAGCCAGCAAGGTCTATGTATTCCAGAGTTGAGGAGGAAGTGAACAGATTCAAGTCAGAAGAGTGCATACCTCTGACATGTAACCCATTGGAGTGGTGGAGTGGTCATGAAAAGGAGTTCCCTTTGCTTGCAAAATATGCTAAGTGCCTTTTGTGTATTCCTGGGACTTCAGTCACCAGTGAAAGTTTTTTTTCCACAGTGACAGTAGCCAATATAGTTCCAACTAAAATCTGTTTCTTATATAGTGGCGAAGCAACATATACGCAAAACAACAATTGTTTTTACTTGCCTTTCGCGGCAATCCATCGGTCTGTCTGCTAGAGTAGCTGCTTTTTGTCACAGTTGAAATCTGAGAATGTCAATATGCTGATTTTTCTTAAGAAAAATCTCAAGTTAATATACAAGTAATTTGGATGAATATGGAAGTTGTAAACTTGTAATGAAGATTGCAAGTGAATGAAAGAGAAGTTTAGATGTTATTGTCTGATCAGACTGTTTACCATTGTTTAGTGTTAGCATTTTCTGCTTGGGTTATGCAGAGTTTATATTGTTTGCTTATAATCTTGAAATTAAGTTATAAGAACATTTGACATTATTTGCATTTATGCTATTTAGGCTGAAACATTTTAAATATTTAATATTAATTCTTCCTCTTAAAAGCAGCTGGTTCAGAGCAGTGTTGTAAATTACCAGTAACTCATAAAAGTAGCTGTATGACAATAGCTGAGTGATACATGATTTGATTATTGTAAAGTTCAGCTTGATATTGAGTTAATAATGATGTTTCCCCAAGATGTGGTCACAAGTGACATGAAGCAACTGAACACTTCCATTTATTTAAATGACAACAAACAAATGTGGGACTGAATTCACTTTTCAGCATTTATTTCATGAAAATACATTTCAAGTACAACTTAACTTGTTAGTGTCTGACACTTGTTTGAATAAACAGAATCAACCTTTTCTAAGTATTATTAATTTATCATTTTACAAAATAATCTACTGATAGTAATTATAACACATAATTGTGAATGTGATATGTAAATAAAAAGTTTGCTTCTAAATATATGCATAAAAGGTCAGTATTGCTGTATTGAGATACGTATCGTATCTTGACCTCAAAATCGAGATATGTATCGTATCGTGAGGTACCCGTATCGTGACACCCCTATTAGTTACATTACATTTGTTCCCATCAAAAAGAAAATGAACATCGACAGCTATACTTGTGTTTTTGACACAACCATCAATCATGGTGAGACTGTCACCATTACGAAACGACTGCTGAAAACATGGGCCAGATGGTTTGTCAATGATTCATACTTGAAAATATCGTAACCATGGACAAATTATATCCTCAGATAGGTACAACCATAAAACAGATCCTGTTTGGATCTGAGTCATTGAGACATTGTCTGTAATTGTTTTGCATATGTTTACTGGTCCTCAGATACATACATAGAAATATGATTACATATTGATATTGTATTATGGTGTTATGGACAATTTATGTATACATATATATGAATACATCATTTCTAAAGCTACAGAAAGAAACCATTGTGTGGTGCAGTGTGTGTCAGGAAGATGAAGATTGTGGACAAAACATAACAAAGTGCTTCTGTATTTCAAAGAAAAGGCACACAAACAAGATGTCCTCCAACCACACCATTGCCACAGAAACCAATCCTCATGGATCACATACTGTGCTGGGTGGCAGAATAACTTCCAGTTGATTGCTTTGACTGGCTGCATCAAGAAATGCCAAAATTACAAAAGGGAATTCATTCATCCACCAAGGGCACCATTGGACATGGCAGTGAGACATCTAGAGTTGAGACAGTTGTCCAGACAGAGGACAGCAACAGGCATTTGGGACTAATTCTCATTACCACTGCAGAGCATGGTGCATTCTGACAAATAGTTTAGTACTTAAATATTTTAGTATAGTTTATGGCATCCTCTGGTCGGTCAAGGTCCTTCCTGGGTTTAATAACCTTACATCGCATCACAACGGTACGATCACTTTCCGTTTCATATATTCCTACTTTTGTTAAAACCATGGGAATACACAGCGGCCTTGCAATCACTGTTTATAAAATATTAGTCCTATTTATATGACAGAACTTAATTATCCTAATGCCCTATTATAATCAACGTCTGTGTATCTGTCCGTATTAGGGAGTTTTTAACTATGTAAATATGCGTATGCAGTTCAACCACTGTTCGTTTATCAATCCATATTTTGGTATTAGCCAGGTAAACATAGGTCATGAGCATGCGCAACTTTTCCCTTTGTTCTACCATTCAGCCATTAATCGTGTCTCGTGTAATTTTAAGTGAAAACGTTACCTTGACATCGAAGTCCAAGGTTTCAACATTGCTGCATTTGTGTGACATACAGACAGTCGTGCCTTCGGAAGTAACCTTGCATTGATCACAGGCACGTGGCTCAGTATGGCGAGCCGAAGTAGTCGACGATGATCCACCAGATCAAGATTGCAGACCGCAGGTGCCGATACAAACAATGGCAAAGACGATGGTGACTTTGTCAACAGACATCGAGCCGCTCGCCATAGATATGCGGGAGTCGTTCCAGCGAGTGCGACGGATGAGAATCCTCTCAATTGGACAATAGCGACAGTGCAAAGGCCAATAAAACAGGGTCTTGGCATTTCCAAAATGCCTGGGAATTGCAAACTGCCGCACCTCATTCGTTTCTATATGGAGAACATGGAAGCTAAACAGGCACCTCCCCAGGGACGAGGGAAGTGGATAATTCCCTTGTCGATCACAGAAGGGACACTAGTGGACCCGCTTCAACAGTCAACTCTCCTATCAACACCGGAGGACAGTCATCCGTTTCAAACAGCTGCCCTGATGCCAGAATCCAAACCTGACCGGGACTTCAATTCACTGTTCGAAAACTGCAGGATTCCGTAAACCTCATCACAAAGTCCCTCCTACCCATGCACGATCAGCCTAATTCAAGCAAAATAACATACCACTTGGACAATCTGCTACACCCCCCAGTCCACTCCAACAGTTACAGGCCAACGTACCGCAGCCGTCTACAACAGGACGAGGAAGTCTGCTTCCCTTTGGAAACAAATAACAGATAATATCTTCAACAATTCACAGTTGCTTTGGTAGGGCATACACCTTCAGTCGGCTACACCCGTCGGGGTTTTGTCTGTTGGCTACACGGTTATATGTAGCTAGATTATACCCGTCGGGGTATCGTTGGCCAGCTACACTGTCATCTGTAGCTAGTTATACCCGTCGGGGGTATCGGTTGTCTGGCGTCAGACTTCAGCCGACTGAAGGCGTATCTCAATTCTGTCACGTAGCACACCCTTAGTTAGCTTACCCATCGGGGTAAAGCAGTACCGTTCTATTTTGTCAATAAACAGTGTTCTACCGGCTCTAGGAGAATCCCCAACCATTAGTCTTATGTTGTCCTGTCCGAATCCGAGGAAATAAACCACATTTTACTCAGTAGACTAGTGACTGATCACAACATAATATTGACAGATGGCCATGTACAACATTGGGAACAAACTGGGACAGACATAACGCATGCAATAAATTCAAGAGTACCATATTTCTGAACATCCTGTCAAGATAGCAAATTTAAAGGGGTAAGAACCCGCACCAGCCTCCATGTGAACCGGTCTACTACAACCATTTGTAGAACGCATGGATGATGGCCTACACTTTTAAAGACTGTTTTTTAAGAACTTCATCCCTGCCGTGAGAGACAACCTCCGACAACAGAAGCTGGAAGAAAAGTCAATCCTGCCTTTATTCAACTGCCCGGCCCATCCCCCTCCTCAACGTTGACATCACACAACGGCAAGATCAAGGCCTTTCTCCTGCCGAAGAATACCACCTCAATTATATAGCCCCTGGAGCAAAGAATCATGAAAGCCTTCAAATCCCAAAGCAAGAGAATATTGACCAACAACTACTAGATTCTGCTATGCCCCCAACTGATTTCATAAAGACAGTGACTATAAAAGATGTCATGTTCACTTCACATTACGCCTGGAAACAAATTGCAACGACGACAATGGACAGTTGCTGGAGGAAGAGTCTGGGCGATGCCTTCAGGGACTTTGTTGGATGCACTGAAAATGCCCTCAAGATCTACCCGAATTCAATCGAACCTTGGGCGACAGTAACGGATTTGGAACTTTCTGTTGAGTATGTTCAACAAAACCCTATGGATCGTTTAATTCAACAACACAGCTCTAAGCAAAGCTGCCCTTTGACATGTTGAAGGACGTTCCCAAATCAGAGAAAAAACAATGTATAACTAGTTATTTCAAATGAGTAATCGTCCATTCAAATAATTCAAGCAATATACAATCGTTGTCTGACAATATTGACAATTTAATGAATGTAAATTATATATTTTTGTTTGTGCAGCTAATAACAGTTATCTTATCCATCCATGCACTCTTTTTTCTAATCATTTATAATTATCCCAATCCTGTTTCCAGTACCCCTGTTTACACTTTTAGTAGTTACAACTTAGTTACCTACCCACACAGCATTGGTCTGTTTTTGCTATTTAAAGAATTGATCACATGACCTCTGCCTTGTTCAAATTTGTCCTTTCGCCATTGTTTTTAACCTTCATTATGTCACTTTGAATGCCGGCTCCATCGATCTAATTTCAAGCCATCCATGACACTTACGTATCGATTTCAAAAGCGAAGATGTCGAAGAAACGTTCTTCCATGCCTACAAGCCGGAGTACACGTTCTAATCCTCATACATCGGTTCTTCCTAACAATGACATCAAAAGTGGAAGGGTCAATGTTGCCTTGGTCTCCAGAACTCAGACTTCCAACCCGTATTTGACAGCCACACAACTACAGGCGTCTTTATAGGACATGGGATTTCGTATTCAGCATCTTGGAGTAGGAGGACGATGATGCAGCTCTAAACAGAAAATCAGAGTGTGACACGAGAGAGGTCATGACCCAGATCCGGGCAGCCATCGAGTACTGTGTCGTCATCGGACAGTTTACCTCTCGCTTCAACATCAGCTCAATCCCCAGCCCAGGTTTCTCTACTTATTTTTAAGTGTGCCAGAAAAGTACAAAACTACAAAAGCTTAGCAAAAACATTGGCCAAAAAGCACCAAATGTTGCAATGTTTCTATAACTCTGGAACTCTTTTTGCAGCTGAGCTGATTGCAGATAACCTGTCTCCATTTAATCCTGTTGTATATTCAAATGCATTCAGAGAAGCAATTGCCCGTCATTCATTAGATGCAACAAATACTTTCAAAGCTGACAAGTTGAGTTTCAGGGGTGTTGAGTACAGAATTGGAGATATCATGATAATGGTGCAGTGTGTGCCACAGAGTTGAAGATGAAGATCTGTATTTCAAAGGAATGGCAGACAAGATTTCGTCCAACCACACCATTGCCATGTCCTCCAAATGTAAATTTAATATTTTTGTTTGTGCAGAAATAATTACCACTACCTCCCTGCCTACTCTTACTATTTTATCAGCTATTCCATTCATTACGTAATATTATTCCACTAAATATTTCTTTAATTCCCTTTTACTCACTTGCCTTATTCCTAAATTAATCCATCTATGCATAATTACTTTAACATTTTCTATGTATATCCAAGCACGTGTTTACCTCACATCCCGTCTATTTTTATACCCTGTTTACTTCCGTTGTCTCACAGCTACATAATGTACCTTCACAATTTTATCGTAATCCTAAATATACTTACGTATTTCATCAACTATTATCTTTTTCTTATATCAATATGTAATCTCAGCATCTATATCTTGTACATTTCTATTAATAATCCGCAGACACCATTTCTTAAATATTAATTCATGGTGCATCACATATTCTATGTTCCTTCTCAGTTTTTCGTCCGCCATGTTTCACCAATTTTCTCGGGCAATTGCGTACGTAACTTTCATCTAATCGCCCCAAACTGCATCGTACGTGCCCGGATACAGTCACATATCCATAATGGCTAATCGGCGACCCGCACGAGCTAGCACACGGCGACATACATTGTCAGAAACGGACGAAACAGAAACATCGACTAGCGTCTCAAGGTCACATCAGGCTAGAAGACAGATCCCTTCTCTTACAACCGAAGTCTTGCGTCAACGTCTAGAAGACATGGGGTTCAAACTTCCAAAAGCATGGGGACGGAAGATGCTGTTGCAACTATATACTGAGAATCCCCAAAAGAATACAGTTGAATCCGGCGAATCTCCAACGCAGTTGACTACTGGGAGGTCACGGCCCACACCTTCTGCCACTGTTAGTAGGGCACCCGACAACCCACTAGCAGACCCAGACCTGGTTGCCTCACAGGCTTATTTAGACATGGATTATCATGTTAGCAATGGACCCACCATCACGTCCCTCCAAAATCAGTTGAAGGAACTAACAGACCTTGTCTACACCTTGGCACAGAATCAGTCATCTCCAGCACTACAACAGGCTTCAGGCAACATAGCCTCTCCAACTCACACGGCGACGTCGCCTGCATGTCAAGATTTGTCTCAGATTGGCATCTACCAACGTTCCCAAGATACAACTTTCCAGGACCACATCTGTTTCCTTCGGTTGGACACACTACGGCAGCGGTGTCTTCAGATTCCCTCCCACCAATTGATCTGGTCCCTGAGCAACTCGTGACAAAGATCCGGGCAGGTAAATATGTCAATCTGGCATTGCTCTTGACCACCATTTATGACTTCAGGGATGGTAAGGGAGAAACAGCTCCTAAACTGACTAGACCCTTGTCTCCTCGGGAATTCACTAAAGCATTCCGAACGTATCGGAACATCTACTGTGGCCAAGATGTCCAAAAGAAAGCACAAATGGAATCTCACGAGGAATATGTGTTAGACCTCGCGGCCCAATACGAAACGGACGGATACTTTGAGTACCACAAGCGATTCGCCATGAGAGTGGCAGCGTATGCAGCTATCGGAAAACCAATAGATTGGTCAAAACCTGATACTAACATTTTTAATATCGTTGTGCCCATTTGAAGAGGAAAGTGTGTTCTGGGTGTGACAGCATAGATCACATCAAAGCAGAATGTCCTAATGCTCCCTTCTCCTTCAAGCCAGTCAAGTTCCCTGGCGATCGAATCAACAATTAGTCCCGAACCAGCAGAGAACAAGATTCGAAAGGTCGCACACGCGTGTTCCATGCTAACAGAGAAGTGTGCAATAACTTCAATGAACTCGGGTGCTCCAGGGAACGGTGTAATTTTGCACAAACTTGCCTGACCTGCCAAGCTACCTCTCATGGTAAATCTGTCTGCCGGCAGAATAAACGCAAATCGGATCAATGACAAGACTTAGTGGATAGTCCTCCAGTGAATGTTAGTGTCCTAACACATGAACTCCAAGCACATCCAGATCGTGATTTTGCAAACTACGTTATTCAAGGATTTACATTCGGATTCAATCCCATGATTTCTGCAGCACCAACTGTGTCTTTAGAATGTGTGAATAATCTTACTGCCAGGAGAAATCCACAAGCCGTGGATACAGCAGTTCAAATAGAGGTTGATAACGAGTATGTATGAGGACCTTTTCACCTACCTCCCTTCAAAGTTTGTCGTATTAATCCACTCGGTCTGGCAGTGGGGAAATACTCTGCCAAAAAGCGTTTGATTCTCGATTTGTCCGCTCCACACAACGACAGCAATCATAGCATCAATGAATTAATTGACAAGGACACATGTTCTCTATCTTATGTGACTATAGACAATGCTATCCATATTATTATGCAATTAGGACCCAATGCGCTCATGTGTAAGGCCGATATTAGAGATGCTTTCAAACAGGTCCCTATTCAGAAAGACTTTTGGCCTTACTTCGGATTCAAATGGCGCGGTAGTTACTATTTCTACAAACGTTTGGCTTTCGGATGCAGGTCAAGCCCCAAAATTTTCGACAACCTATCTCAAGCCCTCTGCTGGATTCTCCAACACAATTACCATGTTCAGAATATTCTTCACCTCCTGGACGATTTTTTGACAGTTGATTCTGCCAGCTACCCAGCAGATAAAACCATGACAGACCTACGTTATGTTTTCCAGCTGCTCAACATTCCTCTATCAGCCAAGAAGACCGTGGGTCCTACAACAAGATTAGAGTATCTAGGCATCATATTGGATTCAACTACTATGTCTGCTCATCTACCCCAAGACAAAGTGCTGCGGATTATCAGCGTCATTGAAACCTTCATGCACAAGAAAAAGTGTACGAAGCAGGAGCTACTCTCCCTGCTTGGCCATCTCAATTACGCAGGCAGAGTGATACCTCCCGGTAGAGCTTTTGTCTCTTATCTAATCAGCTTATCCATGACAGTCAGCAAACTACATCACCACGTTTCGTTGTCTAAGGAATGCCGATTGGATCTGTGCATGTGGAGAGAGTTTCTTCTTCAATGGCACGGAGTGTCCTTTTTCCACGATACCCGAATCACGGATTCCTACGACATTGAACTATTCACTGACGCAGCTACATCTACAGGCTTTGGTGTTTTTTTCAAAGGAGAGTGGTTTGCTGATACTTGGCCCCCAGAGATCAGATCAATCTCTACTTTGATTCAGAGTGCCGCGTTCTTGGAACTCTATGCCATTGGGGTAGCAGCTTTTGTGTGGGGAAAACAATGGTTTAAACGAAAGATCTTGTTTCGTTGTGACAATCTCGCTGTCGTTCATATCATTAAGAAAGGCAGAGCTCGTTGTAAGCACGTCATGGCATTAATGCGTAAACTCACTTGGTTATCTGCCACTCATAACTATGTCATCTTAGCCAAGCATGTACATGGAGCGCATAATGAACTTGCTGATGCTCTCTCACGCTTTCAGTTCCACAGGTTCTGCCAGCTAGCCCCTCATGCAGCCCCCAGCGCCACGCCGTGCCCAGACAGCTCAGCCGTGACATGGTACTGAACCAGCAGTTAGTCAACATGTGGACAGCTTCCCTCGCCCCGCGCACCGTGACTACCTACTCTACTGTATTTCATTGCCTACTGCTTCAGCGTCCTGCATCTCCAATGTGCTACAGTCAAGAACTACCTAGCAGGTATCCGTTTTGTCTACCTTCGCGCAGGTATTGATACCTGCCTTGATCACCCTACTGCACCTAGTATGAGTAGATTACAGACCTTACTTCGAGGATACAAGAAGCTGCATATTTCAAGCACTAAAAAACATCTACCTATCACCTACAACATCTTGACATGCATTGTTGCGGCATTAAGGAATGGAGTGTTTGGTGCCCATGACGACCTTGTCATGGAAGCTATGTGTTCTCTAGCATTTTTTGGCTTCCTGCGGTGTGGGGAGTTCACCTGTGCAAAGTCTTTTGACCCAGAAGTCAGTGTGTGTATTAAAGATGTAGTTCTTCACCCTAGTCAAGCTAAGTGCTCTGTTAACCTTAAAACCTCTAAAACAGACCCGTTTCGCCAAGGAGTCACGGTGAATGTATTCGCTACTTCAGGATCATGCTGCCCTTTCTCAAGTATGAGGTTACTTATGTTTGTGCGGCTTCAGTGTGGTGCGAAGCCTTGTGATGCAATGTTTACCGATAGAGCCGGTCTTCCTGTGGCTAGATCTGCTTTCCTGTCCTGGCTTAACATAGTGCAGTGCAGAATCGGCCTGAACCCCTCGTTGTACTCAGGCCATTCTTTTAGAATAGGAGCTGCCACTACAGCAGCCCACGTCAATATTCAGGATCACATGATCAAGACCTTAGGTCGATGGTCTTCAGACTGCTTCACCAGGTATATCCGTACCCCTGAGGATGACATCCGACGAGCTCACTCATCCATGGCTCGATCTTGACACTACGACAGGGACACTTCCCTAGACTCTCAGCTACACCTGGCTTTTGTGTGTCGCAGTGACAATCATTATTTTATTTTACTTCAGTATTATCGTTGTATCAATGTTCCTAAACCACCATTTCATGAATATATTTATTCTACTTTTCACCTTATATTCATTGGGGGCTCTCGGTTGTTACCTCGCTTTGGGCATTTCATTTCATAATCTACCCCAATTCATTTTTACATTCCAATCATAATGCATATCCCTCTTCGCAGGCCGGCTACTGCCCCTGCACACACACAGCTCTTTGTCAGGCCGGCTTGCCCCTACAATCAGCTGCTTCCCAACGGTTGTCCAGGCCGGCTTGCCCCTGCAACCAATCTTACAAAACTTTTATCATTCTAAGCAACAACCGAGCCAGCTCCCAATTTGTGCCAAGTTTTATAATAAATTGTGTATTTTACTTCTTGTTTTGTGGTTTCTGCACAAAATGGCATCTGTGGGGTGAATTTCAACTTGTGGGTTGCAACCCATGGCAAAAAAAACCCCTTTTACTGTACTGTTTTTACCTACATGAGGGTTGCAACTCACTGTCATGGATATTCATCTCACAAAGTAACCATTATAGTTCTACATCTTAACAAATTTGATAAATCCAAATATATGTGGGGTTTTCAGTTCAGCACTGTGGGGTTTTACACATGGGATTGTGGGTAATAAAAATGGTGGTTTCATGAAGTAGGAAGTGGGCTACATTATGGGGCAGTGTTTAAGTCCCAGAAATTTGAATTGTAAGTTATCTAAGATTGAAGACAGGATTGGTGAAATAAACTGTTGGCTAGAAATAGTCGCATGATACTGATAAACTATTTTGGTATGCAGAATGCCCACAGCATTGCAAGTAAACACATCATGCCCTCCGACCTCAGTTTTCGATCATTGCACAAAGGATGGTAGCTAAGTAAACACAAAGTCTTCAAGACAAAATTGACGACAGTGTAGTGGGCTCTGGGTATATGTGTTAAACAAATTAGTGACCAGGAATCAAAATTTGAATCGCGCATCCTCAAAATTGTGCATGTCGGGAAAGAAACGGCCTATGCAGAACACAGAAATCAGGGATTCCCTGATTGAGATGAATACCGTATTCGACGTAATAAGCGCCCAGGGCACTCTCAAAATTAGAAACAGGGGGCGCTTATTAGAATATTATTTTGGTGGAAAAAACATATTTGAAAGATAAATTTCGTGGTTTTTGCTGAGAGACTGAAATGTTTATATACGACAAATATATTTTTTCAGAATTTAATTGCCCATAATTAAGGATGCATATAACATACGAGTGCGGATTTTGCGCAAATAAATAAGTCTTGTGTACATTGATCAATCGGAAGGGGTGCTAATTGGGATTGTTCACTAGCCAATATATGAGCAATTATCGCTGTGGGCACTTATTAGAGCGGGGCGCTTATTACGTCGAATACGGTAATTGTAATTCTGACAAGAAAGATGTGAGCAAGATAGAAGAGAACATGTTGTCATGTTATGCTCTGCAGAGAAGGGACATCAATAGTGGAATGTCAGTGGTGGATCTCAAATCATCATGGCCACTTCTGTTCAGTATTCAAGGAGTTCTTTGTCACTCCCAGGAATTACTTGGTTTTAATGTGCGATCCGCACAGGGAAATGCATACGCCAAGAAGGGACCTCGACAAAACAATTTCTTCAGGAAATCATCTGATGGAAATGAATTCATCTTTGATGAAGCATGACGACAGAGTAGTCAAGATAACCTGAAGGCTCGGTTGTCGGCAGTGGTACTGTGCATTATGGGACGCCTTGTGGTCGCCATGGCAGCCATATTGAAAATGCTTAAAAGGTTGTTTTCTCCTAAACTACTGGGCCAATGAAGCTGAAGCTTGGTGTGTTCCCACCAATGATGAAACTTAGATGTGTTCAAGGCATTCAGATCAGATTTCCAATATGGCCGCCAATGCAGCCATATTGAAAATACCATTTGGTTTTTTTTGTCACACATTGATTAAGCAATTGAGTTGAAAATTGCAGTGGTGGTAGCTAGCACAACGGCCACAAACACATTTGATTAGTTTTGCTGTATTTTGGTATTAAACCTGGATTTGACCTCTGATGATTGACTACACCCTTTATCACTGAGTTATATGAAAAATCATCTTCTCCTTAACTAATTAAGAGATAAAGCCTAAACTTGGCATGGATGGTCAAACCAATGATGATACTTAGATTTGTTCATGGCGTTCCAATCATTTTTCAAATATGACTCCCATGGCAGCCATATTGAAAAAATGCTATTTGGACTTTTTGTCAATATCTCAGGAAAGCACATATCAATTCTATGGTTACTTACTCATAGACTTAAACTTCCATAATCTTGTACTGAATCACTCCTATTGTATACTTTCATATTTAACTTAACTCCTCCAGCAATCTTTCCAGGTGGGCTACAGAGCCGTTGGCTCTATTTTTTGCTAAGTCCATTGTTAAATGTTAAATTTACTTGCCAGAGTGAATATATGTAGCCAGAACATTATGGCAGTGAATCTTCCTTTGTTTATTTCAGGTGCTTCATTGGTATCAATCCTGATAGGGGATCCAAAGGCAATAAGGGGAAGAAGAAGAAAACTCAGATGGGTGCCAAAGTATTGAAGCTGATCAGCAACCTTTCTGACTTTGAGTGGCCTGAACCATAAAGTGATCGCAAGGAAATGTAATTTATATATCTAATACAGCTTTAAGTTGTTGTTTTACATTTACTGTAAAAAAGTACAGCATAAAAGTACTACGGTATATACCGTAGTACTACGGTAAATGCGAGTCAGCAAGGTTGCCAACCTTTTACCGTAAAATATTACGGTATGGTTTTACAGTGCAAGGATTGAGGTTAAAATCTGTTTATTTTGAACAAGTAATACTGGTGTTATTATTTAACCTTGAAATAGGAGTGAGTTGGGTTTAACGCCGCTTTTAACAGTATTCCAGTTATATCACGGCGTGTCAAGTAATCAGAAGAAATAAATTACTTTATTACAGACATTAGGATTCTCCCAAATTTCCTGTTTAATTGCGACAGATTAAAGGTGATGAATTATGATATCTTTCTTTAATCACTTTGATATGACAGATAGTAAGCAATTCCAGTGTCTACAATAGCAGATGACAAGCAGCTTTTCCCACCACGTTTCATCCTTAATTCCAAATTCAAAATTTAAAATTTTTATCCTAAAATTTAGAAAAATTAGAAAAACATGCTCCACTTTATGCCCTTGTTCTGGCTTTTTATTAACTTAATGGGTCCTGGCAAAACATGGAAGTGCGAGAACAGCTCCGCTGAAAGCGCTGCTCAAATCTCCGTCCGACTAAAACAAACAATCTCCGTCATAAGTAAGAAAGACAAGCAGGTTGGCATATTAGTGGTTCTCAGGGGAGAATACTGGCAATGTAGATGACAGGTGAGTGCTAGCTAGACTGGCAACAGGCTCTTTTAAAATATTTATTTACTGTATCATTTTTTAGTCCTTTTTTTCCACACTATTTTAACATCATGCGCGGACGGAGGGGTGGGCGTGCTAGCAATTGGGAGTTCTGAGTTATTCTAGTTGTCCGTCCATGACTTAGGAGTTAATTTAGAATTAAGTGGTTAACTCTTAATGACAACTAACTACAGCCCCAAATCGCTCAAAAGGGGATTCCCCTTCATTTAAAAATAACTTTTAAATAAGCCCATAATTCGATGGATATACTGTTGTCTATCGTGTGGGGACAGATATCTGGAGTTCTCTCCCTTTAACCGTTTGTAACTTTCCCGCTTTGGGCATGTGCATAGCACCTGCGCGGGAAATATGTGCACGCGGCGAACTCGGACGCATTTTGCAGATCTTGGTCATAGCGAGTTAACCCCCGACATTGATCACCAGCGGTAAGCATCCTCAAGTAGATTATTATGATTTTAAATGTAATATTGACAGTTCTCTTTGCTATCATCAGTATTTTAAATCAATATTGACTCCTTTGTCCCAGATGTGCAATGCAAAACTCTAGATATAGCGTGCAATGCCATACAAGTGATTTTTTTCCAAAAAATAATTGTGAACATTTTTGAAAGCATCTAAGTTTATTAATAATGACTAAATTTTATAACTCTTCTGAAAAGCTATGTATATCGTTGACAAACAAATATTTGTAAGGAAAAGGAAAATCCCAGTCAGTCTCGAAGAAAATTAGGTCAGCGCCCACTCTTGATACTGTGGTCAGCCTGTTTATTGAAACATAGATCTACCTACATTTAAGACACACATAATTCTAATTGAGTTTACATAAAATGAACTTATAATTGTAAATTTTCTCTAAACTTTTGCTAAAACAATGTAAAAGGGAATCGAATAGAATTTGTTTCATTGCACGTCCGGTACTGTTAATACTAATAGAACGCCTGACTTTATTTTTCCGAATGATCTTTTGTAAATACAATGTTTATTTATTCTCATTGGGTAGCTAGAAATGTATTTGGATATTAGTGGCAAAATGTATGAATTGCAGCCTTTCACGTACATGTACATGTATTGACAATTTATATCAGATGAGGCAGGAGAGGCAACCAAAATGTTTCCAGAGAAAATGGTGGGTATCTATCAATCTTTATTAGATCTAATGTCCCGGAGAGGGCACAGACCTATATAGTATATAGGCTATAATACAATAGTCATGTAAACAAAATTTTACAGCATAATAATTTTCATATTTAAAATAAGACTTCTAATAAGCTAAGCTTCATAGAATGAAAAGATATTCTGCAATGTAGTTGCATTATTATTAGCCATACATGTAATGAACTTGACGAAAAGGATTTTCAGTAAATGTATACATTTACACTAATTGGTATGTGGATGTAAATACATTCTTGTCTGTATTATTTTAAATGATTTCTCTTCCATTTAGTTTCAAAGAAAAGACGTCTTGGATCAAGTGATGTAACCTGCAGTTATAATCAAGGTATGTTAATTAACATTTAAACAACTTGTCTTGTACTGAAAGGTATTAATCCTTTAGAATTGTCTTGTTAGCACTTGGTTTGTTTCCTATTTCTTGGACATACAATGAAGGCAAAATGAACTGTTTCTCTATTATTAGAAATATATTAGCCCTTATGTACTGGACTGTCAGCACACATTTACTGGGCAATTTTACCTCACAAATATTTGGACATTTAATGGTGAATTAAACTTCTTTTAATAATAGTAAGGGAAAGTATTAACCCTATAGGATTGTTAGTATATTATTTGGACATATGTCCTACTTCTTGCACAAAATAGTATACAGTTAAACTGTTTCCTCTATTTGATAAGATATTAGCCCTTAAGTAATGGACTGTTAACACACATTTACTAGACAGTTTTACCTCACAAATATTCAATGGTAATTTATTATTTTAGTTTGTGCAGGGACAAAAAAGTTTACACTAGTCATATCGACAGGTTTCATTACCTACGTAGTCATATGCGTACTTCTGCATCCAGTCTATTAAACCCTGTTATTTTCTCACCATAATTACACTCTTCACTAGCAAGTACATGCTTATGTCTTACATTTACCTACCGTCACTTCTTATATTTTATTTTCACGTCACATCATTAGTCATGCTTTTCTGCAATGTATAAGGTTACTAGCTTCATATCCCACAATGCATCATTTTCTCAGCCACGCATGCTCAGAAAAGTTTCCGGTGACGTCATGCCTCGAGGCTACTTAACCCCAAAGATCTCGCTTTGTCTTTCTTGTTAATTCTATTGTCACGCCGTAATTCTCTCCCACCATCCTCCCCTGCTTGCCGCCTTGTAGGGGGGGCTTCTTCGGTTGCCCCTTCAGCTCCTTCTACAGGCTGGGCCTTCAGCTCATTCAGTGCTTTTAATCGCCAGTACGGAAGCACAAAATGAGCTGACTAGCCCCCAATTCATACGGCAGCAGGACACTATCTACATGGGCTTCCCGATCTTACACCAGGAACCGTCCATAGGGATGTCCGGGTCCACGACCCCAGGGCAACTAATCCCACCATTAGGTCCTCGCCGTCCTAACCACGGGTCCACGACCTACAGGTTACTCCCCTTGCCGTCCTCACCACGGGTCCACGACCTACAGGTTATCCTTCACCTCTATCATACCCAGGGTTGGCGACCCTCCGGCAACCGAAGTAGCCCCCTCAATGCTCCAAAGATGTTGTAAATAAACATATTTTTACCTACATCATGTTTTGTTGTTCGTGCACAAAGACAACTTAATGGTGATTTAAACTACTTTTGGTAAGGGAAAGTATTAACCTATAGGAATGTTAGCACATTATTTGGACAAAATAGTATAGAATGAAACCGTTCTTCTCTATTTGATAACATATTAGCCCTTAAGTAATGGACTGTTAACACACATTTACTGGACAGTTTTACTTCACAGATATTTGGACAACTTAATGGTGATTTAAACTATATGTAAGGGAAAGTATCAATACGAAGTCGGGCAACAAAATCACTTACTTTAACTTCATGAACTTGTCCGGAGGCAAGTAATATTGGAAATTACTATCACTGTCTACATGTCTAACTACTGGTAAAATGGTACAATAAATTAGCTGAAAGCTCGAGAAATTTCGTAATCGCGCTTTCGCGAAACTCTGACACTATTAAAGAACACAAGAGACTTAGAGTTACGTCCCTTTACTATTTTCGTTTTAATTATTCAATCGGAACAGTATGAAACAACTTTCTACACTCTGTTTGAATGCTTTTCTCTCTGAATGAACTGTTTCTCTATTATTGAACCCTTATGTACTGGACTGTTAGCACACATTTACTGGACAGTTTTACCTCACAAATATTCGGACAACATAATAAACTACTTTAACACTTGAAGGCATCAACCCTTACTATTGTAAATTTAACTTTTAAGCACTGGACTATTAACACGCATTTTTTGGACAATTTTACCTCGCAAATATTTGGACATTTAAACCTTAAGTATTTTAATTTTTACCACACAAATGGTGGACAAGTCATTCCAAGAATGCCCTGTCAAAATGGAGAGCACATGGCAATTCCTTCCTTCTCAACAGATTATCTTATCTATATTTTAATTGTTGAAGTTTTCAGTTTTGATTTATTTCCTTGTTAACTTAGTTCATTACAAAGAATTTTTGTCATGCAGGTTTGTTTAAAATTTGGTTAGTGGGGGCCAATTGCAGTAATGGGATAATAAAGCGTCATACATTTCCATTTTACATTAAAAAAGGTAAAGTGAACATATTACCTACAAACAGGTCATTATATTGGTTGAACCTGGGAAATAATAAATATATTGGCCTGCCATTTTTTCAATATAGTTAACTACCCTAATAATATATGCTAGAAAGAGACAGATATCCTTTTTGTTGAATTCATCTTTTGATACTTTTCTTTTCTTTCATGTTACCCGTTCTTTGATGTGTTAAGCATATACTGGTAACATTGGCTGTTTGTTGTCCATTTTGCTTATTCGTTTGTTTATTTAAATAACTGCCTCAGCTGCTGTACAGAAAAAATTTCAATCAAAATATGTGCTTCAGAAAGGGCCAAAATATATTTAAAATCTTGTATTTACAATATTTTACATGTACATGGTTTCATCCTAACTTATATTTTCCTATTCTGGTATGTTCAAAGGTTAAATGTATCATGATCCCAAAATCAAATATGGCTGCCGGAACAACCTTATTCAAATTAAAACATTGCATTTATAATTGCATTTGCTCGTCGGGTACTACTTGTGTCTGGTCGGGTACTTCTTGCCAATCTAATTGGTATGTTAAATTCAAAGATGTTTTTGCAGGGATGTGAAATCTCCCCGGAAACGCGTAATATCACATTTTTTTCAAAACAGTAGTCCTCCGGAAAAAATAATCTTCCGAGTAAAAATATAATCAAAGATTTAAAACAAACTCTCCGAAAAATATGATCGAAAACCGGACAACCGTCGTGGATTGTCCTGTTTTCTATCACCAATACTTGCACTATAACGTGGGGTGTGGCGTCACACAGAAATTGTAAATACTCAGTCAGATGATGGCTTGTTTTTAAGATAAAGTTGTCTTTTAGCCTGCAAGTGAATTAGATGTTTTACATTTGTTCATGTGATTTGCGAGAAAACTATGAATGTTTCTTCAGCGTCCAAAAACCCATAACATGGGGATATATGTTGTATTAATGTCTTATGTTTGCAATTGAGTTTTGTTTTTTTCAACAAAAGGTAAGTACGAGAGTACAAGGTAAGTTTTTTTCAATATGCTTCAACATGGGGAAAGGGTCAGACATTGCACGCTTGTGACAGTTGTCCTTGTGTCTGGGGAATGGGGGTTGAAGTTTATGGCAGTATTGCTTCCAGACCTGGCGGGTAGCCAGGTGCGCGGAAGCGATGCCCAATTTTTTAAAAGTACTGATTTAACTTCGAAATTTTGCTGCATCTGGCATCTTGTTTTTTTTTACTTACCGGTATTGACTTTTGCCATTGACTTATTACCTTTCTTGGTGTGAAAGTTGTCTAAACTGCACGAAATTGCTTAAAATGCAATCAAATGTTTAAAAAAGATCCCCCTAGACTTTTCCCCTTTTTTTTCGGGAAAACCTGCTCACATCCCTGTTTTTGAACATTTTTATTCGATCATGTAGATCTATCACTTTAATAAGATACAATTTGGTTCATGTTTTAAGATAAGTTGCAAAAGAAGAATCAGTCTGCTACGCAAATACAAGATGGATGTTGCTGAAGCACAAGAGAAGAGACTACAAGAAAATTTAATATGTGAAGCATCCGACCAGACAATACAAGAGACTGAGCAGAAAATACAAGGTTAGAGACTTTGTAGCTGCCATATAGAAATTACCTGTTTCCCTTGTCTGATGTACATCATTTCGTAATGGTCATAATTATGGATACATAAATGTTGTGTCTATGAATGAGATAGATAAATATTTGTTCAACTATTAGGAAATTAATAAGAAAAATTATTCGTGTTTCTAGATAGGTTGCAAAAGGACGAGGCACCTGATCAAGATTTGCCAGAAGCACCTTACCATGATTTGCCAGAAGCACCTGACTATGATTTGCCAGAAGCACCTGACAAAGATTTGCCAGAAGCACCTGACCATGATTTGCCAGAAGCACCTGATCAAGATCTGCAAGAAGCACCTGATCAAGATCTGCAAGAAGCACCTGACCAAGATTTGCCAGAAGCACCTGACCAAGATTTGCCAAAAGCACCTGATCAAGATCTGCAAGAAGTACCCGACCAGATACGAATAGCACCCGACCTGTTTTCTGAACCTGATGAGGGAAGAAAAGGTGTGTATATGATACAATGATTTTTCCACTCAATGATACAAAAAACTTCATATTTGGTTTTTGGCAAGTGAATTTTAGAAAATGCAATTTTGTCTATTTACTTTTCTTCCTAAATTTGTTTATACTTGGTTGCTGCTAGATTGCTTGATCTGAAATTATCACAGGTGAAATTTCCATTGACAGTTTACTTTACAATGATAATACTTATAATATTATATCCTAATGATGTAACATAACTTTGACATGAAGCTGCATACATAGCTATAAAAAAATCTTGTTTTGTTTAAATGGCGAAGTGAGTGCGATGGGATGCAGATGAACTGAAGGAACTAAGAAAGTATTTGCCTCATTACTTCGAAGGATCTCCAAACCGAACATGTCCAACACAGACTGAATGCAAGTATGCGCTTAAGATGTCAGCACGAGACAACGGAAAGATTTGGAAAAGAGGATGGGAAACAATAAAGAAGAAAGTGAACAATATGCTGAAATCAAGGAAATGAAGTATTGTAGGCTACTAAACAGTTGAAGGTGCATTCAGTGAATATATCACAAGATTTTACTGGAAGAGTCCGCTCTATTCGCCAAAAACTTAAAACCTTCCTGGATCAAGCTAGAGCAGAAGATAAGTTCGCAACAATAAAGTTCGAAAAACTCCAGATCGACAACGAGATGTACAAACTTAACGACGCGGGAGACGACATCGAGCTAATTTCTACCCTGAAATCGTGGAAGAGAGCTCCTTACTATACTCGCCTGTCTACTTCTAAATGGGGGTGTGGTCATGGTCCAGCCTCGACGGACAACAACCCATGTGTGCTTTTTTGGAACATTGAGGGACCTAAACATAAGTTCCATACATCCTTTATAGATTTTGTGAAATCATTCAGTATTATAGGTCTTGTTGCAACTTGGGCGTGTAATGAGGACACCTTTAACATCCCTAATTTACACAGTTTAGTCAGGTGAGAAAAAAATCCCCTGGTGCATTTCGCAATTCTGGTTGAATATCAGTTTTTGTTAAGAATGATATTTTAAATCTCATGACAATGTTGACAAGCTGTTGCAATGATATAATGTGGTTGAACATTCAATTTTCAGATTTAGTTTCAGTGTTGTATTTTGGTATTGTTTACTATTCACCTGCAGGATTGAGTAAACACGCTGACGAACAAATATTTGACTTTCTAGAAGACAACATTGCAAATTTTCGATTGAATGATCCGAACTGTCATATAATTATACAAGGTGACTTCAACGCTAGGACTGGCAATGGTGTTATCTCTGATGTTATTGAAAGTGATGACCCAACCCATCTCCCAATCGACGATGATATGAACTATCAAAGTGATGATAACTTTGAACCACGTGTGTCTCAAGACTGTATAATAAACAAAAGAGGTTATGATTTGTTGAAATTCTGTAAAGATAATAGTCTTAAATTAAAGCTGCAAGCAGCGATGGCGGGCTCCAAGAAACACTGTGCCCAAACGTCACTGTTCGAATCCTCAAAGGGTTTCCTTGAACCAAATCCATCAAATGTAGGCACCACTTGCAGGGTATCGTCGCAAGGAAAATGGCGTGTGCCAGGGTGTCCAGGTCTGTTCTAAAACCATTTCCGACCTCGAACATGTTCTAATCCATAAAAGGTTGGCTTGGGCCAACTCTGTCAAGAGATAGTCACCAGAAATCGCCGCTACGAAATTGGCGTGTTCCAGAGGTGTCCCAGATATAAATCAAATATTACCACCAAGCGGGGTTACTTTTAGCATACAACCAATAACAATAAATGAGATGCATATGGCACACTAACTTCATGTAAACTTGCAATAGTTTCTGTGGAGAACCTTACAAGATATGATCTTTAAAGCAAAATTTTGTTGAAAAAAAATGATCAAAATCAAAATTCAATACGGCCGTAACTAAAAAAGAATTCCAAAAAATCGGCTACTAAAGTTTGATGTGTTATGTATGGAGATAATTATCAAAAAGTTTGAAAGCATTTCATGCAGTGGACTCGGAGTTCTTTGCGTTTAAAGACAGGTACCCCAAAAAACACTGTGGAAACCTTGAATCCATAATGGCTGCCAAACCACGTGACCAATGACCAAAGTCAAAGAAAAATGTCAAGCAGCTCAAGCAGCAGATACATGCAAGGTTTCAAAGTAATCGGATAAGCGGTTGCTGAGCAATAGGGCGAAACATATCTTCAAAATATTCTGTTCTTTTAGTTATCTGCCCTTGGCTTTTGGGCCTACGGCCTTGGGTTTTCGGAGGGCACTAGTACCCAACGGTCCACATACACACACCAAATGTTAACAAAATCGATCAAGAGGTTATTTTTCTAGTTCTGGTACAAAAATCAGCGGAATAATAATAATATTAAATCAAACGCTAACACTGGGACTCTTCAGCCTTTCGGCTTGGTGACACTTTAACAGGCCGTAACTTCTTTGTCAGTTGGGCTCCAGTCAAACGGATTAGCGTTCAGCGTTCGTCCGGGCCCCAAGTTCCTGTCGCATTGCTGAGATAAAGTGCTAAACCTGTTCCCCACCTCGTTCATATTTTCGAATCCTCAAAGGGTTTACCTGTACCAGCACCGTCAAATGTAAAGAACCTCTTGTGAGACATCACCACTACTAACTTGACCTGGGTGTCCCAGGATGTTTTAACCAATTTCCAACTTCGACCATGTTCGAATCCTCAAATGGTTTGTTTGTACCAATGCCATCAAATGTAAGGAACCACTTGCATGACATCGCCACATGTGTCCCAGTGTGTACTTAACCCATGTTTGACTTCGACCATGTTCGAATCAGCATATGGTTTGCTTGTACCAACGCCGTAAAATGTAATGAACTGTTTGTGAGACATCACCACATGTGTCCCAGTGTGATCTTAACCCATGTTTGACTTCGACCATGTTCGAATCCCCAAATGGTTTGGTTGTACCAATGACATCAAATATAATAAACCGCTTGTGAAACATCACCACACGTGTCCCAGTGTGTTCTTAACCCATGTTAGACTTCGACCATGTTCGAATCCCAAAATGGTTTGGTTGTACCAACGCCATCAAATGTAATGAACCGCTTGTGAGACATCACCACACGTGTCCCAGTGTGTTCTTAACCCATGTTTGACGTCGACCATGTTTGAATCCGCATATAGTTTGCTTGTACCAACTCCGTCAAAAGATAGTCACGGTTTGCAGGACATTACCGCTACCAAATTTACGTGTGCCACAGTTTCCCAGAGTGTACTAAACCAATTTCCGACCTCGACCATATCCTAATCCGCAAATGGTTTCCTTTAAACAACGCTGTCAAAAATAATGTACCGTAGCAATTGGCAATTGAGAAATGAAGAATCAAGCGAGTCTGACCACCCGATCCGATTAGTCGCCTCCTGTGACAAGCATAGTTGCCTCTTGAGACAAGCATAGGTTGAAAAAGGCCAATTCTAACTCTGGTCGTCAAGGGTAGTACACATAATATTGAACAAGGCTGTGGAGAACGCGAGGGTATCTGCAAAGCCAGTGAATGGGGGTTTATAGTAGATTTATGAGGCGCTTCCTTCAGTATTTGTACTCAAGTCTGATTTTTTTACTTAAATCGAATAATACCACACCAAGCAGTGGTGCTTTCAGTATGTAACCCAGGACAAAATTAGCTGCATATAGTCTCAAAGTTTCATGCAAACTTTCAATAGTTTCTGTCAAGAACCTTACAAGCTATGATCTTAAAAGTAAAATTTCGGTGAAAAAAATGATCAAAATCAAAATCCAATATGGCCACAACTACAAAAGATATCGAAAAATGGCTATGCTAATTTGTTGTGTTCTGTATGGAGACAATTCTCAGAAAGTTTGAAATCATTTCATGCAGTGGATTCAGAGGAGATAGTATTTGAAGACAGGTGCCCAAAAAACCCTGGCAAAACCTTGAATCCAATATGGCTGCCAAACCACGTGATCAATGACCAAAGTCAAAGAACAAAAATTATCAAGCAACTGAAGCAGTAGATACATGCAAGGTTTGAAAGTAAACGGACAAACGGTTGTGGAGCAACAGGGCAAAATATATCGTCAAAAAATACTTGTTTTTCAGTTATCTGCCCTTGGCCTTTGGGCCTACGGCCTTGGCTTTTTGGCGGGCACTAGTACCCAATGGTCTACAAACACACACAAAATTTGAACAAAATCGAGCTAGTGGTTATTTTGCCAGGGCAGGTACAAAAATCGGCGGAATAATAAATAATAATAATAATAAAATATAGCTGCAAAGCAGCAATGGCGGGCTCCAAGTTACACTGTGCACAAACGTCCATGTTCGAATCCTTAAAGGGTTTCCTTGTACCAAATCCGTCACATGTAGGCACAACTTGCAGGGTATTGCCGCTACGAAATTGGCGTGTGCTAAGTCTGTTCTAAACCCATTTCTGACATCAAACATGTTCGAATCCTCAAAGAGTTCGTTTGTACCAACTCTGTCAAAAGATAGTCACCGTTTGCAGTACATTTGCGTGTTCCAGGGGTGTCCCAAATTTTAATCAAATATTACCACCAAGTGTTGTTACTTTTTCCATGCACCCAAGAACAGAAAATAAGATGCATATGATACACTAACTTCATGTAAACTTGCAATAGTTTCTGTCAACAAGCGAACAAGATATGATCGTTAAAGTACAATTTCGGTATTTTTTTTTATCAAAATCAAAATCCAATACAACTGCAACTAAAACAGATATCCAAAAAGGGCTATTAGAATTTGCTGTGTTGTGTGTGGAGACAATTCTCCAAAAATTTGGAAGCATTTCATGCAGTGGACTCGGAGTTGTTTGCGTTTGAACACAGGTACCCAAAAGACACTGTGAAAACCTTGAATCTAATATGGCTGCCAAACCATGTGACCAATGACCAAAGTAAAAGAACAAAAAATGTCAAGCAGCTCAAGCAGCAGATACATGCAAGTTTTCAAAGTAATCGGATAAGCGGTTGCGGAGCAATAGGGCGAAATACATCTTTTAAAAAGTCTTGATTTGTAGTTATCTGCCCTTGGCCTTTGGGCCTACGGCCTTGGGTTTTTAGCGGGCACTAGTACCCAACGGTCTTCATACACATACACAATTTGAACACAATCGAGCCAGTGGTTATTTTGCTAGCTCTGGTACAAAAATCGGCGGAATAATAATAATATTAAATCAAACGATAACACTGGGGCTCTTTAGCCTTTCGGCTTGGTGACTCTTAAACAGGCTGTAACTTCTTTGTCAATTGGGCTCCAGTCAAACGGATTAGCGTTCTGCGTTTGTCCGGACCCCGGGTTCCTGTCGCATTGCTGAGATAAAGTGCTAAACTTGTTTCCGACCTCGTTCATATTCGAATCCTCAAAGGGTTTACCTGTACCAACGCCGTCAAATGTAAGGAACCTCTTATGAGACATCACCACTACTAAATTGACATGTGCCTGGGTGTCCCAGGATGTTTTAACCAATTTCCAACTTCGACCATGTTCGAATCCTTAAATGGTTTGCTTGTACCAACGCCATCAAATGTAAGGAACCGCTTGCGAGACATCACCACACATGTCCTAGTGTGTTCTTAACCCATGTTTGACTTCGACCATGTTCGAATCCGCATATGGTTTGCTTGTACCAACTCCATCAAATGTAATGAACCGCTTGTGAGACATCACCACACGTGTCCCAGCGTGTTCTTAACCCATGTTTGACTTCGGCCATGTTCGAATCCCCAAATGGTTTGGTTGTACCAATGCCGTTAAATGTAATTAACCGCTTGTGAGACATCATGACATGTGTCCCAGTGTATTCTTAACCCAAGTTTGACTTCGACCATGTTCGAATCCGCACATGGTTTGGTTGTACCAACTCCGTCAAAAGATAGTCACCGTTTGCAGGACATTGCCGCTACCAAATTGGCGTGTGCCACAGTTTCCCATAATCTAATCCGCAAATGGTTTGCTTTTAACAACGCCGTCAAAAATAAGGTACTGTAGTAATTAGCAATTGAGAAATGAAGAATCAAGTCAGCAAGTCTGACCACCCGATCCGATTAGTCGCCTCCTGTGACAAGCATAGTTGCCTCTTAGGACAAGCATCGGTTGAAAAAGGCCAATTCTAACTCTAATTCTAACTGGTCGTCAAGGGTAGTACACATAATATTGAACAAGACTGTGGAGAACGCTTGAGTATCTGCAAAGCCAGTGAATGGGGGTTTATAGTAGATTTATGAGGCGCTTCCTTCAGTATTTGTACTCAAGTCAATTTGTACTCAATAACTTTTACTAAAAACAAGTAATACCACCAAGCGGTGGTGCTTTCAGTATGCAACCCAGAAAAAAATGAGGTACATATAGTATCAAAACTTCATGCAAACTTTCAATAGTTTCTGTGGAGAACCTTACAAGATATGATCTTTAAAGTAAAATTTTGGTGAAAAAAATTATCAAAATCAAAATCCAATATGGCCGCAACTAAAAAAGATATAAAAAAACGGCTATGCTAATTTGTTGTGTTCTGTATGGAGACAATTCTCAGAAAGTTTGAAATCATTTCATGCAGTGGATTCAGAGGAGATAGTATTTGAAGACAGGGTGCCCAAAAAACCTTGGCAAAACCTTGAATCCAATATGGCTGCCAAACCACGTGACCAATGACCAAAGTCAAAGAACAAAAAATATCAAAGAACTGAAGCAGCAGATACATGCAAGGTTTGAAAGTAAACGGACAAACGATTGTGGAGCAGCAGGGCAAAATATATCGTCAAAAAATACTTGTTTTTCAGTTATCTGCCCTTGGCCTTTGGGCCTATGGCCTTGGCTTTTTGGCGGGCACTAGTACCCAACGGTCCACATACACATACAAAATTTGAACACAATCAGGCAAGTGGTTATTTTGCTAGGCCTGGTACAAAAATCGGCGGAATAATAAATAATAATAATAATAATAATAATAATAAATAATAATAATAAATCGAACGATTACAATAGGGCTCTACAGCCTTTCGGCTTGGAGCCCTAATAATAAATAATAATAATAATAATAAATATAGCTGCAAAGCAGCAATGGCGGGCTCCAAGCTATACTGTGCACAAACGTCCATGTTCGAATCCTCAAAGGGTTTCCTTGTACCAAATCCCTCAAATGTAGGCACCACTTGTAGGGTATCACCGCTACAAAATTGTCGTGTGCCGGGGTGTCCAAGTCTGTTCTTACCCCATTTTTGACCTTGGACATGTTCGAATCCATTAAGGGTTTGCTTGAACCAATTCCGTAACAAAATAGTTACCGGAAATCGCCACAACGAAATTGGCGTGTTCCAGGGGTGTCCCAAATATTAATCAAATATAACCACCAAAGTTGTTACTTTTAGCATGCAACCAAGAACAAACAATAAGATGCATATGGCACACTAACTTCATGAAAACTTTCAATAGTTTCTGTGGAGAACCTTACAAGATATGATCTTCAAAGTAAAGTTTCGGTGAAAAAAATGATCAAAATCAAAATCCAATAGGTCCGTCGATATAAAAGATATCCAAAATCGGCTAACAGAGTTTGATGTGCTATGTATGGAGACCATTCTCAGAAAGTTTGAAAACATTTCATGCAATGGATTCAGAAGAGTATGCATTTAAAAACAGGTACCCAAAAGACACTGTGAAAACCTTCAATCCAATATGGCTGCCAAACCGCGTGACCAATGACCAAAGTCAAAGAACATAAAATGTCAAGCATCCAAAGCAGCAGACACATCTAAAGTTTGAAAGTAATTGGACAAGCGGTTGTGAAGCAATAGGGCTAAATATAGCTTTAAAAATTGTTTATTTTTCAGTTATCTGCCCTTGGTCTTTGGGCCTACGGCCTTGGAATTTGTGTGGTATCTGGTACATAAGTATCTGGATACACATACAAAATTTGAACGGAATCGAGACAGTGGTTATTATGCTAGCTCTGGTACAAAAATCGGCGGAATAATAATAATATTAAATCGAACGATAGCACTGGGACTCTTCAGCTTTTCGGCTTGGTGACTCTTTAACAGGCTGTAACGTCTTTGTCAGTTGAGCTCCAGTCAAATGGATGAGCGTTCTGAGTTCGTCGGGGCCCCTGGTTTATGTCGTATTGCTGAGATAAAGTGCTAAACCTGTTTCCGACCTCGTCCATGTTCGAATCCTGATATGGTTTGCCTGTACCAACGCCGTCAAATGTAATGAACTGCTTGTCAGACATCCCCACATGTGTGCCAGTGGGTTCTTAACCCATGTTTGACTTCGACCATGTTCGAATCCTCAAATGGTTTGCCTGTACCAACGCCGTCAAATGTAATGAACCGCTTGTCAGACATCCCCACATGTGTCCCAGTGTGTTCTTAACCCATGTTTGACTTCGACCATGTTCGAATCCTCAAATGGTTTGCCTGTACCAACGCCGTCAAATGTAATGAACCGCTTGTCAGACATCACCACATATGTCCCAGTGTGTTCTTAACCCATGTTTGACATCGACCATGTTCGAATCCGCATATGGTTTGCTTGTACCAACTCATGCAAATGATAGTCACCGTTTGCAGGACATCACCGCTACGAAATTGGTGTGTGCCAGAGTTAACCAGTGTGTTCTAAACCCATTACCACCAAGACAATGTTCGAATCCCGATAATCGCCTCTTAAGACAAGCATGGGTTGCTGAAGACCAATTCTAACCCTCATCTTCAAGGGTAGTATACATACTGCAAAAGACACTTGACGGTCAAAGGGAAATAACCCTAGGTTTTCTGAGCGATGTATTCAGTATTTTGTCAATATTACCACCAAGCGGTTTTACTTTTAGCATGCAACCAAGAACAAAATATGATGTACATATGTCCGACTAACTTCATGTGAACTTTCACTGGTTTCTGTGGAGAACCTTACAAGATATGATCTTTGTATAAAGTAAATATTCGGTGAAAGAAATCATCAAAATCAAAATCCAGTAGCGCCGTCACCAAGAAAGATATCCAAAAACGGCTATGCCTATTTGTTGTGTTCTGTATGGAGACAATTCTCAGAAAGATTGAAAGCATTTCATGCAGTGGATTCAGAGGAGATAGTATTTGAAGACAGGTACCCAAAAAACCCTGTGAAAACCTTAAATTCAATATGGCCGCAACTAAAAAAGATATCCAAAAACGGCTATGGCTATTTGTTGTGTTCTGTATGGAGACAATTCTCAGAAAGTTTGAAAGCATTTCATGCAGTGGATTCAGAGGAGATAGTATTTGAAGACAGGTACCCCCAAAAAACCTGTAAAAACCTTTAATCCAATATGGCTGCCAAACCATGTGACCAATGACCAAAGTCAAAGAACAAACAATGTCAAGGAACTGAAGCAGCAGATACATACAAGGTTTGAAAGTAAATGGACAAACGGTTGTGGAGCAGCAGGGCAAAATATATCGTCCAAAAATACTTGTTTTTCAGTTATCTGCCCTTGTCCTTTGGGCCTATGGCCTTGTGTTTTTAGGGGAATCTAGTACTCAAAGGTCTCCATACACACACAACATTTGAACAAAATCGGGCCAGTGGTTATTGTGCTAGCGCTGGTACAAAAATCGGCGGAATAATAAATAATAATAATAATAAATAATAAATCGAACGATTACAATAGGGCTTCCAGCCTTTCGGCTTGGAGCCCTAATAATAATAAATCGAACGATTACAATAGGGCTCTACAGCCTTTCGGCTTGGAGCCCTAATAAATAATAATAAATCGAACGATTACAATAGGGCTCTACAGCCTTTCGGCTTGGAGCCCTAATAAATCGAAAGATATCAACAGGACAACAGGATGACAATAATAAACTGGACAATCCCAATCTACACACGAAATTTGGTCGAAATCGGACCAGTAGTTTCCGAGTTACAAGTGTCCAAAGGTCTGCTATTCAGAGGTCTGCTGTACGGCAGCTTGTGGCAGGGTGACAGGCAGGGTGGTAGGGTGGCAGGCAGGGTGACAGGCCGACAGGCCGGGTGGCAGGCACTTTGTGACAGGGGGTCAAATAGTCCGGGAGAAGAATGAGCGTAGCTCCTTTGTCCATTGAGCTACGGTCAAACGGATTAGCTTTCTGAGCTCGCCAGCACCCCGGCTTTCTGTCGCACTGCTCGGATAAAGTGCCGAACCCGAACCTGTTTCCGACCTCGTCCATGTTCGAATCCCCAGATGGTTTGGTTGTACCGACGCCGTCAAAAGCAAGGAAACGCTTGCGAGACATCGCCGCTACGAAACCGACGTGTCCCAGAACGTCCCGTGATGTTCTACGCCCATTTCAGACGTCGCGCATGTTCGAATCCGCACAAGGTTTGCCTGTGCCAACGCCGTCAAACGTAAGGAACCGTTTGCGAGACATTACCGCATGTGTCCTAGTGAGTTCGTAACCCATTTCCGACCTCGAATCCTCATGTTCGAATCCTGAAAGGGTTTGCTTGTCCCAACTCATGCAAAAGATAGTCACCGTTTGCAGGACATCACCGCTACGAAATTGGCGTGTGCCAGAGTCAACCAGAATGTTCCAAACCCATTTACCACCCAGACAATGTTCGAATCCCGATAATCGCCTCTTAAGACAAGCGTGGGTTGCCGAAGACCAATTCTAACCCCGATCTTCAAGGGCAGCATACATACTGCAAAAGACACTTGACGGTCAAAGGGAAATAACCCTAGGTTTTCTGAGCGATATGTTCGGCATTTTGTCCATATTACCACCAAGCGGTGTTACTTTTAGCATGCAGCCAAGAACAAAAGATGAGATACATGTGCCCGACTAACTTCATGTAAACTTTCAATAGTTTCTGTGGAGAACCTCACAAGATGTGATCTTTATATAAAGGAAAAATTCGGTGAAAGAAATCATCAAAATCAAAATCAAACAGAGCCGTCACTAAGACAGATATCCAAAAACGGCTAACAGAGTTTGGTGTGTTATGTGTGGAGACAATTCTCAGAAAGTTTGAAAGCATTTCATGCAGTGGATTCAGAGGAGATAGTATTTGAAGACAGGTACCCCAAAAACCCTGTGAAAACCTTGAATCCAATATGGCAGCAACTAAAAAAGATATCCAAAATCAGCTAACAGAGTTTGATGTGATATGCTTGAGACAGTGCTCAGAAAGTTTGGATGCATTTCATGCATTGGATTCAGAGGAGATAGGATTTGAAGACAGGTACCCCCAAAACCCTGTAAAAACTTTGAATCCAATATGGCCGCCAAAGCACGTGACCAATGACCAAGATCAAAGAACAGAAAATGTTAAGCACCCGAAGCAGCAGACATGTGTAAAGTTTGAAAGTAATCGGACGAGCGGTTGCGGAGCAATAAGGCGAAATATATCTTCAAAAAATACTTGTTTTTCAGTTATGTGCCCTTGGCCATAGGGCCTACGGCCTTGGGTTTTTTGTGGTATCTGGTACCTAACAACTTGCACACACACACAAAATTTGAACAAAATCGAGCCAGTGGTTAAACTGCTATCTCTGGAACAAAAAACGGCGGAATAATAAATAATAATAATAATAATAATAATAATAAATAATAATAAATCGAACGATTACAATAGGGCTCTACAGCCTTTCGGCTTGGAGCCCTAATAATAATAATAATAATAATTAAAGCTGCAAGCAGCAATGGCGGGCTCCAAGAAACACTGTGCCCAAACGTCCCTTTTCGAATCCTCAAACGGTTTCCTTGAACCAAATCCGTCAAATGTAGGCACCACTTGCAGGGTATCGTCGCAAGGAAAATGGCGTGTGCCAGGGTGTCCAGGTCTGTTCTAAAACCATTTCCGACCTCGAACATGTTCGAATCCATAATAGGTTGGCTTGTGCCAACTCTGTCAAAAGATAGTCACCGGAAATCGCCGCTACAAAATTGGCGTGTTCCAGGGGTGTCCCAAATATAAATCAAATATTACCACCATGCGGTGTTACTTTTAGCATACAACCAATAACAATAAATGAGATGCATATGGCACACTAACTTCATGTAAACTTGCAATAGTTTCTGTGGAGAACCTTACAAGATATGATCTTTAAAGCAAAATTTCGTTGAAAAAAAATGATCAAAATCAAAATTCAATACGGCCGTAACTAAAAATGAATTCCAAAATCGGCTATTAAAGTTTGATGTGTTATGTATGGAGATAATTATCAAAAAGTTTGAAAGCATTTCATGCTGTGGACTCGGAGTTCTTTGCGTTTAAAGACAGGTACCCAAAAAAACACTGTGGAAACCTTGAATCCATAATGGCTGCCAAACCACGTGACCAATGACCAAAGTCAAAGAACAAAAAATGTCAAGCAGCTCAAGCAGCAGATACATGCAAGGTTTCAAAGTAATCGGATAAGCGGTTGCTGAGCAATAGGGCGAAACATATCTTCAAAATATTCTGTTCTTTTAGTTATCTGCCCTTGGCTTTTGGGCCTACGGCCTTGGGTTTTTGGAGGGCACTAGTACCCAACGGTCCACATACACACACAAAATGTGAACAAAATCGAGCAAGTGGTTATTTTTCTAGCTCTGGTACAAAAATCAGCGGAATAATAATAATATTAAATCAAACGCTAACACTGGGACTCTTCAGCCTTTCGGCTTGGTGACTCTTTAACAGGCCGTAACTTCTTTGTCAGTTGGGCTCCAGTCAAACGGATTAGCGTTCTGCGTTCGTCCCTGGGTTCCTGTCGCATTGCTGAGATAGAGTGCTAAACCTGTTCCCCACCTCATTCATATATTCGAATCCTCAAAGGGCTTACCTGTACCAACGCCGTGAAATGTAAAGAATCTCTTGTGAGACATCACCACTACTAAATTGACCTGGATGTCCCAGGATGTTTTAACCAATTTCCAACTTCCACCATGTTCGAATCCTCAAATGGTTTGTTTGTGCCAATGCCATCAAATGTAATGAACCACTTGCATGACATCGCCACATGTGTCCCAGTGTGTTCTTAAACCATGTTTGACTTCGACTATGTTCGAATCCCAAAATGGTTTGCTTGTACCAACGCTATCAAATGTAAGGAACCGTTTGTGAGATATCACCACACGTGTCCCAGTGTGATCTTAACCCATGTTTGACTTCGACTATGTTCGAATCCGCATATGGTTTGGTTGTACCAACGCCATCAAATGTATTAAACCGCTTGTGAGACATCACAACACGTGTCCCAGCGTGTTTTTAACGCATGTTTGACTTCGACCATGTTCGAATCCGCACATGGTTTGGTTGTACCAACGCCATCAAATGTAATGAACCGCTTGTGAGACATCATCACACGTGTCCCAGTGTGTTCTTTACCCATGTTTGACCTCGACCATGTTCGAATCCCCAAATGGTTTGGTTGTACCAACGCCATCAAATGTAATGAACCGCTTGTGAGACATCATCACACGTGTCCCAGTGTGTTCTTAACCCATGTTTGACATCGACCATGTTCGAATCCGCATATAGTTTTGTTGTACCAACTCCGTCAAAAGATAGTCACGGTTTGCAGGATATTACCGCTACCAAATTTACGTGTGCCACAGTTTCCCAGAGTGTACTAAACCAATTTCCGACCTCGACCATATCCTAATCCGCAAATGGTTTGCTTTAAACGACGCTGTCAAAAATAAGGTACCCTAGCAATTGGCAATTGAGAAATAAAGAATCAAGTCTGAAGCGAGTCTGACCACCCGATCCGATTAGTCGCCTCCTGTGACAAGCATAGTTGCCTCTTGAGACAAGCATCGGTTGAAAAAGGCCAATTCTAACTCTGGTCGTCAATGGTAGTACACATAATATTGAACAAGGCTGTGGAGAACGCGAGGGTATCTGCTAGGCCAGTGAATGGGGGTTTATAGTAGATTTATGAGGCGCTTCCTTCAGTATTTGTACTCAAGTCTGATTTTTTTACTTAAATCGAATAATACCATACCAAGCAGTGGTGCTTTCAGTGCGCAACCCAGGACAAAATGAGCTGCATATAGTCTCAAAGTTTTATGCAAACTTTCAATAGTTTCTGTTAAGAACCTTACAAGCTATGATCTTAAAAGTAAAATTTCGGTGAAAAAAATGATCAAAATCAAAATCCAATATGGTCGCAACTACAAAAGATATCGAAAAATGGCTATGCTAATGTGTTGTGTTCTGTATGGAGACAATTCTCAGAAAGTTTGAAATCATTTCATGCAGTGGATTCAGAGGAGATAGTATTTGAAGACAGGTGCCCAAAAAACCCTGGCAAAACCTTGAATCCAATATGGCTGCCAAACCACGTGATCAATGACCAAAGTCAAAGAACAAAAATTATCAAGCAACTGAAGCAGTAGATACATGCAAGGTTTGAAAGTAAACGGACAAACGGTTGTGGAGCAACAGGGCAAAATATATCGTCAAAAAATACTTGTTTTTCAGTTATCTGCCCTTGGCCTTTGGGCCTGCGGCCTTGGCCTTTTGGCGGGCACTAGTACCCAATGGTCTACAAGCACACACAAAATTTGAACAAAATCGAGCTAGTGGTTATTTTGCTAGGGCAGGTACAAAAATCGGCGGAATAATAAATAATAATAATAATAAATAATAATAATAATAATAATAATAATAATAATAAATCGAACGATTACAATAGGGCTCTACAGCCTTTCGGCTTGGAGCCCTAATAATAAATCGAACGATTACAATAGGGCTCTACAGCCTTTCGGCTTGGAGCCCTAAATATTTAATGGTCGTCTTTTTGATGATAAAGGTATTGGTAAAATTACATGTAAAGCAAACAACGGACAGAATGTCGTTGATTACGTTTTATGTACAAATAAATGTCAATATAGTTATTTAGTAGTTTATGCAGCAATAACATTCCTACTGCATCTATACTTTCGTATTTGCCATATTATCTTTCTTACTTTCAACCACATGTGTCACATAGAGTTACGTCCCTTCTTTACCCCATTCCGTCGGGTACTAAACTTACTTGTTTGTTTATACATTGCAGCTAGAGTTTCTTTTTTATTTACCTTCATGCCACATGCATCATGTACATTACAATTCACTATGGCCTAATATTTCTTGTATTCCTGTCTCTATTAATAAATACTTACACTGGAACATTGTCCCATAATGCACTGCATTTCCGCCCAGCCTCGTCTTCACATTCCATTGTTGTTTCACATCGCCATCTTGTCTATACGTACGCTGCTAACACTTGAAAAAACGTGACACATGACTGAAAATTTTCTCGGTGATCGTTATCAGGCCATCGATCTAACTGCCCCACAGCTGACGCAAAGCTGTCGGAAGTACCAGCTAGTGCATTCCGGCTACGAGCGAAGTCTGCTTAGCCTGCATGACCTCGTTTTAAGGTCACCATGGAAGGGTCGTCAGGTCGGAGAGGCAAAACCCGCTCAACACGAATCCGCAGACAGAGGAATGCGCCTACACAACAAGACTGACCAGTCGACGTTTGGGATACCGACCGACCAGAAAACTGGACAGCTGCCCAGTTGAAGGATAAATTGAAAGAACTTGGTGTATGTGTTCCTGACAACATGACAAAAAAGTTACTGTTACAAATGTATGAGCTCAACCAGCCAAATCCAAGTGATAGCCAAACACGAACCCCTCCACAACAACAAACCCCTCAAAGTGTAAGCAGACGACAACCAACAGCTACCATTTCCAGAGCAGAATCTGATAACCAACAGGGGCAAGGAGGCGTGACTCCACAACGCATATCAGGAGATACTCAGCATGCCGACCTGAGTCTCAACAACTCGGACTATGTGGTACACTCCACGCCAACGCCTGGGACTTCTTCCAACATTACCCCGCCTAACAGCCTACATGATGGCGCTAATTACACGATCAGTGAGGTAGTCAACGAGATGAGACAACTCAGACAGATGGTACAGAGCCTACAACCTTCTCCACCAGGTAATAATATACCTGCATCGGCTAGCAATCCACCTGATTTCTACAGACTGAGGCATTCCAGACTCCAGACAATTTAGCCAAGGAATGCATGACAGGATTTATGATCAACACTCCAGCTACACTTGTCAGTGATCAGGACATTCAGCATCCCATCTCCGACCTGCACAGTAACCAGACAGAAGTTCCGGTATCCAACATGGCAGACAGAAACCTGAGAGACAAGGTCATGGAGTTTAAGGAGCTTACCTGTGCCATGGGTCAAGAGATTGGAAACAGAACCACACACCAGATGCCTCAATTGGTGCCTTCAGACAGCCTGCCCCCTATAGACACAGGGTCAAAAGCCATCAAGGACAAGATCAAAGCCGGTAAGTATGTGAATCTGGCTATCTTATTACAACAAGATTTAGACTATGGTGATAAAGGATACAGTCAAGAGAGCTGCAAGGACAAATTATCAAGAACCCTGCCTTTATTATGGCTTTCACCACCTTCAAGAACGTTTATTGTGAGAACAACAACCTCAGACGACAGTTGGATGCTCATGAACAGACAGTGATTAATTTGGCTCAGCTATTTCCAGGTAAAAGAAACCATTATGGCATCATAAACTGTCTGCCTCTCGCGTGGCCTCATATGCCAAGAAAGGTCAACCCATCAGGTGGGATATGCCTGATCAACGGATTCTTACAAGGTGCTCTACAAGAACCTACAGGTCGTGCCAACTTTGCCATAGTGTGACACACGATAGTGACCATTGCTACGAGTACAAACCAAGGAGGTACAACCCACCAGTCTCTGACAGACCGCAAGGCTACCGACAAGACAAGGCCGACATCAGGGGACGTCCCAAGATGAGGTTTGTCGGCAAAGAAATTTGCAACAATTTCAACGATCAAGTTTGCATCAGAAAAAAAAAGTTTCTTTGAATAGTTTGTTTAACCTGTAGGGAGCCAAGCCATGGAAAAAAACAACTGTAGCGACAAGAGAAAGAAGGTTTGACTGGATACCAGCTCCAACAACTCCGCCGTACCCATGGAAACAGTGCCTGTATCATCTCCACACACCCCAATTAACCATGCCCAGTTACAACCGGAACTGGCTCTTCATCCGGATATTGAGTTTACCAAATATTTGATTAACGGTGTGTGAAGA
The DNA here is from genome assembly GCF_022045235.1 of Haliotis cracherodii. Lineage (NCBI taxonomy): Eukaryota > Metazoa > Mollusca > Gastropoda > Lepetellida > Haliotidae > Haliotis > Haliotis cracherodii. Next base: position 15,142,639 of record NW_027266286.1, read on the forward strand.
GGTATTGCGCACATAAAATCCTTGCCGTAAATAGTCGGTAACTTCCGGAAGTACTCACAAATTCGAAATGTTTTAGAGTTACATTTGCTGTTAAAATTTATTAAGAAACTGTTAAAATATAAGAAAATGTACCTGTAAGAATTCTGACGCATAGTAACTGTTAAATTGGATAAAAGTACGAAAAGCTTTCAACTTTTCCCAGGGTGCACTCGTTTCGTAGTTTTCCCGCCACAATCGCCATGCTTCTCGAAGTGTGAGGTACCCAACATTTTTAGAGCGCTACTCGTATGAAGACACAACTTTGTCATTCCTTGTAAGTACACTCCAATTACTTGTAGCACGTTGTATGTAGATGATTTGTTATTTAGAAATTATTTACGTAGATGGTTTGCTAAATTGATGTCTTTTTTAGAAGTCGTTTTTTAGTCTTTTTTAGTTCAGGCCTCGTCACAGTACAGTTCATGGTGAAAATAACACCACGTGGTAAAACTATTTCAATTCCTGACTGTTGTTTATTGACATGATCATGGAAATATAATTGTTTGCTGATGGTTGTATTTCTGCTAGAATTCTTTTTGTGTTATTTTCACTTATTTGTAATATCAATGCTAGTCATGTTGAATACCGTATTCGACCCATTAGGCGCCCAGGGCGCTTAAAAAAAGACAGAAGGGATGGGCGCTTATTGGGACCAATTCAGAGTCAAATTGGCGTAAATTCATCAGTAAGGGGCGCTTATTGGGTCGAATTCGGTAGTTGTAGTGAGTGATCACGAGTCACTTCCTTTGACCATTTTATGTAAACATCGGCCATGCTCATTGGAAATGAGATCGTTTTGATTTTCTATTCGGCCAAAGTCAAAATACATTATTTACTAGTTTTGTAAAACATGTTGTGATCATGGAGAGATTATATCGTGGATTGTTACGATTAGCCCTTTTGTTTGGTGCTTGGACCTGTGACTGTCCCTGTGTTTGCCGATAGGCATGGAGAACCTTTGACCCTTGTCAGTTGGTTGTAGTCACCTGGGGGTGAGTTGTTGTTAGCCCAGACATCTTAGAAAGATTGTAATATTTTGCTCTCATGTCATATGTCTGTATTCCTTTGTTGTTAATCTCGATCCTTACTTTGTAATTTGAAATAGAAGAAATTAGTGAATTAGTAACTGGTTTTATTGTGGAAGTGAAGGTTCAAGTGCCACTGATATTTTCAGTGCTGATTAACCCACTATGTATTTACTATTATGGATTTACGTGTGGTGACAGAAATTATTATATGATAACATGTAATATTTTAACATTTCATATTTTATGAATATTGTCTGTAGGAAATATCCATCATGCTTAAAGTGAATTAACTTGTTGTACATCATAATATCGGCGCAGATGCTGACAATTGTGTTTATATTGTTTTGTAGGTTTTTCATCATGTTTGACTTCACGGAACGCCAATAAATACTCTTTGATGAAACCATTCACTCTTCTGTGCTGAATTCCCAGGTTACAGGTGTAAGGTACGGCTTCACAGATTCATTCATCCTCTACCCCTAACCCCCATAGAGGGCAACACCAATTACAGTGCTAGGAAAGACCAGGCTGCAGTGTCAGAAGTTGCAAAGGATTACGTTGCAGGTCCATTTTACAAAGTGCCATACCCTGTATACAGGGTGAGTCCCCTCGGGTTGACCATTGGTAAATACAGCCAGAAGAAGAGACTTGTCCTTGACCTGTCGGCGCACCATGACAATCCGGAAATACTCAGCATCAATGAGCTCAGCAACAAAGATCAGTGTTCTCTTTCATGTGACAATCGACCACACTATCGCTATCATCTCTAACAAAGGTCATGGCTCCCAACTGTGTAAACTAGACATTTCAGATGCCTTCAAACAGGTCCCTATAGATAATGCATTCATACCTTTCCTTGGATTCAAGTGGCAAAAGCAGTACTTCTTTCAAAAACGTCTGGCCTTCAGATGTTGTTCAAGTCCTAAAATGTTTGACACTTTATCAGAAGCTTTATGCTGGATACTGCATCATAACTATGGCAACCAACACATTCTCCATCTCTTGGATAGTTTTCTTACTATTGACTCCCATGAAGCTGATGCCCAAAACACCATGATGAACCCCTATAGTACAAGACAATGGGACCAATACCTGGGCATTAATCTGGATACAGACGCCATGACAGCGAGCCTACCACAAGATAAGCTGCCAACAAGATCTCCACATGTGGCATATCTTTCTCCATCAGTGGAATGGCGTCTCCCTATTGCAAATTGCTTACGCTACCTCAAATCAGGACATGGCAAGTATACCGATGCATCTACATCGTTTGGTTTCGGCGAATACTTTCAAGGAGCGTGGGTTTCAGTGAAGTGGCCGGAAAACTTACTGACAGACTTAAGTGTCGAACATTCCCTCGCCTTCCTTGAACTGTATCCCATCGTGATAGCATCTGTTGGGGGCATAGGTAGACTCAGTTAAGAGTGTTATTCCATTGTGACAACCAAGCTACTGTACATATCATTCAGAAAGGGAGATCTAAATGCCCCCAAATCACGTCTCTTCTGCACACTCTAACACGCACAGAAGCAAAAGGCAATTTCGTTATATTAACTAAGCATATCCCTGGGGTTCACAATACTTTAGCTGATGCTCTTTCTCGTTCACAGCTGGACCGGTTCTGCTCCTTAGCCCTGGCAGCCCAGGTCGAACCCACACCGTCCCACCCAGCCTCTCAAATCAAATCATGTGGAACTGACAAGGCACCTGAACAAAATGTGGTCAGCAGCCCACGTACAAAGGATACCTATGCTACAGGGATGTCCGGATTCATAACCCCTGGGAAACTGATCCCATTATTAGGTCCTCGTCCTTTCTAACCGTGGGTCCAAGACCTACAGGTTTTTGTCTGATTGCAACTGTTAATATATCTGTTTGGCCACAATCAGACTCTGCACTTTAATGTGCCATGACAGTTCTTATGGTTTTTTTGGGGTGAGTACCTCATATCCCAAAGTATAGGGCTGCTTTGCAAAGTTTTGCTTACCCGCGACTCTGCATATATTGCTAATTGTTCGTGTTCGCTTTTGCTAATTACATTGAAAGTTTGGCTTGATACACACTGTACTTGGCTAGCCACCAGTCATTGACTAAAGGGGTACGCCTCCATTAGTTAGGTGTCTGTATAAGGCATGGTTGTGCTTTGCTGTATATCTAAGTACTGAGTAGTTACATTACATTTGTTCTTCATCAATTTCCCATTAAAAAGGAAATGAACATCGACAACGTTATTGGTGTTTGACCCAACCATCAATCATGGTGAGACTGTCACCATTACGAAAAGAGAGCTGAAAACATGGGCCGGATGCTTTGTCAATGATTAATTATTGAAAATATTGTAACCATGGTCAAATTATATTTCTCAGCTAGGTAAAACCATAACACAGATCCTGTTTGGATCTGAGACATTGAGACAGATGAAAATTATGTGGACAAGACATCACAAAGTGCTTCTGTATTTCAAAGAAAAGGCAGACAAACAAGATGTCGTCCAACCACACCATTGACACGGAAACCAACTAGGAATGATCCTCATGGATCACAAACTGTGCTGGGTGGCAGAATAACTTCCAGTTGATTGCTTTGACTGGCTGCATCAAGAAATGCCAAAGATACAAAAGTGAATTCATTCCTCCACCAAGGGCACCATTGGACATGGCAGTGAGACATCTAGAGTTGAGACACTTGTCCAGACAGAGGACAGCAACAGACATTTGGGACTTATTCTCATTACCACTTCAGGCCACAGTGCATTCTGACAAATAATCCACATTTCACACTAAGTAGACTAGTAACTGATCCAAACATAATATTGTCAGGTGACCATGTACAACACTGAGTACAAACTGGGACAGACATAACGCATACGATAAACTCAAGAGTACCATATTTCTGAACATCACAATGTCAAGACCCCCTTGGTGAACACACGTCTTGTCAGAGTAAAGAGGCAGTTTTGTCAGCTAGGCAGCAAATACTCCATAAGAGATTCATCTGATTCCAAAGACTTTTCCTTGGACCATCAAGAAATAGCAAAACCATACACTTATGAACCAACACAAGCCAGTTTCCCAAACTGGAAGATAAAGTCACGGTATGGAAACTATGAACATGATGAGTGAGTGAGTGAGTTGGGTTTAACGCCGCTTTTAACAGTATTCCAGTTATATCACAGCGTGTCAGCTTAATGTGGTAGGAAAGCCCGAAGTGATGCAGGTCTCAGACGTTTACCACGTCGGTGAAACCCACGAGCACGGGTATGGTGCTGACAAACCTAGAAACATAATCGGGGTGAACCTGGATTTGAACCCACAATCACAGGTTTCTGGCGTGTGCAGGGGACGCAACTCTGCACAGCGAATCACCTTAGACGACTGGGCCACCCGTGCCCCCCATGAACATGATGAACATGATGAAGTGGAAACAAGTGAAGTGATTAAACCTAGTTGAGGTGTGAAAGAATTTCAGTTCACTGCTTGTTTCCTGTTTTGTCACATGATAAACCATCCAAATAGACCTCCACGTTTGTCAAACTAACCTATCTGATACCAAGATATATCACTTGGAGCTTTACACAGCTGCTTGCAGCTACATTTATTATATCAAAATAAGAAGGATTTAACATCAAACAGACAAAACTCAAATGCAATGTGGGGCTGACACACACTTTGTTTAAGGTTTTTTGTTTAACGTCACACTCAGAAATATTCCACCTAATGTTTAAAAGACAGAACTTATTTCTGGGACAGGGTGGTTCAGCTTCTGAAAGATAAGATCCTTGCTCCATGTCACAGGACAGCCATGGCATGTTTGTGGTGTACACCTAAAGACATGAGATTATAGACTTTAACCCCCTTGGGGAACACATTTCTTGTCAGAGTAAAGAGGCAGTTTTGTAAGCTTGATGGCGAATGCTGCACATAAGATGTAAAAAGGTACTGAACTACGTTCAGACTTTGGCTTCCATTAAACCAGAATTTTTGCAGGCTCTATCATATCTCCTAGACAAGATACATGCCGAGCTTCAATCTTCAACCCATGCCCAAATAATTTTGACATGAAGCAGTCATATTTTGGGAAACTGATGTCGTTCAAAGTTGAGCAAAGTGAGAGGTCTATATTCGAAGTGACAAAGGATGATGAAAAGCCAGGATCTTCCATTGAAGACAGAATTTATACAAATCATGGACAATGAGATGTTCAAAGACGCCGAGGGAAACTGGGTGTCACCTCTTCCATTTCGGTCTCTCAGACCAAGCCTGCCCTAACAATAAGCCACATGTGGTAAAGAGAGCTAAGACCTTAGATCGCAGAGACCCAATTAAGAGACAGCACATCATCTCTCCTAGGCGAGATACGTACAGGGGAGGATGTGAGGATTATGAGGGCTGCAGCAAACAAGATGTGCCCTCTCTCCAGTCAAGCTGGACGTTCAGAAGTACGTCACTTTCTCAGTGTGTGCCCACACCTACCAGAACATGACAGAAAATATATGACAAAGGCTCAACAGATATCCCACATTTTGGAGATACACGACGACGACAATGAGGAGGCAGAGGCTGCTTTCACCATTCACCCCTCCACATTATCTAAGTCGACAACCTCTCAGCACTAAGGATTCAGTTCCGTCAATCACCGTATCTAGATGCTTTCCACCATCATCATGTTGTTCGCCTCACCCTTGTCTCTGTAGCTAGTGGCCTATCAGCCGCAAAACATCTAGATGCTAGCTTAGGCTAAAAAAAATCAAATAAAAAAAATCCTGGTTCTCAGGCACTGCCGCATCATCATCAAGTCCACCGCATGTTTCGTTTTTATCTGTAAATATCCCGCGTCTCGAACACACGACCTCGACAATGGAATGCTGCAAACTAACAATAACCCAATCCTTTATAGCACGCGGTAAGTTCCCACTGCGTTATTGCACACCTAGTAGTTATGGCGGGTAGACATTCGTGGAATTCAAAGCATGGTTGGTACACTATATTTTGTGTTTTTTCATGATGACACTTTCAGTGTCAGTACAAGTTGAAAAGCAAGGGCAGTCGTTGTTGCAGTGGACTATAATAGGCGTCTGTTAGAATCTAAACTTTAGTGTCAGTGATTTTATGTTAGCTTGCACTTCATTTATTCTTTATATATTGGAAGAGTTACTTCCCTTTAATTGCAAAGTTACTCGAAATCCAGAAAAGTGTATGAAACATCAATACGGTACTTGACCATGAATACCCTGTACCCAACAAAATCTGAATTTTGTTTAATTTAAGACCCATGACGGATGAAGTTCTTTAAGAAACTATCATGTATTGATGTTTCAAACACTTTTCTGGATTTCGAGTTATTTTGCAATTCATCGTTCTCATTTGGAGTCAAACAACTGTAGATGGAAAAATGGTGGACATGTGAAATGTAGATTTGATTGATGAGTTGAAGAAATACAGAAGATTTATTTGAAGATTTGTCTTTTTTGATCATTGAAGATAGAAACAAGATGTCTTTAACAGGTTATGGGCCCAGTGAACGCCTTAGATTTTGTGAAGATGAATCAAGATATGAACTTTGGGAGGTAAAATTTCTCGGTCACATGAGAATTCGAAAACTTATTGAAGTCTTTGAAGGGGTAAACTAAGAACAAATGGATGAAAATAAGAATGCTAATGCATATGCAGAACTTGTCCAATGTCTCGATGATAGGAGCCTGAATTTGGTAATTAGAGATGCCAAAAATGATGGTAGGAAAGCATTGAAAATTCTCAGAGATCATTATTTGGGAAATGGAAACCCAGGTGTTATTGCACTGTATACCATGGTATACTGAGTTGACTTCTCTGAGAATGAAACATGATGAATGTGTGACTGACTATTTGATTCGTGCTGAAACTGCTTCAAATTCACATAAATTGGCAGGCGAAACAATTAGTGATAGTTTACTGATTGCTATGAATTTGAAAGGACTCCCAAAACATTTCAAACCATTTACCACTGTTGTTACTCAGAGAGATACAGAAATGAACTTACAATCCTTCAAATCAGCATTAAGAAGTTTTGAGGAAACTGAAAAGACTCAACAACAAACATCTAGTAGTAATGACTGTGTAATGAAAATTAAGTGTTTTTCATGTGGAAAACCTGGACACAAATCAGGGCAATGTACTACAAATGAAAACAAGATGAATAGATGGTGTGAGATTTGCCGCATGTCGAATCATGTAACAAAATATTGTCGACGAAGAGACACTGTCAAATTTGCTAGCCAAAATACAAGTGATGAAGTTCAAGAGAATATGAATGCTGACCATTCGTGTGCTATTGCTCCTGCCACCAGACGATTGGTGGTACCATCTGTTGTACGACCTCATGATCGGTCGTACGACCAGTCCCAACTGGTTGCACAATTGGTGGTACCACCAGTCTTTAGTTCGCAGACCAGTATATTTGGAGTTGCTTCTGGGCTTCAGGTAACTCTAGACTAGAACACCCAAAGACAGCATTTCGCTATGGCAGGTGTACTAGTGCTGCCAAGACTTATGGAGCAACAACAACAGCTGGATGATCGCCATGACTGATTGTAGGATAGGTTGCTGATCACAAAAGCTAGTTGTACAATTACCTACGTTTGAACTTGCGATTGATTTTCTCCAATCATTGGCGATCGCACGACCACGTGTACCACCAAATGTTAAATTTGTTATTTTAGTTTGTGCACAAACAATGACTAACTTAGCTGCAGCATTCTTGTGCTTTTCTGTATCTTACAACGTCATATTTATATTATGATTATTAATTTGTACATGTTTCTTAACCCATTCCTGGCTTTCTTCATATTTTTCAACCTGATCAGCCACGAAAGTTTTTGTAACTCCGTCGTACGTTTGTCATAACTGCTTCATACCTCCTACCGATTCTCCACGAATGTTTGCATTATTGGCCGAATCATCACGAATTTCGAAAGTTTCCGATTCGGGGTGATTCGGGATATTCGTGGTCATAGTGAAATAGGGGCTTAAGCTAGGAAGGTCTTTGTCACTACCCGATTTCATCATTGCATTTACTGCCTACAAGAATGTGTACTGTGAAAATAACCATGAACTATGTGCACAATTGGATGACCACGAACAAACTGTTGTAGGACTAGCAAAACTCTTTCCTGGCAAGACTATTCACTATGATTATCACAAGCTATTTGCCGCACGTGTAGCAGCATATGCAGAGAAAGGAACTCCTTTTAGGTGGGACATGGTGGACAAAACGATTTATACTATGTGTTCCACAGGACAGAGGGCCAGGCAAAGTTGACTTCAACGGCGGAGAAGTGTGTAATAATTTTAATGACCAAGGCTGCCAGCGACAAACATGTTACTTTGAACATGTGTGTGTTCTCTGTAAAGACACAAGCCACGGAAAACAGAACTGCAGAGAGAGGAAGAATAAGACATGGTCGACTCCAGACGGGCTGGCTCCCCAACTATCATGTAGACCTGTCAACTCAACACCAATTAACGTGACTCAATTATAATAAGAACTTTCATCCCATCCAGATCAAATTTCCTCCAACAACCTAATCGATGGACTTACACTGGGCTTTGACCCTCTAATCTCTCAGCTGCCAACTACAACTGTCAAGTGTTCTAACAATCTCAGTGCACGACGAGAGCCTTCAATCATCACTAAACTGGTCCAGTCAGAGGTGGCAAAGGGATACGTGATGGGACCTTTCACAAAGTCACCTTACCCCATCTATTGAGTCAGTCCTCTGGGTTTAGCTGAAGGCAAGTACAGCCGCAAGAAAAGACTCATTTTGGATCTATCAGCCCCACATGACAAGTCAGATATTCCAAGTTTGAATGAACTGATTAACAAAGACTTGTGCTCCCTGTCCTACGTGACTGTTAACAATTGACCATTGTTTTTTTATCTCATAAAAGTTCTTGATATATAAAAAGTGTTGTATCCCAATGTACATGTGTCATATGTGCTAATAAAAATATAAATCTTGATTTTTACATATTGAAGCAAAAATTCCATTTTAGGTGCCGTGTCTGGCTTTAACATAATATGATAATACATAATAACAAATGTTTTGTGAAAGAACTGAAGATGCAAATTTCAGGGAAGACCATGTCCACCCAATTTGACACAAATGAATCCAGGATACCCTTCATCGCATCGACACCGACATTCTCATCTTCACCACAAGCAAGAACATTGAGCACCTGTGTGCAGCAGATGCAGTGATGAGTACACAGATCACGTTGGTGACCTGATCCACTTGGAGTGAATGACTTGAACACAACGTGTATGCCAGTGCAACCGCAATTTTATTATAGAATGTATTTATGTATTTACCATTATATTTTAAGATATAAGTTATTGTTGTTTTTGAAGAAATTATAGTGTACATCTATGAAATATTAAAGTATTAGAGTTATTAAATTTGTTAAATGTAAAGAAACTTTTGTGTAACTATACTATACTTCAGCATCTAGTAAATTACTACTGTGATTATGTTTTATGCATTTCTGTGTTTTTCTTGTAAGTTGAGAGTCCCGGTATAGCAATATCCCGTGTTTACTGTAGCTTGACCAGTCTTACTGTAGCTTCACGAAATCGAAGAGATTTTGGAGTTGATTATGGCTAGGTTTCGCTCTTCCAGCCCAGAACCGACGCAGGGGTAGCATTATGCAGATGGCTGTTTCAATTAATGCTTGTTCCACCCGTGACGAACAGGTCTGGTTGTTGATGAAATAAAGTGATAGCTATTTAGACAGATTTTTGTTTCATGCACCGATTGTCTTTAAATGTAATATCCAGTTATGTATGACTGTTTTATAATCTCATACCAACTTTGACTGGAGTAGGTCTGACAGTTTTTCAGATATTGTAGTTAACGTCGGTACCTTAAATTACCTTCCAGACTATAGTGTCACACTTTCCCGTAAGTCCAGAAGACAGACCCCTTATAAAACTACAGAGGTCTTGCGTCAACGTTTAGATACCATGTGGTTTAAACTTCCCAAATCTTGGGGACGTAAGATGCTGTTACAACTCTATACCGAGAATTCCTCACAGACTGCAAGCGAACCCAGCGAATCTCTACCGCAGTTGCCTACTCGGAAGTCACGTCCCACGCCATCTGCCACTGTCAGTGCTCCCCCTGACCTACCAGTACCAGCAGACCCAGACCTACTTGCCTCCCAGGCTAATCTGGAGGTTGCAAATTCGGCCAATAATGGACCCTGATCACCTCTCTGCAGAACCAGTTGAAAGAATTGAGTGACCTAGTCTACACCATGGCACACAATCAGTCAGCGGTTTCAGACAACCCACCTTCTACCTACCCAGCCCAGGATCATACAAAATCTTTGCCTGCAAATCATGATATGCATCAGATTTCAAATGTTGGACTTTACCCTCGTTCCCAAGATCCCATGTTTCCAGCAACACATCTAGTTCCACAGGTCGGACACTCTACTACAGCTGTTCCATCAGATTCCCTCCCCTCAATTTACCTGGTTCCAGAGCAACTCCTCACAAAGATCAGGACAGGTAAATTTATTACTCAGAAATTTGAGTCGAGTTTATAGTGACACACAACATTTGCTTATGACATGTAGGAGTACGTAGCTTAGGATTGCATGTGTCTTTTATACACTACATCTAGTCTTTAGTTATTATTAAGTATGTTTCTTACAGTTACAGATTCACGTAATTGGACTATGGTAGTTATATTTAGAATGTAAGGGCAGTAACTCACACCGCACATCTCATCTGCACATTGCGATGCGCATGTTCCTCAGTTGTTTTGTTCACAATCGCCATTGTTCTGTTTACATCATACGCTACATAAATCGATCTGACACAGTCACTACGTCAGTTTCGTTGCTGTTAGTCGGCTGGAACGATCTTTTCATCTCATAGATCATTTTCACCGAATGATCGTCATGGCTACTCGCCGTTCAAAGAGACCTCGAGGTAGAACTAGTTCATCGTTGCATGCGACGGATGACAAAGAGATCCAACATGGCGCCCTTGCGTCTTCTGACCACGAGAATCAAGCATCAATCGACAGCGCGCAATCTTTGGACGCAGAGACTTTCCGTGCGAGGTATGGCCACGAAAATACGTGGATTTACATATGGTATGTGCCCAGCTGAGAGCACGAATTGCCAGGGACATCGGTATACAACATCTTCTCCCAAGTCCCACCAAAGCACAACTTCTGGCGATCTATTTACGCAACCGCCCATCAGAGTCATCATGTGGACAGTCAGGAGAGCCAGAATCGTCGGATGTCACTGAGGTTCACAGGACACACTTGCCCAGTAGGACTGCCTCCTCCAGAGCCACCATTACATCAGCTGACCATAATGTGCCCAACTCGCCTGTGTCTGACCTTCAAGGTTTAACCATGACAGTTAATCAACTGGTTGCATCAGTAGCTGCACTAGCAGAGAAGGTTAATTCAACAGCCAGGACAGGTAAATATGTCAATCTGGCATTATTGTTGACAACTATTCACGACTTCTTGGATGGTAAAGGAGAAAACAGTTAATGCGGCATCTAAACTGACTAGAACCCTATCTCCTCGGGAATTCTCCAAAGCCTTCCGAACATATCGCAACATTTACTGCGGCCAAGATACCCAGAAGAAGGCTCTAATGGAAGCTCATGAAGAGTACGTCTTAGACGTAGCGGCCCTATATGAATCAGATGGGTACTATGAGTATCATAAACGATTCGCCATGAGAGTCGCAGCATACGCAGCTATCGGCAAGCTAGTAGATTGGTCCAAACCCAACACTTACATTTTTAATGTGTGTTGTGCTCATCTCAAGAGGAAGGTATGTATTTCTTGTGACAGTATAGATCATGTTAAAGCAGAGTGCCCTAGCGCTAACTTTTCATTCAAATCTGTTAGGTTCCATGGCGATCGCTTCCACAACCAGTCCCGGACCAGCAGGGAGCAAGATTCCAACATGTCCAAGGGCCGCACTTGTGTGTTCCTTGCTAACCGGGAAGTGTGTAATAACTTCAATGGAAATGGGTGCTCCCGAGAGAGATGTAAATTTTCCCATATCTGTTTGACCTGCTAAGCTACCTCTCATGGTAAATCTTCATGTCGGCAGAATAAGCACACTTCTGACAAATGACCAGATCTAGTAGTTGGGTGGGAGAATAACTTCCAGTTGATTGCTTGGACTGGTTACATCAAGAAATGACAAATACAAAACTGAATTCATTCCTCCACCAAGGGCACCATTGGACATTGACTGTTTGCATCAACCTCATTCGTTTCTATATGGAGAACATGGAAGCTAAAAAGGTGACCTCCCCAGGGACAAGGGAAGTGGATAATTCTGTTGTCGATTACCGAAGGGACACTAGTGGACCCGCTTCAACAGTAAACTCTCCTATCAACACCGGAGGACAGTCATCCATTTCAAACATAGCTGCCCTGATGCCAGAATCCGAACCTGACAGGGACTTCCATTCACTGGCACAGACAGTTCGGAAACTGCAGGATTCTGTGAACCTCATCACGAACTCCCTCCTACCCATGCACAATCAGCCTAGTGCAAGCAATAGCATACCACCTGGACAATCTGATACACCCCACCAGTACCCTCCAACAGTTACAGGCCAACGTACCGCAGCCATCTACAACAGGACGAGGCAGTCGACCAGCCACTGGCAATTTCACGTTACCCCGGTATATACAGCTTTGCCAGCATAGGAACAAGTTCCTAATACCAAGGTACCCGGTAACTCACCTATTACCAGTTCATATTCGTCTTTGATGGATGTCGAGGTTGTGTCAGCTTCCCTTCGGAAACAAATAATTGAAAGGAAAGACGTAAAGCTGGCATGTCTATTGATGCCAGACGACATTTTTATATATTCGAGAGTGATCGAGATGGGCAACCATGAACTCCACCTCAAATCCCCTTCTGACAACAGACTACAAAACGTCTTGACCATTCAAGAGTTTATTGTAGCATTCACCCGGTATAGGAACATCATGGTACAGGAGTGGCCAGGCCGTAAAGACGCATTGGACCGTTATCAACGATTGATCATGGAGATGCATGCCAGGTTTGGAGGTACGCTCTTCTACCAATACCATAAGACGTTCTCTTCCAAAGCAGCAGCGGCGCTGGCACTCACCAATCAACTACCACCATGGGATCAACTATGCGCACTGTGCAACAACTTTATTTGTTATTTTGTCTAGTAATTTATTTATCTATTACCTTTGTGATTGATTGATGTAGGTGGCTGCTATCAACTTGTAATCATCTGATATCATTGTTTTTGATGTAATACTAGTAAATAATACTGAAGTGATTTATTTTGTTTGTTAATTGTTTCCTTATTTTGATGGTACAAAATTAATATGCATAAAATTAATACGACCTTCTGTCACTCGCATTTTTCGCATTAATATTCTGCTCACATTAATTTCCTGTTTAACAGTATACAATATATATTATAGCATTTCAGGATATTATAACCCCTGTTCATTTCTCAACTGATCACTTAGTTTGTTTCAGTTGTTTCACATATGTGACAAGTCTCAAACGTCAGCTTAGAAAGCCCTTGTGACATCTATTTTCATAATGTCCAAGGTTCGTAAAAAGATCCATTGAGTTGGATAACAATGGGCATGATGGGCAATCAATCAACGGTTAATCCAGAATTGTTGAATCCTAAGCTACCAGACCGTTGTCTACTTAGGAACAAAGAGCAGCAGAGCAAATCAGCCCAGAAGAGAAACTTCGATCATCGACATAGGCTGGAGACTTCTGTGAGCTTGAACCGGGAAAGATGTAAAGCTGGCATGTCTATTGATGCCAGACGACATTCCTTCACATCCGAGGGTGATCGAGATGGGCAACTATGAACTCCACCTCAAATCCCCTAATGATCACAGACTACAAAACATCTTGACCATTCAAGAGTTTATTGTGGCATTTACCTGGTACCAGAACATTATGGTACAGGAGTGGCCAGGCCGTAGAGACACATTGGACCGGTATCAACGATTGATTGTAGAAATGCATGCCAGGTTTGGAGGTATGCTCTTCTACCAATTCCATAAGACGTTCTTGTCCAAAGCAGCAGTGGCGCTGGCGCTCACCAATCAACTACCACCATGGGATCAACATGACGAACACCTGTACTTTACAGTTGTGGCTGGTCACCGTGTCGATACCTGCGAACTATGTTTCCTGTCCGACCACAGCACAGACTTTTGTCCACTGGTCAGCAGCCGCAGACTGTCATTGTCACACAAGGTTCCCAATCAATCAATCACGCACCAGTCGGCAAGCAACAGCAGCAAGGACAAGCCCCCAGACTGATTCACTAGTAGAACCATCCGATTCCACAATGGACGCGCACTATGCAACAACTTTAATGAGAGCAAGTGCATATATCCTCGTGCAGGTATCTGCATGTATGCGCCCACTGCAGGCAGCCACACCCGGGTAACAAGTGTGAGGTGGTTTCGGACAAGCCGTCCCAGTCCTCAGCCAGAAAAACAAGAGAAAAAACAAGAAACAGAGACTAAAATCTGACTGCTTCCCCGATAAACGTGTCCACCTTACAACGACTGCTCAGACGACATCGACTAAATTTGACTGCTTCACCAATAAACGTGTCTACCTTACAATGACTGCTCAGACGGCATCCAGATCATCACTTCGTAAACCAACTGATATCAGGCCTAGAATCAAGTTTCCACACGGGTATTCAGTTTTGGGAATTCTCATTTTTTTCATAACTTCGTTTTGGGCATGTATTACCCTAAAATAATCCGTCTATAATTCACAGTTGCTTTGTTAAGGCATACACCTTCAGTCCGCTATACCCGTCAGGGTATTGTTTATCAGCTACACTGTTATCTGTAGCTAGTTTATAGACTTATAATAAACTTGTCATAACACCAAACACATTTCTAGAATGGAGGACCAGTTTCTACAAATCTGTTTATATCATTTTGTTCTATCAAGTTTCATGGTAAACACAAAGAGGGAATACAAAACATATTAAATGTTTCAGACAGTTTTGTTTTCTTAGAAAAACATCCTTTTACATCTTTTCCATACTGACCAGAATCGAGGAATCATAATGTTTTGTAATACCATGCAAGTAAAGATAGAACCTTCATTGTCTCATCTCTGGCAAAGTCAACATCTGAGGGAGGAAAGAGGGAGAGAACCGTTATAGATGCGAAAGAAGACATCCACCGATGTCCAATGAAATACTGACAATACCATGAGCTGTCAGTGGGTCGGGTCTGTAAGTCACAGATATGGTTCCAAGGGGGGAGTAATGTTAAACTAAGTTACGTTTGTAAATATGTGGTGAGGTGAGGTGAAATGGGGTTTAACGTCGCGTCCCAGATTATTGCACTTATATAGCGACATGCATGTACGTGTGTGTGTGTGTGTGTGTGTGTGTGTGTGTGTGTGTGTGTGTGTGTGTGTGTGTGTGTGTGTGTGTGTGTGTGTGTGTGTGTGTGTGTGTGGCTGCTTGTACTAGTCCGGACTGATGCCAATTTACAGTGCTAGCCCACTGAGATACCATGCTGCAGTTTAACATGAATAGCCCACTCAGACACAGTATACTGACTCGGAGCCGATCAGCCCTTGTTTAAGCCCCTTAATGCCGAGTGCCATACAGGGTAACAACAAGTACCATTTTTAACGTCTTTAGGTATGACGCGACTGGGAATGGAACCCCGGACCTTCCGCTCTCCGGGTGGACGCTCTACCACTAGACCACGGAGGCAGTCTTGTAAATATGTAACGGGATCTTACGAGAGACAAACTTCATTCAAGATGGTGGAACACAGCAAGTGATTGAGTTTGATGTTGCCAGCACAACTTGATTGGTCAGAAATTCTCTGTGATTGCATATGTGACGTAAGTGAAGGTAGGTTGCTGGACAGGGACGTAAGTGTTATTTGTAGGGGCAAGTGTGTAATTGAATATGAATGACTAGAAGACATTGATGCAAGACATTGTCTAATCACTGCAATATTCTGATCAAACACATGTCAAGCTACCAGTTAATGAATACCCAAATAACATTGAGACAATGTCGGAGTCAGTGTTGCATAGGACATAAATACAATGTCACCTTGACTGAAAATGGAACTAGACTGCAGAGCATACTGCCCCTTAATGCCAAAGGTTGCAGCAGGATCACGAGGGTGCATGGGTTTTATGCATCCCGAGGTTGGTTTTATACCACAAGGTGAATGACATAAAACATAAGGAGGGATGCATAAAACCCCATGTACCCTGTGTGATCCTGCTGCAACAAATTTATCTTACCGACATGTTTTAATATGACATTGACATCAAATTTGATAGAAAATAGCTGTGTGATTAAGCTGAGATTTACTAGAGCTATGTCACATGTCTTCTATTGACTCGGAAAAAGCATGTGATTTTTGCATCGAAGAGGGGTATAATTACTCCCCTCCAAGGCGGGGTACATTGTATTTTATCAAGATCACGCGGACCAATCAGATCTCTGACATGGAGGTATGATAACATTGTTTATACAATATAGAGCAAGTGACTTGGCCATGTTGGCTGTCCAATCAATGGAGCTCTTATTCCTTTTCTGAATCTAAAAGTAAAGCCAGACTTTATTCTAAATTGGATTACAAAGTTTGATAGTGAAAAACTTGGTAGTCAAGTCAAAATGGACTTTTTCACTACTAATTAGTGTTTGGTGTAAAAACCATTCAAGTAAACATTTACGGTATGAATCAATATTTTTTACTTTGTGTGCAACTGTGATCGATACTTGTATCGGGAAGTAAAATATCGCGATGCACCGATCGTCCCTTCACTAAAAAGTGCATCATGTTTTCATGGACAAATATAACGACACAGAGCTAACATGTCTACTTGGTGGTGGTGATGTAAATAGGTCCAGGCACTTTCAGCTTGTCTTCTTGGTGGCGATGATGGCAAAGCATCTCGGTGACACAACTGGATCAAATAGTTGTGTGAGGTACACATCTTGGATATTGTCCTGAAAAAGAGTTGATTCCATGTGACTGATAGTCAAGAACCTTGTGGAGGACAGCATGGAATCAATACATTAAAACATACTGTTCCAAACTCCCCTCAGTATATTCAGGGATGTGAATGGATATATTCCTTTTCAGCTGAAACAACTTTGCAATTGAGCGTGGTCCATAATTTGGGGGTGGTTATGGGGGAAGCCATTAGAATTTAACAAGTTTGTGGTCACTATGCAGAAATTTGCGAATCTGTGAATGAGCGAGTTGGGTTTGACGCTGCTTTGAACAGTATTCCATATATATTATGGTGTGTCAGCCTAATGTAGGAGGAAAGCTCAAAGTGATGCAGGTCTCAGACGTTTACCACTTCGGTGAAACCCACAAACACGTGTATACCGGGGACAAACCTAGAAACATAATCAGGGAGAACCGGGATTCGAGCCCATGATCATAGGTTTCTGGTGTGGCCAAGGGACACAAATCTGCACATTGAATTGTGGTGCCTCAACTGGTCCACCCGTGCCTCAAATATAAATTCTGGAGAGAGATTAACACCATTAGTGCCCACATCAAAACCTAGAAACTGCATGCGGTGACATTGTCTATGAAATAAAGTTAAATTACTTGCTAGATTAACATGTAAGTGAAGTGATATATGAATGTCTTGATTCAAAGTTGCAGGACTGAAAACTGGGAAAAGGAGAGTCTAACCTCTCATTACCAAAAGCTAAGGCTAAAAAAAATACTTGGCAATGACTTTTGAAAATATAGTGCAGGCGGTGCTGATTCTTATTTTTTTGCTTGTTCAAACAAGTATGTAACCAAACAAACAGTTGTGTGCCATCAGCCTGGGAAAGGGCCTCCCTATATAAACAAGCATACAAACTCCTATTGTCGCCATTACCATAACACGAAATGTGTAGTAAAGCAGTGCGCATGTAAAGGGAAGTAACTGCATGCTATATCGGATCACATTTTTTTTCAGTAGTGGGATTTAAAATATAAAAAATTAAAATGGAAATAAAAAAACAACTTGCGGCTAACTTTATGATGATGCAGGCGGTGCATGAGAACTAAGACTATTATATTTTTTAGCCTAATGTGAAATGTGCCCAGCTCACCTGTTCCAGGAGATACAGATATCTGTCGAGGAGGATGAGGGACTCGATACACGGAGCTAGGACGGCACGGAGCTGGACAAAGGCTGCCAACTGCTGCCGAACATGGCTGTACCTGCTGTCATAGCCTTCAACAAGTCCCGGGGTCACCTGACAAATAACATGACATGTTGCTGTGGTCTATACAATCTATGGGGCGTATCTTGCACCAATCAAATTCAAGTGAAATGTGTCATCTGGCAGAAGAGATTGTTGTTGGGTTATGACTTCTGGTTGTCATGGGCAGCAAATGAGTGAGGCTCTCATGAAAATATTGAGTCCTGTAATGTAGTGGTCATTCTGCACAAGACGTATGATCTAGAGTTACCTCCCTTGGTTGTCATCAAACAGTCGTCATCATTTGAGAAGTTTCATGATGTGACAGTTTCTAGAAGGCTGGCTGAACCTACATAAGAGCAACACAAGGCCTTTTTGTGACCCGCCTAGGGTCTTTCTGCTTGCCCAATGGGGATGTTAAGGATTGACCATTTAACATTCACGGAGGGCCCAGGGATTTTACAACATTGACCAGATATTTTTCCAGCTACATCTGCCAAACCAGATATTTTTTTTAAACACAGACAGTTTATTTATTTTTGAACAGACTGAAGTATAATTAATTACTTCTTGCATTTTCTGGGACAATTCATTTTGTTCGATAAAATCCCAACTGAACCAAGAAATATTGATATCTGCATGATCAGAGATATGTGTGTTCCTCCTGAAATGTACCTTGTCTGTAGGTAGTCCCAGTCTTGTGAATGCCTTCACCACATAGTCATACAGAGACTTGCTTCGCTTGTCTAGTTTCCGGAGTTTCCGACCTCCGTATTCCACGTCTCCGACCAAGTCATGGATGATCTTTTCTAACAGGGCCCTTGCATAGAAAGACTGGCCCTGAAGCTGGATACAAATGCTTTGTTACACATCAGTATTGATTACTAGCATGATTAGAGTCAATATCAATACTGTTAAAACTTGCTAACATCGTGGACAGAGCAGAGACAGCTGATCAGATCCAGACACTCATGATGTCAATCACTGGATCGTCTGGTCCTGACTGGATTATTTACAGACTGCCGTCATATAGCTGGAATATTGCTGAGTGCGGCATTAAACAACAAACAAACAAATATAATCAACAGACACATTAACTGACACAAATGCAATTTTCTAAAGAGAGTCATTTGACAATTTTACTGCTACACATGCTAAACCCATTAACCAGTTCGCATATTGAATATGTCCTGTGCAGGTAAACTTGTGGTTGATAATATGAGCAACAGCCAATGTCTCAGGTCACAATGACACTGTAACCATGGTAACCCAATTCAATAGCAGTCCACTCATATGCATTAGGTCCTGACAGTTCATTCTACAACATTTCAGCTATACCATGTCAATCTGTAAACAATTTAGTCAGGACCACACATAGAGAATCTCACCCGAGTGTCTTTTGATATTAAATAAATCAACATAAGTTGACAAAAGTGGAAAAATTCCGAGGCTTGCTGAGGAATTTTTCCACTTTTGTCAACGAGTGTTGATATATCTGATATCAAAAGACATGAGGGTGAGATCTTATTTATCATCCAACATCATTCTCCCAACTGTTTCAGTTTGTAGACAGTAATAAGCAGTGTCTTAAGTGTAAAAAGTACTGCTAACAGCTTCAGTAGCAGAGCCATTAGCGATCTCATAGTAACAATGATGTCACAATGGTCCGCAAAGCATTGTGATGCAATTTCATTGGAGCGATAACTACAATGTAGATATTGCTTGATCTACAATCCTGACATCGGTGATCGATCAACCAAGTCACCAAGTGGTGACAGTTACATTCGAAAAAAAATCTGCAACAAACATACAGATAGATGCCAATTGAAAAGTCTGTGTACATTTTGTATCCTGAACAGTCATTGAGTGATGATTAAAAAAAGCATGTTTCTTACAACGCTAGATTTTTGCAAACAAAAATGGCTTCCCCGTGAGGAAGTGAGTGAGTAAGCATGGTTTTACGCCGCTTTTACCAATATTCCAGCAATATCACGGCGGGGAACACAAGAAATGGGCTTCACACATTGTACCCACGTCGGGAATCGAACCCGGGTCTTTGGCGTGACAAGCGAACGCTTTAACCACTAGACTACCCGACCACCCCTCCCCGTGAGGGAACTGCAAGCAGACGGGTATACTATTATTCACATAGTTTTAAATGATTTGCAGTGATTGTTATGACACAGGTTTCAAGTTAGAACACCAAAATGTCAAGAAACTGGGGGGTAAAAAAAAATGAATACCCTCTGAAAATTGTGGATACCCAATCTACCAAATAAATACCCAAATAACTAAAAGCGTATCTAGAGCTCTGGAAATGACACTCTGAATTACAAATGGTTGACTGGAAGTCAAGTTTTATTCCACCAGTCCTAATAATGAGCATGATGAGAATATATAGCAAAACCATAAAATTGGCAAATTTCTATTAGTCCTTATGATACCTAACTATTGGGCAGTTTGGCCAGGACTACAGGATGAGTGCCAATTTCAGTGCCAGTCACCTGTTTCTCTGCAGCCATTCTGTGAACAGACAGACAGGCTATGTTCCGGGCAGCCTTCCCCAAGCCTATCTGTCCCTCCTGTAGGTAGCTGCTCATGGGGAAGTCAGAGTTGACACAGGGGGCACCTGCCGGATATAATGCACATGAACACTGCAGGCTGTACATACACATTGAGCATGGTCCTAATGATGCTAATAGCTATGTTATTGGACCACCATATCCTGTTAGTCAGTACCACAAATTATAGTTGTAGTTCCCTTTCAGCTTGCAAGACTCGGCAATATTCCAGCCATATGATGGCAGCCTCCAAATCATTGACACTGGACAGATAATTCAGTGTGCGACGATCCACTGTCGGGGTATGATGACACACAATCAACCACGTCTCTGGGCCTGACCATCCGATCCATTTGTTCACCTCATACGACCAGCATAGGGTGCTGGGAATCACTTCTTAACCGGACAAGCTACCAATCTCATTAAAATCAGACTTTAGTTCTCGCTACCGCTAAACAAAGATCTGAAGACATCCCATTTGGGGTCACGTCAGAACGACCTTTCATCCGACCAATCAGAGCGTCACTTACCAGATCATGAAAGTGACAGTCGGAATGTGATTTCTAATCATGTAACCAAGAAAACTTTAACAAAGAGTATTCCGAACGATAGTTACGGGCTTAACGACCGAATCCATACAATCTAGACTATCTTTCAGCCATTCCAGAATGTTCTTTTGTTCAGGTTTCAAATTTGTAATGGAGAATTTGTCAAAATATGTTTCGAAGCGTAGTCGCCAATTTGAAATTAGTGCCGTAAAGCTGGAGAAAACTGCCTTCTGATTGGTCATTCCACTGGTCGGTCAAAGTTCGCGCAAGGTCGGTCTGACGTGACCCGTAATGGGATGTCCTCAGATCTTTGTTCAGCGGTACCGAGAACTAAGATTTGATTATAATGAGATTGGACAAGCTTCAAGACTTACAGAGTGTGAGTAAGAATGGTTTTGTGCAACTTTTGGCAATACTGCAGCAATATCACGGCGGGGGACGCCTGAAATGGGCTTCACACATACTAGGCAACTTGGGTAAGCAACAGAAATATCAACAGTGATTTAGGAATTGGGAAAATAAATTGCTGTAGGGTGGACTCCCCTGGCAGAAGGTGCATGAAATTCAAAATAAATTCGCAGACAATATCGTGAATATCACACTGAACAATATTATACTCAAATAAGCAAGATAAGGGCATGTCTGAAAATAACTGAGTTTTGACGAAATACAAAGGTGGTACAGTTTATATGATCAATGATGCTTGCTGTAAAAGGTGACTATGCTTGTCGTAAGAGACGATTCACGTGATCGGGTGGTCAGGTTTGCTGACTTGGTTGATGCATGTCATCGATCCCAATCGCTTGGACCGATGTGCATGATGTCACTGGATTGTCTGGTCCAGACTTGATTATTTACAGACCGCCGCCATAAAGCTGGAATATTGCTGAGTGCAGCGTGAAACAACAAACAAACAAACATGAACAATGATCCATGCCACTGAAATAAGATGACACGAGTCAGCTTTAAGTCAGCTATAATAACATAACAACAGTGGCACACCAGGGGCCTCCTCCACCATGGATCTCACTTGGAGCAAGGCATCAGGTGGACTCTTCTCAAGAGACTACTTGTGTTTCAGTTTCTAGAAGTTTGGAGCGGATTTAAAGTGACTGACCCTGTCAGCATGCAATCAGGTTTTTCTCTGCTAAGAAGCTGATATAACTACTATCGACCAGTCTGTGCAAAACTCGCACATGATTAATTTAGTCTGGTTTGCAGATTGTCTTATGATAAGCAGTAAGGCAAATCTAGCCCGAGCAGCTACCAGGCAGAGTTTTTGTAAAACTTTGAAATTTTTCACCTTTTGAAAATTGATACAAATTTAAACTATGGATCAATACATGTATACTATGAACAATGAATGGTATCGACAGGTGTAAATTCATGATGCACTGATTCATCAGTGAAACCCCACCTGTAATTACTGCTCCAAAGGGAAAGTCACACACAGCTGTTTTGTCAGCCCAGTCTCACATGAAAAAGGTCCACCTTCAAACTCATACCTCTAACATACTTGCATCATCGCCAAATGGACCAGCAACAAGCTCCTCCTCCAAGAGATGATAGCAGCAAGCGACATTACACATGACTGCGACAGACGGACTGTTGACGAACAGACGCAGAAGACTTGAACCAAGACCCCCACAAGTGTGAAGACCCGTCAGAAGCATTCTGGCCTTGTCCGGGTCCAATCCCAACTCAACTACCGATTCCTTTACCGATTCCATCAGCTTCATGTTACAATCTACAAACTTAGTCAGTGGGACAAACCTTTCCTCTTTAGGCCTGTCCTTGGTGGTACTGTGGATCCCTAGGGTAGAACTATTGTTTAATGAGGATTGTGAGCATTTGTGCTTCTCAGTTGACTCCGAGTTACACAAACTCTCCGAATGTTCCACTGAACTATTACTTGTATTGTCAGCCACAGATAATTCATTGTTGATGGATCTATATTTGTTGATTCTTACTGTATTCTCAAAAACCTTCTTTGGACAAACATTTTTGCTTGTTGAACAATGGTCATGAGTAGTTTGGTCTGAAGGCTTAATATCTGCATTTTCTGCATGAAGAGTGTCCTCCATAGCCCCATCTACATCATGGACATTAAAAGCAATAAAACTGTCCGAGAGTTCATTAATATCACAGCTTGAACATTTACTCTCAAAAGAACTGGACTTCGTCTTAAAATCCTTCCTTGTACTTTTATCTGAAAAAAAATTGGATGGATGGCCTTCGTGTCTTTGTGAATTTTTTTTTGATTTCACAGGCTGTTTTTTTCTGGCACCCCATTCCTTGTCCAGTCTGCCTGCCCTCTTGGTGGCGCCCTCTGTGTTGGTGCTGGAGGAGTCGATCCCAATGACGTGATGATTAAATTCGTAACACAACTGAGTGCTGAGGTAGCCCTTCCCACTGCCTAGATCCACTGTCTGAAACATTATTGACCCTGGTCATGCTTCTGAAACCCGGGACCATGAGTGAGCATGTTCCTAATTGAACTAGGCAAGGGTGTTCAGTGAGCATGTTCCTAATTGAACTAGGCCAGGGTGTTCAGTGAGTCGCAACGTAGCCAAGGTAGTGCTGATGTAACATCATATTGGAACTCACTCACTTTGGCATGATGAGGGAATGCTTCAACAACTAGGCTATCCCAGCACACCCACAATATCGAAATTCTGTTACACAAAGCTATCTTACTGCTTTGAATATCATAAGCCTATGTTAATGTATGGAAATTACGTTCATCGAAGTGATCATAGTGCTCAATCTCATTAAAATCAGATCTTAGTTCTGGCTACAAAGATCTGAGGACATGCCATTGCGGGTCATGTCAGAACAAATTTTCATCTGACCAATCAGAGCATCACTTATCAGATCATGAAAGTGACAGTTGGAATGTGATTTTTTATCGTGCAACCTCGAAAAAAAACCACACAGGAAATTCCAAACGACAGTTATGGGCTTTGTGTCTGTATTCATACAGTCCAGACCATCAATTAGCCATTCAAGAATGATCTTTCGTTCAGTTCTTAATTTTTTAATCAAGTATATGTCAAAATATGTTTCGACGCTTAGTTGCCATTTTGAACCTTGTGCCATAAAGCTTGAATAAGCTGCCTTCTGATTGGCTATTGTCAACTTCTTGTTAATCATTCGATTGGTCAGTCAATGTTTGTGAAAGGTCGATTTCATCTGACCCGTAATGGGATGTCCTCAGATCTTTGTTTAGTAGTGGTAGTGAGAACTAAGATATAATTTTAATGAGATTGCAATTTGTGTCATAAGAAACAAATATTGCATAAAACATGGCATACACTCAAACTGAAAATGCTTTTTTGTTCATGTTGACCACTCAACTTAGTGTTCTAAAAGTTTTGAGAACTGATCATGCTGACTGGCCATTGTCAGCTGATTTAGTGATTATAGTAAATATAATGTACATGGTGTATGCCATGTATTTGGCAGCAATACACTGTGCAGAGTTGTGTCCCTTGAGCATGCCAGATGCCTGTGAGTGTGGGTTCGAATCAAGGTTCACCCCGATTATGTTTCTAGGTTTGTAAGCATCATACACATGCTTGTGGGTTTCACGAAAGTGGGAAACGTCTGAGCCCTGTATCACTTTGGGCTTTCCTCCCACATTAAGCTGACACGCTTTGACACACCCAACTCACTCACAATACAATAATTACAAATCTGCATCGACATGTTTTACTTACCAGATTGGTGTTGAAAACATCGGCCATATGTGCACAAACTTCGGCCATGACTTCCACCTCATGACTCTTCTTCTGTGACATCAGCACACGTTCAAGTCTATCATCATCATCATCATCATCATCATCTACACCACATCGCAGCACACTCACATCACCAGCTGCAGTCAGCACATTCATCGAGGTCAGGGTAGAGTCTTTGGCAGCTTGTGTGAAGGCATGCAGATTTGAATGATTCCAAGAAATAGGACATAATGTTTGAAGATGAACATTTTTTCTTCCTTCTACAGACATTGGAGATTTCTCGAGGAACTGACACTTAATGCGTTTAAGATGATGTTGCCCAGGGTTAAAAGACTCCCACTTTTCTTCTGCTTTTGCATTCACTTTGGTCTGCTCAGCATTCAATAATTCGCTGTTACAGTCTGTCACCCCATAACCTTCTGACATCACTTTTCCAGTCACGACAGATGGTAAAGAAGACAATTCATCATCTGACATCTCCAAAAGTTCTTCCTGGATGTTTTCCGGCACATAGAAACTCCACAAGTTTTTAACTATGAAATCGGATGCTTGTGAGTTTGCTAGAGGCAAATATTCTGCTAAGAAAGACCAGGATTTATAAAGCATTACTTTAGTGTTATTGATGACAGCTTTCCTGGAGCCACCAGTGACACCACCGTCAGGTTTAGGGTTAGACTTGGCCGCCATATCACAACATTAAAACTGCACCTGCAAAGAAAGAGGTAAAATATTTCAACTGGATGCCAATTATCAAAAGACTATATATAACTATGACTATATGTCACTGATGAGGTTGCCGCACGCCATGATAAACTTATACTTTCAAGTACTTTTTCGATGTTGATGTCCAATTTTCATTTGACATTCAATTTCAAGGTTTAATCATATTAAATCATACAAATGCAAACAGGGTATTTTTTTCTGCTTATTTTGAGCTTTATAGCCTTATTTTATTATTTCTTAAAATAGTGGTTCTGTCACGTGCTGCTTTAGTAGTAGCATCAAACAAGCATGGTGGATTGGTGTCTGGTGTAATGCATGTGTACCCCATACAATAACAGTGTATTGACACTAAAATGTAGGGCTGGGACAATACACCAACTGTGCGACCCAATATGTATCACGATACGTACAATGCTCACGATCTGATACATATCATGACACTTGTAACAATGTTTTACAAATTGCTGCGCGATCTTGCGTTCTTTATCATCAACGTTGTCCTTTTAGCAGTGAGTCCTTTCGTGCACTGACGTTCATTAGCAAGTAAATGTATGAATGAATGAGTGAAACTATGTATGTGCACAGGTATGAAAGTGTACAATGTTCAGATCAATGATACGAAATCAGTGAGAGAGCTTGCTTTGTAAATGTAGTCAGTCAGTGTCCTGATATGTCTTCAAATTAAAACTTTAATCTTTTTCGTTTAGGCTGCCATGCTCAATCGAATCGGACAGCACAAGGCACGATCCACGTGTTCAGGCACAGGACTTCGCCTACGAGATTTATGGAGTTTGTTTATTATTATTATCAATATTAGTTACATGGTCCTGTGTTTCAGGATACGATCAGTGAACACATTGTGATCAGGTCGGTCGATATACATTAGTATGATTGTTAATGTTAGATCTTTATAACTAACACATATATTAACTCACGAAATTGACGATTCCTGCCCTGTCACAAAAGTTCATCACCATTTTCTCCTCTGGCTTTTCGCAAGCACTTCCCCCGTGTTGTGTATCAGGGCGCTGTCATGTTTGACGGTGCAGTCTGGGAGTATCTGGACATTGAATCGCCGCCAATAAAACAACAATTTGGGTGATGACTACTCAAAAAGACTATGAAAATCTCCTTTCTGGCGACAGAAGATAGCATTTTCCCAAATTCTTGGCCAATTTTCTCGCGCATGCGTAGTAAAAGCTGAAGCGCGAGGTTTGAAACTTTCAAAATGGTTGCTGTAAACAAAGCACATTGCTATGCATTTTGATGTGGTTTGTATGACATTTCATAAGACACTGGAACTAAGCCGACAACGTCATTACAAACTGTAAGTTACAGTGCATGATCCTATTTGTCGTAGAATAGCAGATTGGTTTGAATCCAGTCTATTTCGTGTATGCCTAAAGTTGTCAACCACCTTGTGTCACCTATTTTCGTGGCATTGAAATGGTGTTTTATTATAAAAAGATACGAGAATACACGCAGTACATACGTAATCAGCACGATAGTGTGCAATATATACAGTGAGGATCACGACTTGGACCAAGATATGTGGTGGAAAATTTAATACAACCATTTATTGTTTCCTTCCTCGTCAGTCATCACCTCATCTGCATCTGGTGCTGTCACCGATGAGGTCAATTTGCCTATATCAGAAACAGACAAACTGATAGTCTTAGCCCAAACGATAGTGGGATTGCTGTGGGAAGTTTGGGCATTGGTAGTTATTGTCAAGGGGTCCTTGTCCATTTGGAGGCCAGTCAAAACGGGCCAGTGTCAAAACAGACCAGTCAATCTGGATTTCGTTTGGTAATGCTCAATGACAACCTGGTTATGTGATAATTGGGCAAGAATACAGTATACTGCACACCATTTTGGTAAGGGATGTGCGCTTCTTTTGAGCGGTTTCTATGTTTTTTAGATGCCATTTTTTTCTCCTCGCTAAAATAACGGGGTTTGGGGGACTTGCCCCCCCAATCTACAGCTTGAATTAAATGCTTTTGTAAGTAAATGAAATGTTTAATTACCAAAGTAGACACAAAGTATGTGTTCGCTGAAATGTGGCTCCGACGTTTGTCACTGATGAGACTGTCACACGCCATTATGGAACCTTGATTTTCAAGTACTTTTTCAATGTTGATGTCCAATTCTTGCTGTTTGTGCATCACATTGATATTCAATTCCAAGGTTTAATCGTATTAAACCATACGATTGCAAGCGTGGATAATTTTTTCTGCTCATTTTGGGCTTATTGCCCTATTTTTCAAATAGTGATGCTGTCGCATGCTGCTTTTTTAGTAGCATCAAACAAATATGGCGGATAGGTGTCTGGTATAATGCATGCATGTGTACCAATAAATATTCATTTAGTGTTTGAGGACTTGTTCAGGTGAGCTGGAAAACTTGAAGAAATCTGTGATCAGTGTCAACTCAGTCATACATTCTGTTGAACAATAAAATATTTCTGTCTGCAGAGAAGACATAGCTGACAATTCCAACTAACTACAATAATGGAGGCTGCCCCATGTGTGAAACAGGTGACAATCGCAGCCAATCAGTACCACAACAGTCGCAGCAACAGCAACCTTATCTATCTACAGCGCCAACTTGAGGTACAAGGATGATTGTTACAAGTCACTATGTGTACATTTAGAGACTATGATCTAATGAAATGGCACTACATTGTTGATTTTGAATATTGCCAATTCCGAACATCTTCTTGTTAATATTTTTGTGTGAAATTTATTAATAATTTATGAACATGATAAAGGAATATTTGATAATAGTAAATCAAGTTTTTCAAAAAAATATCCTAAAAGTTTGATTATGAACTTTGTATTGACCCTTTCCTTTGACATTGACCACCATCCAATTCTTACTACACTGCTTTTTTGTACTTCATCTGTTAATTAGATTAGCATTATTTAGTTTGGTACATGTACTATGGAACATCACAAGAGTCACCATGGTCACCAGAGAAAGTTCAGAAACTGTAATACTGAGAGTGGTTTTGTCACACTGATCATGATGATACTTGTAACAACACCAAGAATGACCGTTGTTCTGTTGTATTTTAGATCCTACATGGAGTGATAGGCCGCACTTTGCCCCTCAAGTTCTTCAACCCCCGCCAGCTTCTGGCTGCAGAGTGTCTGACATGCATCGTGGATATCCTCAATGACTCACAGTCCAAGTCGGGGCTAGTACTCAAGTGTCTCACAGTGCTCAATCAAATAGGTAAGCTTGAAAACATAGGAAAATCCTTTTACATATCTTTTATGTATCTCCTAACTAACTGAATATATTACTGCATCTCTTTATACCTTCCTCCCATGTAATGCTGATACAGCATGTTGTGCTATGTGTTGCAGTCTGTGGCATCAACTTTTGAGTCTTTTTGCCTGAACTTGGCTCTTGGCATCATTTTCAGTGCATTGTGGTGTTATGAAGTGGACTATTACTAGCTGAGCATACAAGGCCAAACAGAATTTTACCATGTTTACTAGACTAGGGTTTCGGACAAGTGGCTGAAGTTGCAAACTGTTAACGTTTTGTTCAAAGCTGAATTTAATGTAACTGTCTTTGAACCCATCGTGCATGTTGTGTACAGTCTGCATCTTTAGCCAATAGTCCATAGTCCAGTAGATTTCTTTTCTTCAGCTGGTAGCTCAGCTCATAATGGTCAAATAGTACCAACACTAATATCTACTGAAAATTAGGGGTGAAACGATACAGCAAGGTCATGAAACGATACATGACACGACGATGTGTAGGTCACAATACAATATGTATCACAATACGCATATTTACCTCAACATGCTCAAATCATGTGGAAACTTCTTGATTATCATGATTATAATTATTTCAGAGCAGGTTCCAAAGGAAAAGCTAGCTGTAGACACATTTTCGTAGTGGTTATTTTTAGTAGTGAACTTGAAAAGCTAATTACAACCCATATTGCAACAGTTGACTGACAAAAAATGCTGGGTTGAGGGGCTTTAAACAACTAGTAAATAGGGTATTTAGCAAGTTTTTAATCTTGTTTCGATACAGAGAAAAACATATTGTGTATCATATCATTGCATGAAAACTCACGATGCACCGGCTCAGCAATGTATAGTTTCACCCCTACTGAAAATGATGCAAACAGCATAGTCTTGGCTGGTAGATTAACAAGATTTTGGCACAACTAGACTTATCATCAATGTATTGAAGTCAGGCCATGGCCAATTTGGATGCATAGATTATTAGATCAGTCCTGACATCCCTAATATCTGTTGTGGGATGCCCCGATTACGTTTCTAGGTTTGTTAGCACCATACCCGTGCTTGTGGGTTTCACCGAAGTGCTAAACGTCTGAGGCCTGCATCACTTGGGGCTTTCCTCCCACATTAAGCAGACACGCTGTGATATAACTGGAATACTGTTAAAAGCGGCGTTAAACCAAACTCGCTTACTCCCTCACTCACTGTTGTGAGGCGACTAAATGGATCAGGTGGTGACAGGTTTATTGCATGACATCGTATCCCAATTGCGTGGATCGATGCTCATGATGTCAATCACAGGATTGTCTCGGGGTACCGGGGTACTATGTTTACAGACAGCTGTCATATAGCTAGAACATTGCTTAGTGTGGCGTTTAACAACAAACAAACAAACAAACAAACTTGTGTGTTTCAGGCCAGGAGCACGATATGAAGGAGATGCTGCACACGACCTTCAACCTGACCCCCGTGTTGGCTGGGGTGCTGAAGCTGCACGGGGGCCCCTCCTCAGACCAGCTCACAGCAGAGGTAATGCACACACGCCCCTTGGATTGTCTAGTGTGTGGTGTGACCATTTTGATAATAATAATAAACGGATGTTTGTAATGTGCTATGATCCTTCTCTTGAAGCCAGCTCAAAGTGCTTATTCTTGACAGTCATTTTGGAGACGTAAATGCGTAGTTAATTAATGCAAGCAAAGCCAACTCGCATTTTTCGCATTTATTTCACGCTCGCAATAATTTCAAGATTTACATTGTATTGAATCGTCTTGTACTGACTGTTTCAGTGTCTGCAGCTCATGATGAAGATCACCCATGGTCACAGAATCAGCTTTCATGAGAGTTTCATGGAAGATCTTCTCAAATACCTCATTAAACAAGTGTGAGTTGTGCTGGTGTTGTGAAGTTTTTCGTTTTTTTAATTCAGTTCCATGTAGAATTCAACCTGCTCAAGGTTCAATCACCACCGAACAAAAAGACATACCCTATGGTAATTCTAATGTAGAATTGGTCATCAGAATCCAATGCTTGTCGTAAGAGACGACTAAAATGGATGGTGTCAGTGCAGTCGTTGGACATGTTCCATAAGGCGATCTTAACACTACGACTGTCGTAAGTCTGTGTTAAAGTATGTGAGTTACGATAATCTTAGCTGTGACTTACGATCATCTTAGCACTACGACTGTCGTAAGTCTGTGTTAAAGTATGTGAGTTACGATCATCTTAACACTACGACTGTCGTAAGTCTGTGTTAAAGTATGTGAGTTACGATCATCTTAGCACTAAGATAGCTTTGTCCTTGGAGTCTTCCATGGTATTTGAATCTGGAGACCCCATAAATCTTTAATGTTTAACACAGGATCATGTTTGATAACACCCCCAAAACTGAAAAAAACCCAACACTTTTATGAACATTGTAGAAACAAAGATTGTCAGTAATTTTCAAAAGCTTGAAGTGTTCATATTAAGTACATGTATTAATATTAATCAAAATGTATTCATGCCATATATCACATATACAAATTTAAGATTGAAGAAAGTGTTATTTTTCAAGATTTACTGGTTTCAAATCCTATTTTATAGTATCTCTTTTAATCCAATCACTTTGCAGCACACTCTCATCTATTGTACATGAAAAGACTGGGTTAGAATTCTTCAGCAACCCCTGCTTGCTGTAAGAGGCGACTAATGGGATCGTGTGATCAGGCTCGCTGACTTGGTTGATGGGTGTCATTGTATCCCAATTGGGTAGTTCAATGCTCTTGATGTCAATCACTGGATTATCTGATCCAGACATGATTATTTAGACCGCTGTCATATAGCTGAATATTGCTGAGTGCAGTGTTTAACAACAAGCAAACAAACAAATTGCATCTGTTGTAAAATTCCCTTCTGAAGTGAGTTTTTTTTTTCTCAGTTTGAAACATGTGACCTGTTTCAGACTGACTCCCAATGAGATCACCCAGTCGTGTCTGGGTCTGCTAGCCAACCTGTCTCGGGACAACTATACAGTACAGTCGTATGTCAAGAGTCTGGTACGTCCTCATCACAAAGAATACTGCATGTATGCACTGGTTGTCAGATAACTGGTGCCTTTTGCTATTTTGAAATTTGTCAATAATGGAAACAATTTCAACTTAGTCTCAGCCGAGGGTAGGGTTCGTTTCTGGGCCATATTTTGAAAAATGTTCAACATATTTCAACAAAACTTGAGATATGCATTGCTCATCAGCTACACTGGTGCCTTTTGCTATTTTGATTTTTTTCTAAATTTCATTTTGTTATGTTTCCATGGAAACAATTTGGACTTAGTCTCAAACAACTCTAGGCTTAGTTTCCGAGGGATAACTTTCAAACTAATGAATATTTGAGCATGCAACTATACATGTGCAATGACCATATGCTCAGCTATTGCCCTTTCATATTTTTAAATTAATTTTTGTTTTTAATTTGTTGTGTTTCCATGGAAATAGTTTTGACTAAGTCTCAAACATGTAGGGTTTGTTTCCCACCAAAACTCTACAGTTAATGAATATTTCTGCATGTGACCGTTATCTTTCTAGGCTATGATTTTCTGTTATTATTTTTCAGATTTGCAAACACATTTACAGTACCAAGTTGAACTAATTAACAAAAAAAAGGGAAGGGAAACTTATTTTGTTATGACACTGGAGTTGGGTGCAGATATGAAACTCCATTATTTTGTGTCTTCTAGCCATTGAGTATCGCCAATCTCATTAAAATCAGATCGCAGCTACCGCTAAACAAAGATCTGAGGACATCCCATTAGGGGTCACGTCAGAACGACCTTTCATCTGACCAATCAGAGTGTCGCTTACCAGATCATGAAAATGACAGTTGCAATGTGATTTCTAATCATGCAACCCCGATTACTTTAACACGGGGTATTCCGGACAATATAGTTACGGGTTTAACGACTGAATCTATACATTCTAGACTATCTATTAGTCAGGTTTCAAATGTTTTATCGAGAACTTGTCAAAATATGTTTCGAAGCGTAGTCGCCAATTTGAATTAATTCCGTAAAGCACGAGAAAACTGCCTTCTGACTTCTTGTCAGTCATTCCATGGGCGGTCAAAATTCGCGCAAGGTCGGTCTGACGTGACCTGTAATGGGATGTTCTCAGATCTTTGTTTAGCGGTAGTGAGAACTAAGATCTGATTTTAATGAGATTAGAGTATCGCTTGATGGCTTCTTTTAAAATACATTTAGTTTTGTATTAAATGTTGCGTGAATGTATCAGGTGTTCATGTATCATTTTGTATTGACTTCTCAGAAACAAACAGTATCCCTTCAAAACAACTTTCTAGGGGCGGTTGGGTAGCCTAGTGGTTAAAGCGTTCGCTCGTCACGCCAAAGACCTGGGTTCGATTTCCGACATGGGTACAACGTGTGAAGCCCATTTCTGGTGTTCCCTGCCGTGATATTGCTGGATTATTGCTAAAAGTGGCGTAAAACCATACTCACTAACTACTAACAAAACACTTCTCAGAAACAAACAGTATCCCTTCAAAACAACTTTCTGAAATGCTATGTTAAAGCTCACAAGGCCTAATTATTGGTGAAAACATGGCTATATTGCAGGA
This sequence comes from Haliotis cracherodii, assembly GCF_022045235.1. Classification (NCBI taxonomy): domain Eukaryota; kingdom Metazoa; phylum Mollusca; class Gastropoda; order Lepetellida; family Haliotidae; genus Haliotis; species Haliotis cracherodii. The sequence goes on from NW_027266286.1 coordinate 15,176,411, forward strand.
GAACTTTAAACGGTTGATGCGGATGCTGTGTACGTACATCTCGGACAAGAACCTGACTGTTGCTGTGTTCAGCATGTGTGTCCTCACGAGTCTGTGTCTTCATGAAGAGATCGGTCAGGAGGTACGTCCACCAGAGACAGGTGCATGTGTTACTGGCAATTTCAGTCATAATACATCTGGAACGTTTTCTTCAAACTTCTTTTGTTTGTTTGTTGTTTAATGCCGCACTCCAGCTATATGAAGGCTGTCTGTAAATAATCGATCCTGGACTAGACAATCCAGTGATTGACATCATGAGCATCAATGCACGCAATTTGGATACGATGATATGCATCAACCAAGTCAGCGAGACTGACCACCTGATCCCGTTAGTTGCCTCTTACGACAAGCATAATCGCCATTTATGGCAAGGATGGTTTGCTGAAGACCTATTCTACCCCGGATCTTCACGGGTCTTGTGTACTTCTATACTGCATGTGTCAGTATAACACCTTCATACTGAACAATAGTATTTCTGTTTCAACCAAACCTTGTCATGTATATATATCAAAACCTTTAGTGCTTAAAAAGTAAATGTCATTTCTCTCTTGGTGTCATTGGTGTTTCTGAGATAAATACCAAAAGATTGTATTGCAGTAAACTGACAACTGATTCAGATCTCGTTTATTTTCTCCAGATTTTCAACACAGAGAATGTGAATGAGACTCTGAAGCTGATCTTCAACATCCTGGTGAATGGAGACTTTGGTGTGACGCGTCTCTACGTTGTCGACCTCTTCCAGGATCTGCTGAAGAAACCCAGCATACAGAACTCCCTACAGAGGTGAGTTTCATGTTGGTGGTCCCAGTACACTCCTGAATGTGGTACCTAAACAGGAGAAGGCTCAGGGAAATTGGCTCTCCTGACGGGTTTGATTCAAGTCACTTAGGGGTAACGGGTGGCCCAGTCATCTAAGGCGCCGCGATTCGCTGTGCAGAGTTGCGTCCCTTGGGCACGCCAGAAACCTATGATTGTGGGTTCAAATCCTGTTTCGCGTTGATTATGTTTCTAGGTTCGTCAGCACCATACCTCGTGGGTTTCATCAAAGTGGTAAACGTCTGAGACCTGCATCTCTTCAGGCTTTCCTTCCACATTAAGCTGACACCCTGGGATATAACTGGAATACTGTTAAAAGCGGCGTTAAACCCAACTCAGTCACTCACTCAAGTCACTTTAAACCACTTTGTTCTTCTGCACACTCAAATATACTCATGTATGTCGAGGCACCAGCTGATGATACCACCAACACCACAGAGACAATCTATCACTTTCATGTATCACTTATGAACACATTAAATGCAAAAAGTATCCATAAGTATCAGAAATATCTACTAAAAGTAGAATCTGACAATATCATGAGCATGTGTATCAAATTGTGATGATACCAGATGTTAGCAAAAAGGTGAGCGTATCCTATAACAGCATCTTGGCTTGTACTGCACATGGATGTGGTACCAAGGAGCATAGGCCCTTTAGTCTGACAGTTGTATGTTCGCTTAACTTTCAGGCTTATGAACACATAATTTTGTTTGCTTCATGATCAACATAATACTTATCGATGTAAGTTTTAATGTAAGTTTTCAATGATAATTATGCATGTGGTTTATCTGGGATGTGACTTCGTTATTTCAGGTATAAACACCTACAGATATGTATCAACCACACCTTGAACCTGATTGCCTCCAGCACAGGAGAAACTGTCACCAAGGTAGGTTTTCTCCAGGGACTTACTCTCTCAGACACACATGCTCCTGTGTAAATCTGCCCTCACTCTCTCAGAAACACATGCTCCTATGTTAATCTCCCCTCACTCTCTCAGACACACATGCTCCTGTGTTAATCTCCCCTCACTCTTTCAGACACACATGCTCCTATGTTAATCTGCCCTCACTCTCTCAGACACACATGCTCCTGTGTTAATCTGCCCTCACTCTCTCAGACACACATGCTCCTGTGTTAATCTGCCCTCACTCTCTACCCACAGTTATTTGAGCTGCTGCTCAGCTTCTGTACCCTGGGCACCATCAGGACGTCCATCTGCAAGACCTTGTTCAGTGCCCCCAGACTGCAGTCTGCTGACCACTACCGGAATGCACTCAAGGGTCCCGTGAGTGGTCAGTCTGAGCCGCTGTTTGCCGTCGTCCACTGGGCCATGCAGACAGTGGACACATCCGACACAGCATCACTGTTTGCCCTGGATCTGCTCACAGAGATTTACGAGGTTTGTGTTTTCTTTGTGTTGTCAGGATGAGATACGAAGTTATCTGCCTTTGACTGTTGATTATAGGCTTTATCAAAGAATGAATGCTTTTATTAGTCCATGTATTTGTGATATTTCGTCCATCGTTTCGGCCAAGCAGTTTCACAATACTCTGTGTGCTTTAGTTCAATAAAACAAGTGACCCCTGAAGTCTTCAGCAACCCATGCTTGCCGTAAAAGGCGACTATGCTTGTCGTAAAAGGCGACTAACGGGATCTTGTGGTCAGGCTCGTTGACTTGGTTGATACATGTCATCGATCCCAATTGCGTGGATCGATGCTCATGATGTCAGTCACTGGATTGTCTGGTCCAGACTCGATTATTTTACAGACCGCCGTCATATAGCTGGCATATTGCTGAGTGTGGCGTTAAACAACAAACAAACAATAAAACAAGTGATGACTGTATGATAATTCCTACAGTTTTACATGAACTTACTGTGGTGTGTGTATGTGTTGGCAGGGTTAGAAATTGGCACTAGTCCTAAAGTCCTTGCCAAACTGCCCAATAGTAAAGGTATCCTAAGGACCAGTAGAATTTTGAGATTTTTAAAGGTTTTACTATATGCTATCATTATAAGGACTAATGGACAGAAACTGTTAGTTTCTACCGCTGGTTGGGGTGGGAGAGTGGGGGGGGATTGTGCTGTAATATCTCCACCTGTGGTCAAGTCTGAGCACACACTGGACATGGAAGTTGTATGAGAGAATGAACCGACCATCGTGAGACACCATCCACCTGATCCATGTAGGTCTGTCACGCTACATCTTGTAGTATAAGGGGAGGTAACTTGTGTTACCATATAGCATTCGTGACCAACTCGTGTGATTCCGGGACAAGCCTACTTGTACCCCTCTCATGGCCATATTTGTGACCGGGTATCATCTTAGTGCAAACAGGCATACCTAAAACAGTTGTCAACTCGTTACGAAATGGGTCACATATATTTTCCAATATATTAAAAAGAATTCAGATGCAATTTAAAGCACATCTGGACGTGCAGAATTATACAGTATGATTGAACACATTTAACTGTGTCTTGGGTATATTTTTCAATGCAAGACATATGTAAAATCAAAAATCATACGCCCATTCTGATTGGTTTTCTCGTACTTTTGCACTTTACATTCATCGATAGGGGGATGAGTCTTCTTGCAAGTTACGGAAAGGGGTGTGGTGGCAAATGACCATACATGTACGGGCAGTGTAAGGGGGATAACTCTATAATGATGTAGAATGAATATGTGGGACGAGGGGGATGCGTTGTTAGGTAGGCAGGCGCACGGTAAGAATAGAAGGGAGGAGAGGGCAGTTCATTTTCCCCGAGGCAAGAGAGTTAACTGACTTTCAAAGTCCAGTTTCCACCCTTGCCTTTTAAGCCTGGTACCAATCAGATTCCACCTCTCGTATCACTTGCATTTGTTTCAAACAAAATGGCGGCACCCAGTCAAGGTGATCTGATCAATAATCAAGATCTCTATATTGCGATAAAGCGGGTCTTACATCGAGAAGTGCATCAAATCACGTGAGCACCTTGATCAAAAACATAAAAGATCTGGAAAATATCTGTTGGCAACGAGTTGGCGGTGCACATGTTTTGCAAATCCTGCAATCAACCAAAATCTGCATGACAGTTTACGTACCAGATTTCGATTTCGTTGCTTGAATTTGATTGGACTATGCATAGACTAGTAAGTCGAGCCAAAATGTAACTCCATAATACCAACCTAGTTCGGCAAGGGTGGAAACTATCGCTGTGTATAAGGCGATTTTTTTTTTTCATACCTAGAATTAGGGGGTTAAGAAGGGGGGTCGTCTTATACACAGTAGAAGTTCTCACATTTTTATCCAGTTGTTTCACTTTCAGCTTCCACTGGCGATGTCAACCGGCGTTTGATAGCCAGCCCGGCATTTGACAATAAAACTAAATAACTGTTCCAAGAGCTTTTTCCATACATAACATGATTTGTATCTGTTTTCCTTGAATAAAGTTGAATGTTTCTGCAAATGGTGGTAATATCCCATCAGCTTGCAGGCCTAGCCGGCCGTGCTAATTAACCTACACATCCTTGTTAGAGCTTTTAAGATTTGTTTGTGTTGTGACAAATACAGACCTAAAAATATATACTTTTAATTAAGCGCAACAGCACTAACTTTACCTTGTCATACTTTTCTTCTCAGCCATCGTATTGTACATCGTACTGGATACATAGTGATGTAAGAAAATTCTATTACTGTTTTTCATGATACTTGCCCTTTTAACAACAAACAAACAAACAAACATGATTCTCCTGAGATGGGTTCCATGTTGTGCAGGAGGTGCTGTACTCCGGCCGGACCCCAGACCTGTGCATCCACTCCGACCTGCTCCTCCCAGTGCTGGTGGAGATCCTGCGGTCAAGTGTGGACGGTGATGCCACGCTGGTCAGAAGGAAGTGTAACAAGGTGGTCAAGGCAGTGAGACTTCTCACAGGTCAGTGGTCACATCTATACTGAGATTCCCTTCACGTACGGTTGGCCATGGAGGTGGTGCTTAGAACTGATTTATAGTGAGGGAGTATGGTTTTACGCCGCTTTTAGCAATATTCCAGCAGTATCACGGTGGGGACACCAGAAATGGGCTTCATACATTGTACCCATGTCCGGAATCGAACAGGGGTCTTCGGCACGACGAGCGAACACTTTAACCACTAGGCTACCCAGCCGCCCCAGCTGATTTTGAAGCAATGACAGAAGCATCACAATCATGATCAACACCCTGGATTTACTCGGATATTATCGCATCCTTAAACTATCATTACAGATTTTTTTCACTTTTTTTCATAAAAATTAGGCAGGGCCCAGTTTTACAAAGTGTTTTTGTGCTACAACTGTCAAGTCCCATAGCTGAACATAGCTTTGATCATCATATCACTAAGAAAGCTTTCTGCAGCTTGGCCCACATTTCAGTTGAGCTGTACAAGCTCACATGACTAGGTTTTAAACCAGAGAGTAAAACCATGGGAGATTACACTGTGACAAGATTGACAATAATGATGTCAAATGATGCGAGTCAGGTTGAACATTAAAGGGCAAGTAAAGTCAACATAGCAACTTTGCAGATTTTGATTCTTAGGGCATTCGTAATCACAAATGCCTGACCAAGATGAAATTTGAAAAATTGCATAAAACAGACCAAAAAAACATGCGAAAACGGGTTCCTGGTGTTTGATGCACTGCTGTATTTCAACAATCATCATCTTCGAAAAAAACTCTAGTTACCGATTGTTAATTGTTATTTTAATTATTCACAATGTCAAAGATCAAAGTCTTTTCACACATTTAACTATGTATTCAATGTTGTTTTTGTAGGATTACCAGAAATATCAGTAACATTATATGTATCGCTGAGAATGATCACAAGATAGTTAAACACAGCAGCCCTCTCAGCCAATGAAAACAGTTGTCACCACTTTAGGTGACACCCCCAAATAGGTTTGTTTTGGAAGCCGATTACGCAGCTTGTTATTTCAGCACTTTCACTTGGATATTTAAATTAATGACAAATATTATGAATTTTTTTTTCTCAGAAATAAACTAAATGTAAATTGTTTGATAGGCATTACTTAGAAGTTTACGAATGACAAGGTAGACACAATTTTATGGATAACAACTTCTTTAATACTGTAAAAAAAGCGACGTTTCGGTATAGATCCTTATACAGTTGTCATGCAACGTTGACAACGGTATAATGATCTATACTGAAACGTCACTTTTTTTAGAGTATTAAAAAAGGTTTTAACCACAAAATTGTGTCTGCTTAGACTAAATGTATGTAGGAAAATTGACATTCGCAAAACATGCAGTCATTTTTATCTTTACTTTTTAACACCAACTTTTTTTTTAACATCAACTAGGGGCTTTTCTCCAGCATTATGCTGCAATGACACAACTGTTGTACTGTGCGAAGTAAGTTAAGTCCGCTCACTGACTGAGATCTCCTCTGTGCCCAGTGTTGTGCAGTGAGGATGACCTGAAGGCATCGCTAGTGGACCTGGTGGACACGCCCCTGTTCCAGACCATCATCGCCTTCCAGCTGGACCACAACAAGATCCTGCACCCCAAACCTGGCCCCCCTCAACCCGATGACTGGAGGTACACACGGGGCTAGCCATGATGGTTGATGATCATGTATTCTTAGTATTTATCAGGCGTGACAGGCGACTATGCTTGTCATAAGAGGTGACTGAATGGATCTCAGACTTGGTGACTTGGTTGATTTCACGTCATCATATTCCAATTGTGTGGATCATGATGTCAATCACTGGATTGTCTGATCAAGATTTGATTATGTACAGATTGGCCTCACATAGCTGGGATATTGCTGAGTGCGGCATTAAACAACAAGCAACCAAATCTTAGTATGCATGCATCTCTGTATCAAAGTATGTGTTGTAAATGTCCTTCTTTTCATATTTTTCTGTCTCGGTATTCCAAAAGACGTTAAAAGATGGTACTTGTTGTTGCTCTGTCTTGCGCTTGGCATTAAGGTGCTAAAACAAGGACTGGTTGGCTTGGAGTCAGTATACTGTGTCTGAGTGGGGAATTCTTGTAAAACTGCAGCATGGTATCTCAGTGCGCTAGCACTATAAATCGTCAGTCCGGACTAGTACAAGCAGGCACACACACACATACAGACAGACAGACAGACACACACAGACACACACACACACACACAGACACACACACACACACACACACACACACACACACACACACACACACACACACACACACACACACACACACACACACACACACACACACACACATACACACACTCTCTCACACACACGCACACACTAGCACACACTAGCACACACATACTGCAATAATCTCACGACAACGTTAAACCCCATTTCCCCACCACCACATCAGTCTGGGTAACATCATTTTTATTTTCTCACTATTTGTATGATGAATGGGTGACAGCGAGGTGTTCAGATATGACAGGTGATTATCGCAGCTCCCTGTGTTTCAGTGAGGCAGGCATCGAGGTGGCGCTGGTGTGTATGCACCTGATGACCAAGATCAAGAGATACGTCCGGGACATGGATGTGTACATCTCAGGGCTACTGCAGGTACGTGCAACAGCTGTACTGATGGTTGTAGAGTTGACATACACTTAACTTGTTCACTGCATCTTTTTGTCTAAAGCAGATCAAGTTTACAGCCCCTACATTTCTTGATTAATTCATAATCCAATAAAATCAGCCGAACATTTCCACATTGTGACATGGAGCTTGATTAGGTTAATTAGGACAGTTTACAAGATATCTGGGGCTGATCGAGACTTAAACTGCATAAACACGCGTTACATGCACTCATTGTTACAAGACCTGTGAACATCCAGGTTAGAAGAGGTCTTGCATCAACCCATGCTTGCCGTAAAAGGCGACTATGCTTGTTGTAAGAGGCGACTAACGGGATCAGGTGGTCAGGCTTGCTGACTTGGTTGATGCATGTCATTAATCCCAAGTGTATGGATCGATGCGCATGATGTCAATCACTGGATTGTCTGGTCCAGACACGATTATTTACAGACCGCCGTCATATAGCTGGAATATTGCTGAGTGCGGCGTAAAACAACAAACAAATAAAAACATTGTTACAAGTTGTGTAGATCACCTATCTACTCCGCTTGCTTCTCAGCACAGCATTGTAATCACACCATGCAACCTAAGAAATAGTTTGACATACTTTAGTTTCTCCCTATTTTGTTCTTGTGAGTTCTCTTGTTGATTGGCAGTAGGTCTAATTCTTGTTTGAATCTGTATGATCTAGACCAGCTGTAGACATAATTTACCGTTATGAAAATGTCACGATATTACCTGTGATGAGGTGACCTTGTGTTTCAGGACGGTCGTATTGTTCCGTTCCTGGCATCTGGTCTTGTGTGTGAGAAGAGTGACACGGTACAGCTGGCACTCAGACTGGTGTGTCAGGGGTCAACCCTGGAGAACTTCCCCGATGTCATGTGAGTCAACACATTGTCAACAAAGTTTGTATTTTATCTTATCCTGACTCATTCCCTAAAGCACCAACCCCACCGTCCCCACTTCCCCTGTTTCGGACGTATTAAGTGCGGGAAATATGAGGGTGACAAGCAACCGGGCTTGGTCACATGTTTCCAGTGTGCATGCTCAGTCCAGGGCTGCATTTGGGTGCGATGTTTTCTCTGTTCTCCGGGAACACAGTTCGGGAAGTTTCATCTACCTTATGAAAAGGAGTAGAGATAAGCAATAAGTATGAGTCAGGATAAGTATATGTAATATTTTTAACCCCAAGAATACATTATTCCCAGCAGTTTTACAGAGCTACTTCTGATTGTGTTATTTAGCTGTCCTCTGTAAATGGAGATGATGTATGGTTTGCAGAATTTAAGTGCTACAATTGCACCACTTTGTTTTCAAAACCATCTATGTCTAATAATCCAGGGACAATTGTTTACACATTCATCGGTCATGTCAGCAGTTACGGCCTGCCTCAGGGTCACAGCCTTAACAAATTCACAGCCTGTGGTAATTCAAAAAGAATTTACTGCAGGTTAAAGAAACTTGATGCATGTCATCCTTAGGACAGTGCTGCAGTCTGAAAAAGTCATGAGTGACCTACGTAATAGGTCAAGTAACAGTTGTCGTGTTCAGCTGTTGTTCTAGTTTACATTATCGCTGTTCCTCAGTCTGGGAGATGCTGTGGCTGCCTTGTGAAGTTGTTCTAGTTTACATTATCTCTGTTCCCAAGTCTGGGAGATGCTGTGGCTGCCATGTGAAGTTGTTCTAGTTTACATTATCTCTGTTCCCAAGTCTGGGAGATGCTGTGGTTGCCATGTGAAGTTGTTCTAGTTTACATTATCGCTGTTCCTCAGTCTGGGAGATGCTGTGGCTGCCATGTGAAGTTGTTCTAGTTTACATTATCTCTGTTCCCAAGTCTGGGAGATGCTGTGGTTGCCATGTGAAGTTGTTCTAGTTTACATTATCGCTGTTCCTCAGTCTGGGAGATGCTGTGGCTGCCATGTGAAGTTGTTCTAGTTTACATTATCGCTGTTCCCAAGTCTGGGAGATGCTGTGAAGTTGTTCTAGTTTACATTATCTCTGTTCCCAAGTCTGGGAGATGCTGTGGCTGCCATGTGAAGTTGTTCTAGTTTACATTATCTCTGTTCCCCAGTCTGGGAGATGCTGTGGTTGCCATGTGAAGTTGTTCTAGTTAACATTATCTCTGTTCCCAAGTCTGGGAGATGCTGTGGCTGCCATGTGAAGTTGTTCTAGTTTACATTATCTCTGTTCCCAAGTCTGGGAGATGCTGTGGTTGCCATGTGAAGTTGTTCTAGTTTACATTATCGCTGTTCCTCAGTCTGGGAGATGCTGTGGCTGCCATGTGAAGTTGTTCTAGTTTACATTATCGCTGTTCCCAAGTCTGGGAGATGCTGTGAAGTTGTTTTAGTTAACATTATCTCTGTTCCCCAGTCTGGGAGATGCTGTGGTTGCCTTGTGAAGTTGTTCCAGTTAACATTATCGCTGTTCCCAAGTCTGGGAGATGCTGTGAAGTTGTTTTAGTTAACATTATCTCTGTTCCCCAGTCTGGGAGATGCTGTGGTTGCCTTGTGAAGTTGTTCCAGTTAACATTATCGCTGTTCCTCAGTCTGGGAGATGCTGTGGTTGCCATGTGAAGTTGTTCTAGTTAACATTATTGCTGTTCCTCAGTCTGGGTGATGCTGTGGCTGCTTTGAATGTGAAGTTCTAGTTAACATTATCGCTGTTCCCCAGTCTGGGAGATGCTGTGGTTGCCTTATGAAGTTGTTCTAGTTTACATTATCTCTGTTCCCAAGTCTGGGAGATGCTGTGGCTGCCATGTGAAGTTGTTCTAGTTAACATTATTGCTGTTCCTCAGTCTGGGTGATGCTGTGAAGTTGTTCTAGTTAACATTATCGCTGTTCCTCAGTCTGGGAGATGCTGTGGTTGCCTTGTGAAGTTGTTCCAGTTAACATTATCGCTGTTCCTCAGTCTGGGAGATGCTGTGGTTGCCATGTGAAGTTGTTCTAGTTAACATTATCGCTGTTCCTCAGTCTGGGAGATGCTGTGGTTGCCATGTGAAGTTGTTCCAGTTAACATTATCGCTGTTCCTCAGTCTGGGAGATGCTGTGGTTGCCTTGTGAAGTTGTTCCAGTTAACATTATCGCTGTTCCTCAGTCTGGGAGATGCTGTGGTTGCCATGTGAAGTTGTTCTAGTTAACATTATCGCTGTTCCTCAGTCTGGGAGATGCTGTGGTTGCCATGTGAAGTTGTTCTAGTTAACATTATCGCTGTTCCTCAGTCTGGGAGATGCTGTGGTTGCCTTGTGAAGTTGTTCCAGTTAACATTATCGCTGTTCCTCAGTCTGGGAGATGCTGTGGTTGCCATGTGAAGTTGTTCTAGTTAACATTATCGCTGTTCCTCAGTCTGGGAGATGCTGTGGTTGCCATGTGAAGTTGTTCCAGTTAACATTATCGCTGTTCCTCAGTCTGGGAGATGCTGTGGTTGCCATGTGAAGTTGTTCTAGTTAACATTATCGCTGTTCCTCAGTCTGGGAGATGCTGTGGCTGCCATGAATGTGAAGTTCTAGTTTACATTATCGCTGTTCCCCAGTCTGGGAGATGCTGTGGTTGCCATGTGAAGTTGTCTAACATTATTGCTGTTTTCCCAGTCTGGGCGATGCTGTGGCTGCTTTGAATGTGAAGTTGTTCTTGTTGACATATTGGCTGTTCCCCAGTCTGGGAGATGCTGTGGTTGCCATGTGAAGTTGTTCTAGTTAACATTATTGCTGTTCCCCAGTCTGGGAGATGCTGTGGCTGCCTTGAATGTGAAGAAGGCGGAGGAGACCAGCAAGTCCTCGGCTTCCAGCGTGACGGTCACTCCGATGAAACACTCGAACCAGCAGGTCAAGCGTGGCCTGGATAACAAGGAGAATGTGCCAGTGAAGTCCATGAAGAGATCCGTCTCCGACAATGAAAATATCGACACATCACTGCAGTCTCTCATAGAGAAGATGCATACTAGTCTGGAGGTGAGGATAATTAGTGAAAACAACAACTAACCACTTCATTTCATATCCATGTAGATGAGAACTGAACACTACTGGTTAGATTCTCTCATTCAGCATGGTGTAATGTAATGTCACTGGGTCCGGTGGGGTAGCCAAGTTGCTTGTTCTCCTCTCACTGAAGGCCTGGGTTCATCCTCATAAGGATGCAGTGTGTGAGGCCCATTCTTGGTGTCCTCTTTCTTGATATGGCTTGAAAAATGCTAAGAGTTGTGTGATAACAACTGAGTCAGGTCCTGCTTCACTGGGTTGGTACAGTGACTGTTTCATTGGGAGCCCATGGTAGAATAGGTTCCCAGTACTTCATGTTGGTTCTGAGGGCAGACTTCAGTCATGATTGAGTGGTTACAGTGAGTGGCTTGGGTGTCACTGTAACCCACTTGTATGGATGGATGCACATGCTTCTGGGTCCTGGTTTGTCTGTCCCAGATTATTTCCTTGCCATCAGGACATGGCTACAATAATACTGATGCCCACTCACAAACTCACCCACCCACTCACTCACTCACTCACTACCTCACCAACCCCATCTCACCCCAAACCACCCCACCTCACCTCACCTCACCTCACCTCACCTCACCCACCCACTCACTCACTCACTCACTCACTACCTCACCAACCCCATCTCACCCCAAACCACCCCACCTCACATCAACCTCACCTCACCTCACCTCACCCACCCACTCACTCACTCACTACCTCACCAACCCCATCTCACCCCAAACCACCCCACCCCACGTCAACCTCACCTCACCTCACCTCACCTCACCCACCCACTCACTAACTCACTACCTCACCAACCCAATCTCACCCCAAACCACCCCACCCCACGTCAACCTCACCTCACCTCACCTCACCTCACCTCACCTCACCCACCCACTCACTAACTCACTACCTCACCAACCCAATCTCACCCCAAACCACCCCACCTCAACCCATCCCATCCCTCCCCACCTCACCTGACCTACCCCCCTCACCCAAACACTCTCTTACTCTTCTAAAGAAACAAAGGCTGTCCTTTAAATCTAATCTTTGATTTCCCATTGTAAGTGATTTGATTTACTTATTTGTGGACCATGTTATAAAGCAATGCTCTTATGTCATATAACGACTGATGCCTCATCACATGTTTGTCTTGGCCTGTTGTGTTTGTTTTTGCTGTGTGTCTACATGATCTCTAGTCTGTCTGATTTATTCCAACACAGGTGAAGGACACCAAAGCCTCCGATATAATTGAAATATATGAGCACAGATTTCAGACTCTACAGGTAATTGTTAAACTACTACCATTAATAGTTCCATGACAACAGTGTCAAAATATACTACAGAAAAAAAGTTAAGAATTTTTAACGTATACTGCATTACATATTGCACATTGCTCTTACTACCGAAGTCGTAAGTGGAAATGAATGACGATATATCAGCATCATCAGTAATTTTTGTTGCCCTCCATGATCCATGACATCTGTGACTGCATCCGGAGTGCTTCGGTTTACTGTGCCAGCAGTTGGGCATCTGAACATCAACCTGTTTGCCACAAGACACAGCACGCAGTTGCCGATGTTCGTGTCTCCAATGCCGGACCCTCAGGTCTGGACTGCTGATGCCAACGCAACAACCAGTCTGTCCTTGATCCTTTTGATGCCGCATTGGCCGCAAGAATCTGGTTCCCTGACCCATGACGTGTCCCCGGGCAACCAGCTCTGAAACTCCCAGAGTCGTCCAATCTCCTGCAGGACCCTCACAAACACCGCCTCAATCCATCCCCAGTGCAGTTCCAACTTCATGCTTGGGTCGTATACTGAAGGTACTGATAGCCAAGGGTTACTCCAGTAGAGCAGCCCAAGCCGTAGCTCAGGTTCACAGACCATCCACCAGGGGGCTGTATGTTGATAAATGGGGCTCCTTTGAGATTTTCTGTCGGAAACATGGCGTTAGCCCCACAGACGCAACTGCGCAATTCATGGCGGATTACTTGCTCCACCTGAGAACAAAGAAACTCCTTATGGGTGGTACTATAGCTATGTGTCTGCTTTCAATACTGTCTGCGTTGTCACTCAAGACTGGAAGCTATCATAAGGAGTTTCAGACGTTCTGCGCTTCCATATGGGATTCATATGTCATCCTCACACACCTCCAACAACGTCCCTATGAAACACTCGACACTGCCTCTTTTAAGCACTTGACTCAGAAGACCATCTACCTACTAGCTCTAGCTACGGCAGCCAGGGTTAGCAAGCTCAATGCTCTAGATCTCACACAAGTCCAGTGGGAACAACGCACAAGAGGGTCAGTCCATCTGGGCCTGTGCTGGGCTTTTAGCCAAAAACCAACACCCTCACCAACCCATTGTGGGGTGGAGGACCAGGATGAGCTGCTGCAATATTCTATCTGTACCCTCAAAGAAAACAGAGAAGGTCCCATGAGAACGACAAGACGCAGCCTCTTCTTCCAACCTTTGCTGACTTGTAAAGGAGAATCTCCAGGAATACCATCTCCTCTTGGCTGAGATCCACAATCATGCCGGCCTATGATGCAGCAGGATTGGCGCAACCCATTACCTCTGGGATGTGTCTGTAGAAGACGTGGATGGTGTGCATAATTTTGGGCCATTGGTGGTTGCCCACCAGATCACCAACGCCAAGAAATTCCAGTAGACTGCTAACGCAGCCTACCACCTTATCCCCCTCGGTCAAGCATTTCCCAGGGTCCACTGCCTAGGGAGTAGTGTAGACAAACCATCTCAGGCAAGTCCAACCTACAGGAGACCCTTGAAGATTCCTGGGAAGAATAGGTCTTCAGCCACCCATGCTTGCTGTAAAAGGTGACGGCTTGTCGTAAAAGGCGACTAACGGGATCGGGTGGTCAGGCTCGCTGACTTGGTTGATGCATGTCATCGATCCCAATTGGGTGGATTGATGCTCATGATATCAATCACTGGATTGTCTGGTCAAGACTTGATTATTTACAGATCGCCGTCATATGTAGCTGGAATATTACTGAATGCGGCGTTAAACAACAAACAAACCAACCAACCTACAGGACCACTGTATGAGATGCCATGCACTTGGCTGAAGGTTCGCACTGACACCTACCATCAGATAAAGTGTAATCAGCCCTGAGGGACATTGGAAGAGAAAAGTGACACCAGATATCACAAGGGTCATGGAGGTCATGTTGGGCAAAAGAGTTACTGAAGATTTTGACAGCATTCATTTCCAGTTGGGACTTTGGTAATAAGAGCAATGTGCAATAAGCATATTACTCTGATTGTGGATTTCTTTTCATTTCACTATAGTTAATATGATCAATGATTATTTCCCCTGACCAACTTCTAGACTAAGCTGCACCCCATGCTAAGACTGAAATTTGTACAACAGTCCATATTTTCTTGTGCATCTTACATGTTTACAGCTACAGTAGGATAGAAGTGGGATATAATTGCCTTGAAACTATTATCGGTGTTTCATAGATGTTAAAACTAATTCTCTTCACTACTGCTCGATCTGAAACACAGTTTAACTCACTATGTAGGGTTTTAGCTAACAGCCTTTCTTCAACTTTCTAAGTGCCCGGAATGCATATTATGGCAAAATATGGTATCTGCTAATTCCCCATCTCCCCATGTTTTAGACCAAGGAGGAGCACTTGGAAAATCTGCTGGAGGCTAAGACAATGGCAGTAGCCCAGGCTGACAGACTCATAGCCCAGTACAGGGCCAGACAGGCCAGGTATGAAGGCGAGGTGAGTACATTCTGTATATCTGCCCTTGTAATGGTAGTAGCCCAGGCTGACAGACTCATAGCCCAGTACAGGGCCAGACAGGCCAGGTATGAAGGCGAGGTGAGTACATTCTGTATATCTGCCCTTGTAATGACAGTAGCCCAGGCTGACCGACTCATAGCCCAGTACAGGGCCAGACAGTCCAGGTATGAAGGCGAGGTGAGTACATTCTGTATATCTGCCCTTGTAATGGCAGTAGCCCAGGCTGACAGACTCATAGCCCAGTACAGGGCCAGACAGTCCAGGTATGAAGGCGAGGTGAGTACATTCTGTATATCTGCCCTTGTAATGGCAGTAGGCCAGGCTGACAGACTCATAGCCCAGTACAGGGCCAGACAGGCCAGGTATGAAGGCGAGGTGAGTACATTCTGTATATCTGCCCTTGTAATGGCAGTAGGCCAGACTCATAGCCCAGTACAGGGCCAGACAGGCCAAGTATGAAGGTGAGGTGAGTACATTCTGTATATCTGCCCTTGTAATGGCAGTAGGCCAGGCTGACAGACTCATAGCCCAGTACAGGGCCAGACAGGCCAGGTATGAAGGCGAGGTGAGTACATTCTGTATATCTGCCCTTGTAATGACAGTAGGCCAGACTCATAGCCCAGTACAGGGCCAGACAGGCCAAGTATGAAGGTGAGGTGAGTACATTCTGTATATCTGCCCTTGTAATGGCAGTAGCCCTGGCTGACTGAATCATAGCCCAGTACAGGGCCAGACAGGCCAGGTATGAAGGCGAGGTGAGTACATTCTGTATATCTGCCCTTGTAATGGCAGTAGCCCAGGCTGACAGACTCATAGCCCAGTACAGGGCCAGACAGTCCAGGTATGAAGGCGAGGTGAGTACATTCTGTATATCTGCCCTTGTAATGGCAGTAGCCCAGGCTGACAGACTCATAGCCCAGTACAGGGCCAGACAGGCCAGGTATGAAGGTGAGGTGAGTACATTCTGTATATCTGCCCTTGTAATGACAGTAGGCCAGACTCATAGCCCAGTACAGGGCCAGACAGGCCAAGTATGAAGGTGAGGTGAGTACATTCTGTATATCTGCCCTTGTAATGGCAGTAGCCCTGGCTGACTGAATCATAGCCCAGTACAGGGCCAGACAGGCCAGGTATGAAGGCGAGGTGAGTACATTCTGTATATCTGCCCTTGTAACAGCAGTAGCCCAGGCTGACAGACTCATAGCCCAGTACAGGGCCAGACAGTCCAGGTATGAAGGCGAAGTGAGTACATTCTGTATATCTGCCCTTGTAATGGCAGTAGCCCAGGCTGACAGACTCATAGCCCAGTACAGGGCCAGACAGTCCAGGTATGAAGGTGAGGTGAGTACATTCTGTATATCTGCCCTTGTAATGACAGTAGCCCAGGCTGACAGACTCATAGCCCAGTACAGGGCCAGACAGGCCAGGTATGAAGGCGAGGTGAGTACATTCTGTATATCTGCCCTTGTAATGGCAGTAGCCCAGGCTGACAGACTCATAGCCCAGTACAGGGCCAGACAGTCCAGGTATGAAGGCGAGGTGAGTACATTCTGTATATCTGCCCTTGTAATGGCAGTAGCCCAGGCTGACAGACTCATAGCCCAGTACAGGGCCAGACAGGCCAGGTATGAAGGTGAGGTGAGTACATTCTGTATATCTGCCCTTGTAATGACAGTAGGCCAGACTCATAGCCCAGTACAGGGCCAGACAGGCCAAGTATGAAGGTGAGGTGAGTACATTCTGTATATCTGCCCTTGTAATGGCAGTAGCCCTGGCTGACTGAATCATAGCCCAGTACAGGGCCAGACAGGCCAGGTATGAAGGCGAGGTGAGTACATTCTGTATATCTGCCCTTGTAACAGCAGTAGCCCAGGCTGACAGACTCATAGCCCAGTACAGGGCCAGACAGTCCAGGTATGAAGGCGAAGTGAGTACATTCTGTATATCTGCCCTTGTAATGGCAGTAGCCCAGGCTGACAGACTCATAGCCCAGTACAGGGCCAGACAGTCCAGGTATGAAGGCGAAGTGAGTACATTCTGTATATCTGCCCTTGTAACAGCAGTAGCCCAGACTCATAGATCAGTACATTTTCTGTACATCTGCCCTTGTGTTTGGAAAAATATCGAACTAGCTGCTTTATTTTACAGACACAGAAGATGCGCTGCTACTTCCAGGAGTCTGAGCGGAAGGCTGAGAAGTATCAAGAGCAGATCAACACACTCAACCTAGAGCGTGAAACTCTGCAGCATGAGTTTGATCAACAGGCACAGGACTTACAGAGGTAGGCACAGAGTTAGAGGTGTAGGCACAGGACTTACAGAGGTAGGCACAGAGTTAGAGGTGAAGACACAGGACTTACAGAGGTAGGCACAGAGTTAGAGGTGTAGGCACAGGACTTACAGAGGTAGGCACAGAGTTAGAGGTGTAGGCACAGGACTTACAGAGGTAGGCACAGAGTTAGAGACCTACTTTATAAAGTACTGTGAAGTAACACCTTCAAGGACCCAAGGATCTCCCTGAATTTATATCACTGTATCAATACATCTATTGCCAAATATATACCCATGTATAAATAAACCCTGGTTCAGCATACTAATTCCTGTTTCACTGTAGTTTTATAACCATGTGGCTTGTTTCCTGACAGACTTGAGCTGAAGTCAGAGGAGTGCGAGGAGCTGAAGGCAGCGCTTACAGAGCTGCAGGAGAAGTGAGTCTGTCAGCTCATTCACCTTTATATCCTCTCATTAGTAACGACACTGTTCGAAACATCACATTGCTATACCTTGTAATCACGTCACATGTTACCTTAACAATCTCTTATTTGTAACATCGATGAGAGCAATCTAGCTGTTGAACTGAGAGTGTGTGTGTTTGTGTCTACAGGCATGACAAGAGTGAGCGCAGCCTCCTGTGTCTACAGCAGGAGCACAAGACGATGTCGGAGATGCACGACATGCTGCAGAAACACCACGAGAGTCTGAAGCAGCAACACGACGTGTGAGTCACACATTGTAGACATAGACAACCTCACCCTTGTGTCTTTTGATATCAAATGTATCAACACAAGTTGTATAGTTTACAATTCTGTGGTTTGCCAAGGAATTTTAAAGTTAAATCGACAAATGTTGATATATTTGATATCAAAAGACACAAAGGTGAGATTCTGTTTATCATCCAAAATCATTCTTCCCACTTTTTCAGTTGTAAACAGTAATAGCCAGTTGCCTCAATGTAAAAAGTACAGGTAACTAGCTTCAGGGGCAGAGATTTGTGATGTCATTTGATTGTGACATCATGTAAATGATGATGTCACTGATGATGTCACAATGGTCTTCAAAGCATTGTGATCCAATTTAGGTGTATTTAATCTTGCCCAAAAAAGGTGCGGTCGGGTAGCCTAGTGGTTAAAGTGTTTGCTCGTCACGCCAAACACCCAGGTTCGATTACTGACATGGGTACAATGTGTGAAGCCCATTTCTGGTGTCCCCCGCTGTGATATTGCTGGAATATTGCTAAAAGTGGCATCAAACCATACTCACTATCTCACTCACACACTTGCCAAAAAATATTCAGGTGTGCATGGGAAGGTGTTTAAGTGTAACACCTGGCCAGGTGTGCATGGGAAGGTGTTTAGGTTTAACACCTGGCCAGGTGTGCATGGGAAGGTGTTTAAGTTTAACACCTGGCCAGGTGTGCATGGGAAGGTGTTTAGGTTTAACACCTGGCCAGGTGTGCATGGGAAGGTGTTTAGGTTTAACACCTGGCCAGGTGTGCCTGCAAGCAGGTGTAAAGTGTTGGATCAGATCCAAGACAGAGTGGAGGCGATAACTTGGACTTCTGCATGAAGCAACATTCTCCAGGAATAGACATGGCCACAAGTACACAAGCCCCACCCAGACTGGTGAACATCAAGAGGGACGAGTGGTTTTCTGAGCAATCTAGTGATTTTTCAGGAACAGCTGGTCCAAAATGAGTGTGGACAAGTTGGATATGACCAGTGGTGTCTACCCTCTTCTCTAGCTGACAAGTCGTCTAAGACGCTACGATTCGTTGTCCCCAGTTACGTCCATTGGGCACGCCAGAAACCTATGATTGTGGTTTCGAATCCTGGTTCGCCCCGTTTACGTTTCTAGGTTTGTCAGCACCATACCTGTGCTCGTGGGTTTCACCGAAGTGGTAAACGTCTGAGACCTGCATCACTTCGGGCTTTCCTCCACATTAAGCTGACACGCCGTGATATAACTGGAATACTGTTAAAAGCGGGGTTAAACCCAACTCACTCACTCACCCTAACCGACAAATATTAACTGGACAACATTGACACATTTTAGTTGTCATGGCAATTTTTGTCTGTTTTTATTTCAGGACAACTGATCATCTAAGGAAGTTGGAAGATGAAAGGAAGCAGATTTCAAAATTACTGAAGGAGAAAGAAACAAAACTACAGGGTGGGTTAACTATATATTCCCAAAGTCCTTTGACAAATCTGTTCATGCAACGAGTCAAGTTTTCCCAATGGACTGCTGTAGTTATGAGTAGCTTGTTTTTACATGATGTGTATAGTTATTAGGGCTCGGACGATACACCAACTGTGCGATCCGAAATGTATCTCGATACCTTGCTCCTGATCTGATACGTATCGCGGTACTTGCTTGTGCACTTATCTGTAGTGTATAAGCCACCTTTTTCATAGTTAGGATTGCCAAATACCTGGCGCACTAATGAGTAAGAGCTAGCAGTGTCAGGTATGGCACAGTGGAGGAAAATATTTACGTTTTCACTACTCATTTTCACTAGTAATTGGTGTTTAGTGTAACACTTATTCAAGAAAACATTTAAGGTAAGAATTGATACTTTTCACTTAGTGTGCGACTGTGATTGATCAAGAAGTACAAAAGCGTGATCCACCAATGCATTGGTGTATTGTCCCACCACTAATGGTTCTATTGGTGTGTATCAGAGACGACAAAGACGCTGCAGAAAACAGACGAGAAGCTGAAGAAGGTGTCGGCTGAGAAGTCGACCATTGAGGAGGAGAAGGACAAGATGGAGCTGACTGTGGACCAGCTCCGGACAGACATACAGCGAGCTGAGCAGCTCCGGAGAGACCTGCAGCATAAGGTGAGTGTTCCCATCAACAATGTGGGGTAGTGTCAGGAGTTGTAGTGTACATTGAGTGTTCTCATCAGCAACAGGGGCGGTCGGGTAGCCTAGTGGTTAAAGTGTTCGCTCATCATGCCGAAGACCCAGGTTCGATTCCCGACATGGGTACAATGTGTGAAGCCCATTTCTGGTGTCCTCCGCCGTAATATTGCTGGAATATTGCTAAAAGCGGCGTAAAACCATACTCACTCAGTCATTCACTCATCAGCAACATGGGTTGTGTCAAGAACCATGGCATGAGGTAGTGTCAAGAGCCGTGGCGTGGGGTTATGTCAAGAGCCGTGGCGTTGGGTAGAGTCAAGAGCTGTGTTGTGGGGTAGAGTCAAGAGCTGTGGCTGAGCTAGACTCAAGAGCTGTTGCAAGAGGTAGAGTCAAGAGCTGTGGCATTAAAGTTGCATCAGGAGCTGTGTTGTGGGGTAGTGTATTAAGCTGTGACATGAGGTGTCAAGAGCTGTAGCGTGAGGTAGAGTCAAGAGCTGCAGCATGGGGTAGTCAAGAGCTGCAGCATTAAAGTTGTGTCAGGAGCTGTGTTGTGGGGAAGTGTATTAAGCTGTGACATGAGGTGTCAAGAGCTGTAGCGTGAGGTAGAGTCAAGAGCTGCAGCATGGGGTAGTCAAGAGCTGCAGCATTAAAGTTGTCAGGAGCTGTGTTGTGGGGTAGTGTATTAAGCTGTGACATGAGGTGTCAAGAGCTGTAGCGTGAGGTAGAGTCAAGAGCTGCAGCATGGGGTAGTCAAGAGCTGCAGCATTAAAGTTGTGTCAGGAGCTGTGTTGTGGGGTAGTGTATTAAGCTGTGACATGAGGTGTCAAGAGCTGTAGCGTGAGGTAGAGTCAAGAGCTGCAGCATGGGGTAGAGTCAAGAGCTGCAGCATTAAAGTTGTGTCAGGAACTGTGTTGTGGGGTAGTGTCTTAAGCTATGACATGAGGTGTCAAGAGCTGTAGCGTGAGGTAGAGTCAAGAGCTGCAGCATGGGGTAGAGTCAAGAGCTGCAGCATTAAAGTTGTGTCAGGAGCTGTGTTGTGGGGTAGTGTATTAAGCTGTGACATGAGGTGTCAAGAGCTGTAGCGTGAGGTAAACTCAAGAGCTGTTGCAAGAGGTAGAGTCAAGAGCTGTGGCATTAAAGTTGTGTCAGGAGCTGTGTTGTGGGGTAGTGTCTTAAGCTGTGACATGAGGTGTCAAGAGCTGTAGCGTGAGGTAGAGTCAAGAGCTGCAGCATGGGGTAGAGTCTAGAGCTGCAGCATTAAAGTTGTGTCAGGAGCTGTGTTGTGGGGTAGTGTATTAAGCTGTGACATGAGGTGTCAAGAGCTGTAGCGTGAGGTAGAGTCAAGAGCTGCAGCATGGGGTAGAGTCAAGAGCTGCAGCATTAAAGTTGTGTCAGGAGCTGTGTTGTGGGGTAGTGTATTAAGCTGTGACATGAGGTGTCAAGAGCTGCAGCATGGGGTAAAGCCAAGAGCTGCAGCATTAAAGTTGTATCAGGAGCTGTGGCATGAGATCAATGGCTATCTGCTAACATGTGTTTGTGTATCAGATGAATCTGTATATATGTGAAGCTGTCTGGAGAGGAAATGATGTCATGACTTGCATGTTTCAGATGGATTCTCTGGAGGCTGTCGTCCAGGACCAGGAGAACGCCATGAAGGAGCGGGAGGACAAGCTGGCGGTGCAGCAGGCCGAGATAGACAAGCACCAGCAGATAGCTGCCCTCATACACAGTCTTAGTGGGGGGAAGGATGGTAACCCACCCAAGTGACCACACACACATACTAGAGGTTTAGTTCAAGGATAAACAAGCACCAGCAGATAGCTGCCCTCATACACAGTCTTAGTGGGGGGAAGGATGGTAACCCACCCAAGTGACCTCACACACATACTAGAGGTTTAGTTCAGGGATAAACAAGCACCAGCAGATAGCTGCCCTCATACACAGTCTTAGTGGGGGGAAGGATGGTAACCCACCCAAGTGACCACACACACACACACACACACACACAAACACACACACACACACACACACACACACACACACACAAAACAAAAAAACTAGAGGTTTTGTTCAGGGATAAACAAGCAGCAGCAGCTAGCTGCCCTCCCTCAGTCCAAGTCCATTCCTTTTTTTTTGAAAATTACCTCCTCTGCCCAAGGTTATCTGGTCAACCACATCTCATGATGTTTATTATTTTGCATCACATTTTAATAAATTTTCATGACATGTTTACTAATGAACTGCATGTTTACGATGGTGGCTGTGCTACTTATTACCAGATCAAATTAATAATGCATTTAAACAACAGATTATATGCAATCACATTTTAGTCTTATTTGTGTGTTTGAACCATTCCAGACAAGAAATGTTCCAAGTTTGTATGATTTAGATTAGGAACACATTGCATGATATGTAGGTGGCTGTTTACAGATTGTCTGTTTAGAGGTTTTGTTTGTGGTATATGACCGATATATATACATGTATGTATGTATGTATGTGATTTGGTTGTATGGCTTTGTTAAGATGTATCTAACTTATTGCTAACTTCTAGGGGAGGAGGGGTAGACCCATTCACTTGTCATGCAGAAAGCCCTGTCAGCTACAGATAAGCTGCATATTTGCGTAAAATCCCCAATAAAGCTTTTTCAGCTTGCGTACAAAGGAGCTAATGTCTGAAACACAGTTACGAGCTAATTTACTTTCCGGTTAAATCCTTTATATATAGAACTTGTATACATCTAAAACATTATTTCATTTTTTGTAAATCTTCAAAATGTTCACTCATTTTGGGGAAAACCCATTAGAGTGATGAATAGATGAGTGAAAAAATATTGGTCACCCAATGAAAAATGTAATAACCCAATTAAAATAGAAGCCTTCGAGTAAAAAATTTATTGCTCAAAAAGTTATCTGGAGCTCTGCTTGTTTACACATTCTTCAGTGATGTCCAGTGTTCTGTCTAGTTAGGGGGGTATCTGCAAGACAGGTGAAAGTCCTCACTATCATTCTCTCTTACTGTCTCTCTCTCTCACTCACTCACTCACTCACTCACTCTACTGTTTTATTGTGTACAGACCTAAGTTGTGTGCTGTCCTGTTCTCTGTACAAATGTGACATACCTGTACATATGGATGATAAATATTACAACAGTCAATTTGAAGGAGTTTTTTTTGTGGAGAAATATGCTGTTTCTCAGTTACAGAAACAATGGATGTGATTGTAGATCTTGGCAACTGTTGCACCTGTAACCACAGGAACAAACAACTTGAGGAACTATGGCAGGAACAATTAAATAGAGCTAAGTGTCAAACTAATGCTTGGAATGGATTCAAGGTGGAACCCTAAAGGGGAAGCAGCATTTCCTACTGAACACTGTTTTGTAGCAAGAGATTTTTGCTTTTTAGGGTTCTGATCCCAGCTGGGGGTACAGGTGGCACAGTTGTCAGGTACCACAAGCCTGTGATTGTGGGTTTGAATCCATATGACAAGCCTGTGATTGTGGTAATGAATCCATACCACAAGCCTGTGATTGTGGGTTTGAATCCATATGACAAGCCTGTGATTGTGGGTACGAATTCATACGACAAGCCTGTGATTGTGGGTTCGAATCCATACCACAAGCCTGTGATTGGGGGTACAAATCCAGGCCACAAGCCTGTGATTGGGGGTACAAATCCAGGTCACAAGCCTGTGATTGTGGGTTTGAATCCATATGACAAGCCTGTGATTGTGGGTATGAATCCATACCACAAGCCTGTGCTTGTGGGTACAAATCCAGGTCACAAGCCTGTGATTGTGGGTACAAATCCAGGTCACAAGCCTGTGATTGTGGGTACAAATCCAGGTCACAAGCCTGTGATTGTGGGTAGGAATCCATACCACAAGCCTGTGCTTGTGGGTAGGAACCTAGGCCACAAGCCTGTGATTGTGGGTACGAATCCAGATCAACCCTGAGTTTGTGTCATGGTTTGTCAGCACCATACTATGATTCCCATGCCCGTTTGTTTTCCCAAAGTGGAAAATGTATTTGACCTGCTTCACTATAGGCTGAGCTGACACACCATGATATAACTAAAAAATAGAATAAAAAAAGTTCTTTTGTCTTACTTGTTTCAACGCTCCATGTTTGATTGATTAGAAAATGAAAAGATACAAGTACAAAACTTTACTAAATGGTTGATCAGATACATCGTATATAGTTTCTGGCCACTGCAGTCTTCACATGAAGAGAACAAAGTCTTCTCAGAAGTAAATACATATATTTACTGCAACAATATTAAACATACATTTATAATATCAACCACTAATTGTCTGGTTTGACATGATTATTTACAAACTGTGGTGATATAGCTGTAATATTGCATACTGCACTGTTGGAGAACCAACAAAACATTTACATGTCCACAAAGACCACCATGGCAATACACTGCCCTTGTACAATAGAAGATGGCTGTTTGATTCATTGAGTACCTATACTGTCTGATAAATGTCTTCATGCTTGGCTTCGCATGCTGATTGTTAACAGAAACAGTACAGCCTGTTACTTGACCTATATACTGTAAACAGGGAATTTTTTGCGACCGTTTTATTATTGCGAGTTTTGCGAACGAGACTCAATCTCAAAAATTAAAAACGCAAAAATAAGAATAAATAATACATACATACTTTATTCATTGCAACATGTCATCAAATGTTGAAATCATCAACCAGAACCACAGGTTACTCAAAAAGTTAAAAACACAAATGAATGCAGAATGGTCACACAATACATCACAAATGCCAGTGTAAACAGACCAATTAGTGTCACTGTTACCTCACAGTAATCCTGCCTTCTTCCAACCTCGCTTCCAACCCCTCAGTGTCCTTTGCAATTTCATTAAAATCCTTATATATTTTGCATTCAAACTCACAGTCATAACACTGAGTTGAGTCAATTATCAATTATTAACTTTCCGGCCAACTCAGATTAACTAGCTTCGGAGAGAAGCTGTCTATTGTTTGGTAATTGAGGGGTCATCTCAACACGGCAACTCGCAAAAATATCTCGTCTTAGTATTGTCTTTTGTGTGGTATTCGCAATATTTTAACGGCGCAGAAATAAAGCTTTTACAGTATATTTACTGCTCAAAGAAGTTAAAGACCACCTGATTCTTTCATGACAGATTAACTTTACAGAATAAGAAAAACTGGATGGTTCTTAACTTCTTTTGAGTAGTATATTACATGTAGGCAGAGTCATGACTTGTGTGTAGTCTGCAACAAGCTGGGTTGGGTCCCTGGAGAACCTGTATTGTCTGATCAGTGTTTGCACACACAACCCTAGGCTTCGCGTGTTGAATATCATTACTTGTGTGTACAGCCTGACTTAGGAAGCTGTGTGTTGGGTGTCAGGTAGAGCTCCTGGGTGAGAGTTGAGAGGAAGAAGCAGGTATACAGCCTGCATCCAGGTGTCTGTGTGTCGGGTGTCAGGTAGAGTTCCTTGGTGAGAGTTGAGAGGAAGAAGCAGGTATACAGCCTGCACCCAGGTGTCTATGTGTCGGGTGTCAGGTAGAGCTCCTTCGTGAGAGCTGAGAGGAAGAAGCAGGGTGTACAGCCTGCACCCAGGTGTCTATGTGTCGGGTGTCAGGTAGAGCTCCTTGGTGAGAGTTGAGAGGAAGAAGCAGGTATACAGCCTGCACCCAGGTGTCTATATGTTGGGTGTCAGGAAGAGCTCCTTGGTGAGAGTTGAGAGGAAGAAGCAGGGTGTACAGCCTGCACCCAGGTGTCTATATGTTGGGTGTCAGGTAGAGTTCCTTGGTGAGAGTTGAGAGGAAGAAGCAGGTATACAGCCTGCACCCAGGTGTCTATGTGTCGGGTGTCAGGTAGAGCTCCTTCGTGAGAGTTGAGAGGAAGAAGCAGGGTGCACAGCCTGCACCCAGGTGTCTATGTGTCGGGTGTCAGGTAGAGCTCCTTGGTGAGAGTTGAGAGGAAGAAGCAGGGTGTACAGCCTGCATCCAGGTGTCTATATGTTGGGTGTCAGGTAGAGTTCCTTGGTGAGAGTTGAGAGGAAGAAGCAGGGTGTACATCCTGCATCCAGGTGTCTATGTGTTGGGTGTCAGGTAGAGTTCCTTGGTGAGAGTTGAGAGGAAGAAGCAGGGTGTACAGCCTGCACCCAGGTGTCTATATGTTGGGTGTCAGGTAGAGTTCCTTGGTGAGAGTTGAGAGGAAGAAGCAGGATGTACAACCTGCATCCAGGTGTCTATGTGTTGGGTGTCAGGTAGAGTTCCTTCGTGAGAGTTGAGAGGAAGAAGCAGGGTGTACATCCTGCACCCAGGTGTCTATGTTTTGGGTGTCAGGTAGAGCTCCTTCGTGAGAGTTGAGAGGAAGAAGCAGGGTCTGGCAGGGATGCTGGAGGCAGATCTGACTCGATGTGCAACTTGGCGGTTTGTTCTTGTAAGTAGGTCACAGAACTCCAGAGGCTCATTGTCAAGTTTCAGACACATCTCGCTCAGAGCTGTCAGGAATATGTTCCCTTGTTCCACGCTGCCAGTCTTTTGGTGACCTTCAGAACAAAGAGTTGAAGATAATATTTAGGCTGACCAGATTTGATTTGATTTTGATTTGATTTTATTGGCTCCTTCATTCAGGAAAAATTATAATGAACAAAACAAAAAGGTTTTAATGAAATAGCAAGCTCAGTATTCACTACAAAAAAAACCTTCCCCAAATATATTCCTGATCCTTTTTTTTCAGTATACATCTATTTTTTTTATGAAACACTCTTGAAAGATGCTTTCCCTGCAGTTCCTGCCTAGAAGCACTGACCCGCCTCACATATATATTAAATTACATATTTAGAACAGCTTTTTTCCATATAAAGAAAATATGTATGTGTTTCATGTGTGAAATGGTCAGATACAGACACACCATTGGCCATAAGAATTGGTATATATTCAGGGTAATATGCCACACAAACACTGCCAGCATGCAGGAAGTCGGTCCTGGCGTTACAAGTTCCAAGACACATGGTCTGACAATGTTTCTGAGGTATATGCCAACAGCAAGTATTTCATTGGAAATCATTTACATTAACCCCCCTTGGTGTTGAGTGTGTCTGTGATGGAAGTCAACATCAGGAAAGAAGAGTTGGAACAACAGCCAAAAGGTTAACATACCAAATGTTACTGGCGAGTACACATGGATGAAGTCACACTCCTTTGGGATACAGATGGTCTTGTCTTTGGGCTCTGTCACCACATTAGGACTGACACATGCATCAACCTCATCATAATCTTCATCCAGATCTTCAGGAGATTCTTCCCAATTGCCTGCCTGTGGAAACATGTAACAAGACGTTCTTTTTCCCGTCATAGTTGTGCATATATCCTACGTTGGTTGATTTTTTACTAATGCATTTTTCAACAAACATGATTATATCATATTTTAATTTGTAATATCTTCACTTTTTGGTATTTTGTAATCCTAAAATGGTAATAGTTTGTTTTAGTAATATTCTTTACGTCTTCAAAGTATTCACAATGCACTTTTTTATGTTGGGTTTGGCAGCGTGTCTTTGATTAAATAAGACATGTATTGTCAAACTTTCTGCACCAATGGTCAGCCATTACTCATAGAGTCATATATCTGATCATCATCAGTACTTGATGGGTTTGGGGCAGTGCGGTGGCGTCAGTGTTTAAAGCTTCAACCGACAGGCAGAAAGCCCGGGTTGTAATCCCCAAATGGATACACTGTGTGTTTGTTCGTTTGTTAAGCGCCTTCAGCAATATTCCAGCTATATGACGGCGGTCTGAAAATAATCGAGTCTGGCCAGATAATCAAGTGGTTGAATTGAGCATCGATCCACGCAACTGGGATACGATGACATGCATCAACAAAGTCAGCGAGCCTGACCACCCGATCCCGTTAGTCGCCACATGACAAATATAGTCACCTTTTACGGCAGGCATTGGTTGCTGAAGACCTATTCTACCCCTTTTGGGGGTGCTTTGATATGACTGGAATATTACTAAAGGCGGCGTTAAACCAAACACGAGCAACGGTTTCACGGAGTGTAAACAAACCCATAAGTATTGGTTACTTATTGGTCTTATAAATCTGAAATAAATTATTGATTTACATTTATAAATACAATCTTCGGCTTGCCCGCAAGTCCCTTGCATTTCTTGCCCTTGAGGTTGTCCAGCAGTACTTTCATCTCCACCTTCTGGCCATCATGTGTGTAGATCTCCCTGTTGTCCCCATACGACATCACGACGACGGCCAGCGTGTCTATGTGCTTGTAGTCCCAGCTACGCACTAGGTGGAAACACATAGCGTTTGTATGAACTGTGATTTGTAACATCATATTGACGGTCCGAACCCCAACCCATCTGCATGATAAGCCTTTTTTTGCTCTGTGGGATTCCGATATTCGATTAAGTCTCCATCAACCTATGCTTAAAAAAAGGCGACTCAATGGATCGGGTGGTCAGGCTCAGTGACTTGATTGATACAGGTCATCCAACATGGGCGCTGCCGGTATCAATATACTGTTTTGTTTTAGCCAGACATGATGACATACAAATCGCCTTCAAATAGTCGGAATACTAGGGAGTGCGTCGTAAAAATATGAACGGTCCAAAAATCCAAATTGATGCTTGGCTGGATACACAAAATTCAGATTTAAACTAGAAGACGCCTGCAAAGGAGGAAAGCCCCTTAGTTCGAAGCTATCTGCGTATTTCCTTTGTTTTAGTCTATATTGTCACAATTCAAAAACATACATGTTATAGAAACAGGAGATGACATATACCGTGGTCTGGAGCAATATGGAAATGCAGTTTGGCTAGTTATACCCCACTTTTCACCCCACTTTTTTTATTCCTTGCCATTGGAGAGCTTTGTTGAACATGTCCTTGGCAGAGTTTGGACAAATGTAGCAGCATAACACAGCTAAGAGACGCCATACAAATTATTGTGACAGGCAATGACATGGTAATCTAAAGGATTAATGAATAGTAATTCAATTAACTTTTTCTTTAAAAGGGAAAACGGGGAATGGACAGTCAGATGGAACGGACATGCTCATCGCTATAATCGCCCCCTCCCCCGTTTTCAAATCCGGAGGGGGTTTAAAAGGTTTGCGTGTCCTATGAACATGGGGGGCACGGGGGGCCCAGTCGTCTAAGGCGCCACGATTCGCTGTGCAGAGTTGCGTCCCTTGGGCACGCCAGAAACCTATGATTGTGGGTTCGAATCCCGGTTCGCCCCGATTATGTTTCTAGGTTTGTCAGCACCATACCTGTGCTCTTGGGTTTCATCGAAGTGGTACCTGCATCACTTCGGGCTTTCCTCCCACATTAAGCTGACACGCCCTGATATAACTGGAATACTGTTAAAAGCGGCGTTAAACCCAACTCACTCACTCATATGAACATAGCTCACATAACTTTAATGCCACTATTGCAAAGTTTTCCTTTCAAGTCGACCAAGGTAGCGAAATGGTTTAAGTGTTCGCTGGTCGTATTCCTCATAATTATTGCTGGAATATTGCTGGAATATTGCTAAAGCGACGTAAAGCCATACTGACACACTCCGGTGTACCAAGCAGAGTTTCTTATCATGCCTCTACTTTCTACAAGACGAGATATGCATACGTGTCAGTTTGAGTTTTGCACTTACTTTCCTCGAAGAGATCAATGAGATCTTGTAATGTGAGGTTTTCTTTGGGGAAAATTTCAAATCCCAGCAGCTGTTCCAGCATGTTAGTGATGACGGCTTCATCCGTCTTGGCGTGAGTGCGTTGTGGCATCCCCGTGGAGCTCTCAAACTCTGTGATGTTGATGACAACCGCGAGTTTCCTCCCGTTTCTTGTGACGTCATACTTCTTCAGTTCACACTCTGAGGACGTACTGTAGTAGGGAAATGATGTACTGTCATTAACATTGGTTTTCCTGAAAAGAATAAAAATGGTTTGGGATACAATAATGGACGGGATAAATCATTCCACCCTTGACGAACTAGGTTGGAATTTCCAGGCTCAATCGTAGCGCCACCAGTGTCTATTACGAGTTATGTCCCTTCTATGTCCCTCCTATTGACCAATTAGATTCCACCACTCATATTACTTGTAATTGCTCCAAACAAAATTTCGGCGCCCAGTCAAGACCTTCAATATGGTAATAAAAGCGGCCTTTCCTCGCAAAGTGTATCAAATCACTTGAGCACCTTAATTAAAATCATGAAAAGATTTGCTAAATATCTGTCGACGCCCACTTGGCGGTACACAATTTTTTGCAAATCCTTCAGTCGACCGAAATTTGCATTTGAAATCCATGTTTTTTTCGAACCGGATGTCGGGTTCGTTACGTGATTTTGATTGGACTATGCATAGACTCGTTAGTCCAGCCAAAATGTAACTCTGGAATTCCAGCCTAGTTCGGCAAGGGTGACAACTGGACTTTTATCGTCAGTTAACTCCCTTGCCCCGGGAAGATGGCTTTGCACTCGACTGGCTGCTGTTATTTCAAGTCCCACAATAAGGGACCAAGCACTTGGAGAAGTGTAAAACGTTTTCTATTTTCACTATTTAAAGCCGTGTAATAATTGTTTCTATTCAAGACCCTTAATCGAAATAGGAATTAATGAGACGTAAAAAGGGGTATCGTACCCGATGTATTTGATCTTGGTTTTAGAACTATTGCAGCTATCCGTCTCGTCGTAAGAATCTGAAAATACATAATAAGCGGAAACAATAATTTTTAACATATTTTAGTCTAGCTGAAATCTCCGTAGTGTATATGCACTTCGTATATAAAATCTCCAAGGCATATAATCACGTAGATCTATACAGTGAGTGAGTGAGTATGGTTTTACGCCGCTTTTAGCAATATTCCAGCAATATCACGGCGGGGGACACCAGATATGGGCTTCACACATTGTACCCATGTCGGGAATCGAATACGGGATCTATAAAAGCACCATGCATATTATATTATTGTAAATATAACGTGAATTCGTAGGCCTACGATTTCAAATGCATGAGACATGATAGATAAAGGGGACAAAACTGATTGTCCATGTCCCAGCCGACTGACTGTGTGTCAGCGTGGCCCAATGGTGTGCATGGCTCGTTACTCATGTTATTGGTCACTTGTTTGATGCTCTTCATCCACAACCTACCTGCCATGTTGCAAATGCCGTGATGTGTTTCTGCAACAAAATTAAAAATCAGAAAATATCTTGCAACTTAAAACAATAACAAAAATCTACAAAAGACAAATTGACCCGCATCTAACGTACTACCCTCAAAACTCATAGACTCACCAACACAAAACCCAATATGACTTCAACTACTTATAACGAATGTTATCAAGACAGGTGACATGTGTTATCATTCGGGTATTTCCTGTTGTTGTCACTAACCGACCCGGAAGTAATTAATCATTGATAATAACAAAAACATCGCTTAAATTTCAGACAGGCGAACGGGGTAGATCCACTCACCTATATATCTCAGGCGCTGCGACGTATTGTCAAGCCTGGTGATAGGTCTATGTCGTACTTGAGGTAGCTGCATAAACTGTGTATCATTTCTTGTCTATTTCTTGGAACGATATAACACACGGGTCGATCAGTGTCAATAGTTCACCAACAAACGGCACGGCTCAAGTAATTCTTGTCCTCTATATCAAGCCCCCGACACTATGATACTTGAGAATGGTATGGGATTTATAAATAGCCGTAACTGCGGGGACGCGTTCCTAGAAACCACGGGGGAATCCCCTTTGTACTAATGGGGTCTCATAAGGGTTCGACAAATGAATTCATGTTGGCATGAATAAAATTATTTGAATTGTATTAATATTCAAACCAGGGTTGTCCATTAGGTGAGCAGATTCCTCTGTTCGGGGGTTCGAATCCCAGATTGGTCCTGATTATGATCCTTGGTTTGTCAGCATCTGTGATTGTGAGTTTCACCAAAATAGGCAGTGTTGACATTATAAACATGTTTCTTACTTTATTTTCAGAAATTCGCAATGAGTCAAATATGGACAGGATTGTATAATCCTAGTATAATAGTACCATAAGTATGATAATGATGTTAGAAATGTTTGGTGCCAATCCAAAAATATAACCTTTTTATGGACAACACGGAACTCTTCACCCAGCAGGTTAATGACAATCGATCTTCATGTAAAGGACCGCCTCCGTGGTCTAATGGTAGAGAGTCCGCCCGGAGAGCGGAAGGTCTGGGGTTCGATCCCCAGCGGCGTCATACCAAAAGACGTTTAAAGATGGTACTTGTTGTTACCCTGTCTGGCGCATGGGATTGCGGGGCTAAAACAAGGGGCTAAAACAAGGTGGAAGTAGTGGTGAAATGAATAAGCAACAACTTCGTTAGAAAAAGTGCAACATAGCTGCATATGAGTCGTGTGCTAAGCAGGTGGCCACCGGACAGAACATCCGAAATCTGAACACTGACATACCCTCAGACCGCCAAACAAAGGGAGATAATTCATCAACATCAAGTAATCGTTGCAAAACCACTTGTGATCGTACAGCTTGGAAAATTTCCATGCGGCTGACGGCGACCGGCGAACTCATGTATGTAGGTCATATGTATATAAGTAAGCCATATAGATGTATTGATCTGCTTATGATTCAGGAAGAAACGTACCCCCTTGACGAACTGTTTCTTTATGTAAATATACATACCTATATGAGACGTCCTGGACCGTTGAGTAACGAAGAGATCCGGATATGTGGTATGATAAGTTATTGATAACTACGAGGCAACCCTATAATGCATCTCATCAAAATCACATAGTTTAGTCCTATAAGAAGACACCTCTAGAGAGGGGTCGTATCGAGGTGAACAAGTTGAGGATTGACATTGAGCTATAACATGCACGCGCTCTATGATAATTGGAACACACGCAGTGTGAGAGAATGAGAGAGTGAGAGAGGTGGGTGGGTGGTGGTGTTTGTTTAACACCTATTGGCGATACCTTACTAAATATGAATAGTTGTGTCAAACTTCGGCTTAGAGTGTTCGATTTTATCCGAAAACGAATTCTCAACGTCATTCACGGCTAGGCACTATTGTCGACTTCCGTATAGAGCAGGATAATAAACGAAACAACAGTTTTCTATTTGTTTTTTTTTGTTTCAGTCACGTACGTGTCATTGTCGCGATTTTAAATCCACCCATGGAGGGCCTCTTGGCATGTTACCAGCAACTGCGACGTTTTTTACAAGAAACAACTTGCCTTGATATATGGCGGCTTGACTGTCTAGGCTTATTGTTTACAGTGTTCGACATATTTCACTGGATCAATGGGCAGTCTTCCAAAATTGAACAGCTGAAGCGTGTTTAGAAAATCCAACATGGATGACGGAGGTAAGACAGCTAGTCTTTAAATGTCGACCGAGTTGAAATCAGTCAGGCGGGTCGCTAATTGTTTCTGTCTCAACTGAGCGTGAATATAATCCTTCATTATTATTGATATCGATGGGTATGCCGAAATTATTATGTGATCAATGAATACTGTGATAATTATGCCTGCTTGGTATCTTTGCAACATGCTATTCACTATACCCGTGATTATACGGGGTACAATAGGTCTTCAGCAACCCATGCTTGCCGTAAAAGGCGACTTTGCTTGTCGTAAAAGGCGACTAACGGGGTCGGGTGGTCAGGCTCGCTGACTTGGTTGATACATGTCATCGTATTCCAATTGCGTGGATCGATGCGCATGACGTCAATCGCTGGATTGTCTGGTCCAGACTTGATTATTTACAGACCGTCGTCATATAGCTGGAATATTGGTGAGTGCGGCGTAAAACAACAAACCAACCAACCAAGCTATTCACTACGTAAGTGTAGCGCAGTTGTGTTGAAACTCAGGGGTGTTGTATTGTGTTAGCGAAGCAGACGACAACAGGATTATAAGATCACGGTTTAGGATTATTTCATTTTAAGATCTGGATCACAATTTTTACACACCCACATTTGGTTCGGCCTACTATTATCATCCAAACAGACTTTGATTTTATAGAAAAAGAACAAATATATAGAGAGAGTGAGTGAATATGGTTTTACGCCGCTTTGTAGCAATATTCCAGACGGGAACGCCATGAATCATGTTTCTAGATTTGTCAGCACCATACCCGTGATTGTGAGTTTCACCAGTAACTCTGAAACCTGCATGACTTCGAGCTTTCATCCCACATGAAGCTGACACGCCGTAATGTAACTGGAATTTTGTTCAAAGCGGCGTTAAACCCAACGCACTCACTCATTGCCCATACTTGCCGTGAACGGCGACGATGCTAACTAACGGGATCGGGTAGTCCGACTCGCTGACTTGGTTGATGCACGTCATGGATCCCATTTGCGTTGATCGATGCTGATGGTGTTAATCACTGGGTTGTCAGGTCCAGACTAGACTATTTACTGAACGCTGTCATAGAGTTGGAGTATTGCTAAGTGTGGCCTTAAACAACATAAAACAAACAAATAAATACTCACTCGTTGCCTGGCCATAATGTAGCTTGACTATTGCTGACTGTGGCTCAAAACAACATTCACTCACTCACTTAAAAAAACATATCTACTGATTATCATTAGCATACTAACACCCCTCTCTTGGCATCCGACATACCACTTAATTTGTCTTGGCAACCAACTTAAGATCTCTTGATCAGTGTACACAGCTGGTATTTATTAATTAGATTTAGAATTTACAATGAATGCATAACCATGCGTGTTCATAAGACTTGAGATAAATATTTTATTGATTTGTCACTTTTTGAACAAAAAAAAGGTGTTAATCAGCGTACCAGATAAACATTATCAAGTCATGGCATCCAGCGTAGTGCACTGCGGCATTGCAATGCAAAAAGGAGTTGACACACTCTGTCATAGAGATATAATCTGTTTTCGAAGTCTTTTGACTTGTTAATAATGTACTTTACGTCTGTTCTCAACCCCTTCGACAGGCTTTGACGAGGTGGACGCTACCTGCTGGACCAACGCTCCTGTGTAAGTTGGATCCTTAGCATCTCTGTCTGTGTGCGTGTGAGGATTCGAGCGCATGGTTATTGTACGTATGTGATATTATATCTGGTGTATAAGCTTCAACGTGCGTGCGTGCTTATTTTAGTAACCCGACTCGTATGTAAAGGATTGACTCAACTGTGTCATATCTCCATGTTATAATTGACGCTGGGCCCATGTCCTACCGCATTAGCTGCTTTATTTAGGTCGTAGGGGAACGGATGGCCCAGGCCTCAAAAGGCGCCGCAATTCGCTGAGCAGAGTTGCGTCCCTTGGGCACGCCAGCAACCTATTTTAGAGGGTTAGAATTCCGGTTAGCCCCAATTGTTTCCAGGTTTGTCAGCACCATACTCGTGCTCGTGTTTTAGCAAAGTGGTAAACGTCCTGCATCACTTCGGGCCTTCCTCCCTCATTTAGCAGACACGCCATGATGTAACTGGATTACGGCGTTGAACCTAACTGACTCACTCACTCCTTTCGATTGTATAATTTTCACAGGATTGGTTGGAAAAGGATATTGTGCAAATCTAGTATTTATGGGCTCTCTCCCATTAACAAAGTCGTTTTTACATGGTCAAGTGCAGCATGGTACTGTTCTCGTGATGACGCTTTGTAACGCACAAGCTTTAAAAGTGAAACATGTTTCTGTCCTTAGAGCAACGCCATCAGCCCCGAGTCACAACGTGCATGCCCGTACTAAAACCTCCTCAAAGGGTTTCGGTGACATCACTTCCGGTCCAGTCCAGTACAAGCTGAACCGTCAAAACCGAGGCTTGGCACTGATAATATGCAACCAGAGCTTCAGCACAATCAGCAGCCGTAACGGAGCCGAGGTGGATGCCAAGAGAATGACAGATACACTTGTCAGGCGCGGCTTTGACGTCGACAAAGTCGAAGACGTTACAGCGGACACGCTGCAGGCTTGTCTCATGTCGAGTGAGTGTACAGGACTTGTACACAGGAAGCGTATCAGTCTGAGTCCCCCATGCATGTCCCCCTTGATCTCCTATAATACAATTGTCTCGGTTGATTTTAGTGGAAAGCGTATGCTCCTGGCTGCGTCACACCATAAGATGTAAGAAGATGGTACTTGTTGTTACCCTGCCTGGCGCTCGACATAAAGGGACAAAACAAACAAAGGACATGTCGGAGTCAGTGTCCTGAGTATTCATGTTAAAACTATGGCACAATCTCTCTCTCTCTCTCTCTCTCTCTCTCTCTCTCTCTCTCTCTCTCTCTCTCTCTCTCTCTCTCTCTCTCTAACACACACACTGACCCCAAATGAGCGATGCTCATGATGTTAATCACGGGTTAGTCTGGTCCAGACTCGATTATTTACAGACCGTCGTCGTATAGCTGGAATATTGAAGCATTGGCGTTGAACAACAAAAATGCATTGATCTGCCAGGGCACAGTACATCATTTTGGTCAAACTAAAACACTCTTCTCATCCAGAAGCCGCATCGGACCACAGCAAGCGTGACTGTTTCATCTGTGTCATCATGACGCACGGCTCTGAGGACCACGTGACGTGCACGGACGGGCGAACAGTTCACATGAAGACTCTCATCTCGTATTTCGCCGGCGGACGTTGTCCGACACTGATTGGGAAACCGAAGATATTCATCATCAATGTAAGTCTTCCAAGATATTTTGATTCTTTTGTTAACCTGTTTTAGAATTACTACTTATTATTTATAGAATACAATATTATATGAATCGTATTATTGACATTGTTCTGCTACCCAAGACATACTGGAATGGAATATAGTGAGTGAGTGAGTGAGTGAATATGGTTTTACGCAGCTTTTAGCAATATTCCAGCAATATCACGGCGGGGGACACCAGCAATGGGCTTCACACATTGTACCCATGTGGAGAATCGAACACGGCTTCTCGGCGTGACGAGCGAACGCTTTAACCACTAGGCTTCCCACCGCCCGAAATGGAATATATATAATAACGGAAACTGTACTGTACATCATATAATTTATTAAAAATATGTTTTTTTCTGAAATTTAATGATGCAACTCTCAATACATATTCATGAAGACATCCCCTCGAGTTTAAGGCCGTGATTGACAATTTGTACATGCATGTGCATGCCGGGCTCACGATGTAGGTGTTTGTTCAATCTCATTAAAATCAGACCTTAGTTCTCGCTACCGCGAAACAAAGATCTGAAGACATCCCATTAGGGTTCACGTCAGAACGACCTTTCATCCGACCAATGAGAGCGTCGCTTACCAGATCATGAAAGTGACAGTCGGAATGTGATTTCTAATCATACAACCTCGAAAACTTTAACATGGGGTATTCCGAACGATAGTTACGGGTTTAACGACTGAATCCATACAATCTAGACCATCAATGAGCCATTCCAGAATGTTCTTTTGTTTAGGTTTCAAATTTGTAATCGAGAATTTGTCAAACTATGTTTCGAAGCGTAGTCGCCAATTTGAAATTAGTGCCGTAAAGCACGAGAAAGCTGCCTTCTGATTGGTCATTCTATTGGTCGGTCAAAGTTCGCGCAAGGTCGGTCTGACGTGACCCGTAATGGGATTGGTGTTTGTTGGAAGCATGATACTCACACACGTGGTTTTTGATCGCGAACAGCACACACTGATTGTTGAGCTATCAGTTGCTCATACAAACACTTTGTTTAACCGTATAGCCCCTACGCAATGCCACGGCTTGAGAAAATCAACGTCTACCCACCGTTGGTATACTGCAAACAGGAATTGCGCAAAACGAAGTTGACAGGCATTCTAATGTTGATCGAAACACAATATCCTCTCTTTGGAGACATTAGCTAAAGCAGGGCAACACTCATGACTTGACAAGAGCTGGTCGTCCACGTGTGACGTCACGTCAACAAGACAACCGTATTCGGTTGGTGCATCGAAGGAATCGACACCAAACTGCCACGTTTACAGGTCGGACATTTCCTGGGCAGACCAGTTTGTGGCAGAACGGTACACAACCTATTGGGGGAGCACATGATCCGGCTCCGACCTCCATTAATGCTCCCAGCTTTGCTTTCACGTCAGGCCCGCTTGCTTCAGACAGCCTCTGAGGTTCAGAAGACAGAACACAGATAGAACTCAACTGATCGTTGTTACCTAAGTTGAATTTCGCATTTGTAAATATACATGTAGTCTGTTATGTTCGGTGAATTTGCTTTGACAGCACATCTCGTGAATACTTTTACATAATTTGAAATTTGTTTGGTGCAAACTGTCAGTGAAAATATTTGAAAATTGTTTTGAATTTACATTGAATAAAACTCTCAGTAGGTAGAATAGGTCTTCAGCAACCCATGCTTGCCGTAAAAGGCCGCTATGCTTGTCGTAAGAGGCGACTAACGGGATTGGGTGGTCAGGCTCGCTGACTTGGTTGATGCATGTCATCGTATCCAAATTTGCGTGGATCGATGCTCATGATGTCAATCACTGGATTGCTAAGTACAGCGTTAAACAACAAACAAACGAACAAAACAAACCAAGGCGACAGTGACTCCCAGCATAACCAGAAAGAGCAATCTTGGTCATCAGTAAGAAGAAGCTGTAGTACAGTTATACATGATGGCCGGCTCCTGTAGTAAACGTAAGGAACTGCAGGCTGCGATGACACATGGCAGTTGACGCCATTTACTTGAAAGTAGCCACATTTAGCGTAACTGATGCTAATCCATACAGACTAAATATTGAAAAGCTTGGTCAAGGGTATGCTATGGGTTGACTCAGATTTGGAAATGATGTCAATATTTGATAATATCATCCAATCATATACGTTCTACTTTCTCCATATTAGGGGCGGTCGGGTAGTCTAGTGGTTAAAGCGTTCGCTCGTCATGCCGAAGACCCGGGTTCGATTCCCCACATGGGGCCAATGTATGAAGCCCATTTCTGGTGTCTCCCGCCGTGATATTGCTGGAATATTGCTAAAAGCGGCGTAAAACCATACTCACTCATTCGCAACATCCAAACGAAACTCTTTCGGGTTACAATACTGCTTAAACTGGTTCTGACTAATTTTGTGGAGCGGACCTGTTGCTACGGGACAGTTAAGAAGTGGATGAAAATCGTAATTCCTTATAAGTTTGGTTAGGGCGGTAGACTGTCTGACAGGATCAACCTTTCACGTTTTGTACGGTTCAAGAAAAATAGATAACAGTTCTAATCTCATACTTTACTTTGAAAATGAACGGCATCTCAGACAGGTTCAATGAGTTGAAATGCAAGGAAGATCGTACTTGTTCAAAACCGTCTTAGGCGTGTTGGTCTTGTGCATATGTGCTATACCTTAAATGTTTCGTACAGGGCGACTATGGGATGTGTTCTTTCTTAATGTAAGAATCCATTTTGAGGATGTTAGCATTTCTGTGATTAGTTTTATATGGTGGTTGGGTATATGTCGTAAGACTTAAGAAGTTTTACAGTTTTCTGCTCTCAAAGGACAGGATCGCCCCCGTGTTGTTACCCTGCCTAGCGCTCGTCATTAAGGGGATAAAACAAGACTGGTCGGCTCGGAGTCGGTATACTGTGTGTAAGTGAGGTATCCATGTTAAACTGAGGCATGGTACCCAGTGGGATAGCATTATCAACCGACATTAGCACAAGCAGTCACACACACACACACACACACACACACACACACACACACACACGTCGCTATATAAGTGCAATAGCCAATTTCAGTTCACCTCAAGGGACAGACCATCACATACCAAGGGAGGTAATTCACCATTCACCAGTTGTATTGTGAGGGCCCCTGTACAATATGTCCGATCGACTCAAACAAAAAATAATATAGTGCCTTGTCGAATCGGGTCACGATAGGAATCTGCCTGTGTGCGATGTAAATACTCACAATATATCGTTTATAATTCGTTTGTAATACCCTGGTTGTTGCAGGCCTGTCAGGGCGATCAGGTGGACGAGGGACAGGATGTTGCTGATGCTGCAGTCTTCTCTGACAGTAAGGATGATGAAGATGACGACAACGACAACGAGAGTGAGGAAGGTCTTTTCCAGAACCTACCCTACGAGGTGGACTTCCTGTACATACACTCTACAGTGCATGGTGAGATAGCCCCCTACTGTAGTCAGTTGTTTCGTCTTTTGACGTCTACCCAACACAGCCTACTTATCTTATATAGCTGTAGGTGTCAAAATACCATACATATTTCATATATATTTTTCTTAAATATTAAAAAAAAATTTTTATTCACATTTCAAATAAAATACAATGTGTAGCATTTCATCAATTATACATTATTCAAAAAACAATCCCTTTACATCAAGCTTTCAAAACCTTTTGCAAATATAGACAATCATTAAATATGATATCGTGCTAGTATTCTTTGCTAGGATTGAAAAGTTTGTGGAAGGAAGACTAAAACTGAAAGAAATCTGTATAATTGCAATTTGAGAATGCAAATAACTTGGTCATATTGTAGTATCTAATCACTTCACGTTGAAAACGTTTCAACTTTAGCTGATAACCCTATCGTGATTATTTACACATAATAAATTTGTAATATAATTACATTGAGAGAGTTTTTATTCTTCCCCTTAAATCCATATAAAATATTCTCATATTTCATATATGATATGTTCACAACAAATAAGAGTTTTCGTCCTTTTAGTTATGAAAATAGGTCGCACGTCACCGCGAACGCATACCACTGTATAACATGGGCGGATACAGAAGGGGGAAACCTTCGCGATTTCCCCCCGACACGAAAACATAGGCAATCATTGGTTAAAAGATCAAATAGACATATTCGTCTCAACAAAGACAGGCAGCGGTAAATCACTTTCATAGGAAGGTGCACCATTTGTGGATGTTGACCTAGTGCAACGTTCTCTGATTGGACTATCGATGTGTGCTATAGTCATATCATATTTACGCCGCTTTGAACAGTATTCCATGATTTCACGGCGTGTCTGCTTAATGTGGAAGGAAAACCCGAAGTGATGCAGGTCTCAGACGTTTACCACTTTTGCGAAACCCACTAGCACGGGTATGGTGCTGACAAACCTAGACACATAATTTGGGCTAACCGGTTTTAGAATCCAGAATCAAAGGTATCTGGCGTGCACAAGGGACGCAACTCCCTTTGACGACTAAAATCAGCATCGAACTCTATTGGAACGTTATGAAGGAGTGAATCGTAGCTATGTGATTGTATAACGGCGATCAGTATCGGTGATGGAGGAATATAGAAACCTGCATTTGAAGCACTGACTGTGGAAACGTGTTTGAGTTAATTCGAATAATTCCAGGTCACCAATGACAATCAGATTCTGAACATATAAGTTTATTGTAAAAAATGAAAACGAGGAGGAAAGATGTGAAGAAGTATTGAACATTTTTGTGACCAAATCTTCCAATGTTTTCTAACGTGTATTCCCATCAGGTTACTTCAGCTACCGGAATGTAAAGAGCGGTTCCTGTTTCATCCATACCTTGTGTGACGTCATGGGGGAATATGGCGGACAGCTTGAGATCTGCAAACTCCTGACGCTGGTAAACAGACGGTTGGCGGTTAATTTCAAGTCGAATGCCAGACAGCAGGAATTTGATTCCAAGAAACAGTGCTCTTGTTTCTTATCCTTGTTGACGAAACAGTTGTATCTGTGACGACTTTCTATCTGTGCCCACAGTAAGATGGACTTTGTTAATTCATAGGTGACAAACACAAGTCTTAATGTAACGATTAACCGATTTATCGGAGGATGGCCGGTGTCCATGGACATCGATATATATAAACTGACGCTGGACATAGACATTATCATCCAACAAAATAATGTTAATCATTTACTTTTATTCATCTCTTATATTTTTAACAGGCAATAATCGAATATTCCGTGCTTGCTTCTTTACACCTTGTCAAACCAGCTGCTGAAATCACTAGGCTGGCGTGAAGGCGCAATCTTCATGCCCTACAGTGCAAGGAGTGAGTGAGTGAGTGAGTGAGTGAGTGAGTGAGTGAGTTTGGTTTTACGCCGCCTTTAGCAATATTCCGGCAATATCACGGCGGGGGACACCAGAAATGGGCTTCACACATTGTACCCATGTCGGGAATCGAACCCGGGTCTTCGGCGTGACGAGCGAACCCTTTAATCACAAGGCTACCCGACCGCCCCACAGAGCGAGGAGTCTAAATTGATGGGCGTTATAAGTACCTCTCAGTTGTTGCAATACCAGTAGAAAATTTGAATCTATTTGAAAATCGTGTTAAATCTGTCGCAGTATGATTGAGGTGAGGAGAATGGAGTTCAACAAGATTATTGCACTTGTACAACGACGTTCAATCGTGTGTGTGTGTGTGTGTGTGTGTGTTTGTGTGTGTGTGTGTGTGTGTGTGTGTGTGTGTGTGTGTGTGTGTGTGTTTGTGTGTTTGTGTGTGTGTGTGTGTGTGTGTGTGTGTGTGTGTGCGTGCGTGCGTGCGTGCGTGCGTGCGTGCGTGCGTGCGTGCGTGTGTGTGCTTGTCCGGACTAATGCCGGTTTTATTGCTCTATGCACTAGACCACTTAGGCGGTCTATTTACTTGTCTATTCTCGCTTTAAGGCGTCGCAAGGAAACGAATGGAAAGTGTTTGTGGTACTACTGCTGTAGTCAGTGAGTAAGTGAGTGAGTATGGTTTTACGCCGCTTTTAACAATATTCCGGCAATATCACGGCGGGGGACACCAGAAATGGGCTTCACACATTGTACCAATGTCGGGAATCGAACCCGGGTCTTCGGCGTGACGAGCGGACGCTTTAACCACTAGGCTGCCCGACCGCCCCTTTACTGCTTTAGACCATCGAGCCCTCATTTCAAGCTTTGCTTAATCCCAACATGATAATCCAAAAATTAATTCACCCTGGCCTTATTGCTTATGATATTATTCATACACGAGTGTTTGCTCTCATTCATGTATACACATTTGTTTAATATACAAGTAAATATGTTGTCCTATTTGACAAGAACATGTATAAACATTGAATAAAGTGTATTAACGTTATTTTGTGTTATTGAGTCTTGGGTGAGTCTTAGAGTGAGATTGACTTGAGACCGCTTTAAAGTGTAACCAGTATCCAGTTCTACAGCTGTAGAAGTTTACACATTTGGTGAAAACCGCTTAGCTAAAAACTAGGGCCAGCCAAGAGTCTTACCCGGGACGAATGACGCAAGTGTTAGCGGTATGACTCTGTATCCAGCTTACTGCAGCACCCTCCAATATATATATATAGGATATATACTACACTAAATATATTACGCTGTAAACACCACTCTATATACCATACTGGGGCTACCCATACGGTCTCATAAGTGGTCCTCTCTTTTTTAAATTCTAACTTTTGTCCATTTAAGATTTGATATCTTAGAATTATATTCAAATGTTAAACATGTATGTGTTACCATTAATGGTCGATTATCTGCACCATTTATGAGAATACAGATGAACCCAAATTTGATGTCATTTAGCACTCTCACAGCACTACACAATGACACTAGTGAATCACAGCACTAAACAATGACACCAGTGAATCACAGCACTAAACAGTGACACCAGTGACTCACAACACTACACAATGACACAAGTGACTCACAACACTACACAATGACACCAGTGACTCACAGCACTACACAATGACACCAGTGACTCACAGCACTACACAGTGACACCAGTGACTCATAGCACTACACAATGACACCAGTGACTCACAGCACTACACAATGACACTAGTGACTCACAGCACTACACAATGACACCAGTGACTCACAGGACTACTCAACGACACCAGTGACTCGCAGCACTACACATTGACACCAGTGACTCACAGCACTACACAATGACACCAGTGACTCACAGCACTACACAATGACACCAGTTACTCACAACACTACACAATGATACCAGTGACTCACAACACTACACAATGACACCAGTGACTCACAGCACTACACAATGACTCCAGTGACTCACAGCACTACACAACGACACCAGTGACTCACAGCACTACACAATGACACCAGTGACTCACAGCACTACACATTGACACCAGTGACTCACAACACTACACAATGACACCAGTGACTCACAGCACTACACATTGACACCAGTGACTCACAACACTACACAATGACGCCAGTGACTCACAGCACTACACATTGCCACCAGTGACTCACAACACTACACAATGAC
Source organism: Haliotis cracherodii (assembly GCF_022045235.1). Lineage (NCBI taxonomy): Eukaryota > Metazoa > Mollusca > Gastropoda > Lepetellida > Haliotidae > Haliotis > Haliotis cracherodii. The sequence continues at coordinate 15,220,983 of NW_027266286.1, forward strand.
ACCAATGACTCACAGCACTACACAACGACACCAGTGACTCGCAGCACTACACATTGACACCAGTGACTCACAGCACTACACATTGACACCAGTGACTCACAGCACTACACAATGCCGCCAGTGACTCACAGCACTACACAATGACACCAGTGACTCACAGCACTACACAACGACACCAGTGACTCACAGCACTACACAATGTCACCAATGACTCACAGCTCTACACATTGACACTAGTGACTCACAGCACTACACAATGACACCAGTGACTCACAGCACTACACATTGACACTAGTGACTCACAGCAATACACAATGACACTAGTGACTCACAGCACTACACAATGACACCAGTGACTCACAGCACTACACAATGACACCAGTGACTCACAGCACTACACATTGACACCAGTGACTCACAGCACTACACAACGACACCAGTGACTCACAGCACTACACATTGACACTAGTGACTCACAGCACTACACCTTGACACCAGTGACTCACAGCACTACACAATGACACCAGTGACTCACAGCACTACACATTGACACCAGTGACTCACAGCACTACACATTGACACCAGTGACTCACAACACGACACAACGACACCCGTGACTCACAGCACTACACATTGACACCAGTGACTCACAACACTAAACAATGACACCAGTGACTCACAGCACTACACAGTGACTCCAGTGACTCACAGCACTACACAATGCCGCCAGTGACTCACAACACTACACAATGATACCAGTGACTCACAGCACTACACAATGACACCAGTGACTCACAACACTACACAATGACACCAGTGACTCACAGCACTACACAATGACACCAGTGACTCACAGCACTACACATTGACACCAGTGACTCACAACACGACACAACGACACCCGTGACTCACAGCACTACACATTGACACCAGTGACTCACAGCACTAAACAATGACACCAGTGACTCACAGCACTACACAATGACACCAGTGACCAACATGGGTACAATGTATGAAGCCCATTTCTGGTGACACCTGTCGTGATATGGTATATACTGGAATGTTGCTAAAAGCGGCATAAAACCATACTCACTCACAACTCTACACCCTCAGTGTGGTGAATGCATTGCACTGGTGTGGCACTCGGCCAAAATTCGATATATTTAGAAATAAATGTCTGCCAGTAATGTTTTTTCTGTTTTCTTTATGATGTTTTTTTTTTAACCAAATATGCAAAAATACGGCATCAATCCATCCTGTACACACAGTTCGAAGTTTGATCAATATATACAGATATATTGTCCACAAAACTAAATATTAATACCAGTTATCTTGTATTCACGACCACAGACTTTTAAACATATTAATTCAGTATATGACATTTAACGTAAGGATTTTACCTGCGCATCCTACAATAATGGGAGGTTGGTAATACTGATATACGATAAATGAGGTAGGTCGGGTAGCCTAGTGGTTTAAGCGTTTGCTCGTCACGCCGAAGACCCGGGTTCGATTCCCCACATGGGTACAATGTGTGAAGCCTAGTTTCTGGCATAAACAAAAAGTAATACCATTACATTATAGAAATATACATGTACGTTCAAAATCACCTGGACTTTCAGACCTGGAGCTTTATCTTTTGGCATCCGGCACATTGTCTTGACATCCAATTGAAGAATTGAAGAATTAAAGAATTTAAGAAGTCAGTCTTCACAGTTGGTACAAGTATAATACATTAGGATTTTTACATAAAATGCATGACCGTGCGTTCTCAAAAGCTTAGAGCTGAATTTGTATTATTTATTTTAATTATCTGTGTGGCATCGGCGTACTAGATAAAAATCTTATGGCATCAACCCGTGAATATCCGGGGTAGAATATGTCTTCTGCAACCCATGCTTGCCGTAAAAGGCGACTATGCTTGTCGTAAGAGCCGACCGTCCGTTAGTAACGGGATCGGGTGGTCAGGCTCGCTGACTTGGTTGATGCATGTCATCGTATCCCTATTGCATGGACCGATGCTCATGATGTCAATCACTGGATTGTCTGGTCCAGCCTCTTTTATTAAGAAACGCCGTCATATAGCTGGAATATTGCACACGCATTCATTGCATCCAACGCCGCATCCCGAATACCACTGAACGGGGTGCCGTTGTACAAAACAACCTTAGCGCTACGACTGTCGTAAGTCTATGTTAAGATATAGGAGTAACGATCACCTTAGCGCTAAGATCGCTTTGTACAACGGCTCCCAGGGAACGACATTGTAGTACAGTGCCTATGTGTTGAGGAGATTAATACACATAACGATCTAGTGTGTATTCTTCCAATGGTAATACCCGCCTAACTCAGTTTGCAAGATACACAACACGTTCAAATTAGAACAAAATCCACTGGCTTTAAAAGCGGGTCGTTCTATCGATATCTCGTCCCGCGTTGACCTCAACGCAGTGTCAATGACAGCTATAGATGAGTGTTGTCATGTTGTTACAACCTGTTGACAAGGACACTGATACCACCGACGACCGTCTTTGAAGTATTGGGTTGCAGGGGAATTATGTGCAAAGGAAGCACTCGCCCGTTGCTGTCATTGTCGAGCTGGGGCCTTCTCAAAATGTCCCAGTCTTTTTATTGAGTTTCCTCGTAGCCGATTAATGGTAAACAAGTTTCATGTGAAACGGATACGAGACTTGCCGTTAAAGTCGACTATGCTTGTCGTAAGAGGCGACTAACGGGATCGGGTGGTCAGACTCACTGACTTGGTTGATGCATGTCTTCGTATCCCAAATGCGTGGATCGATGCTCATGAGATCAATCACTGGATTGTCTGGTCCAGACACGATTATTTACAGACCGCCGTCATATAGCTGGAATATTGGTGAGTGCGGCGCTAAACACCCCCCCCCCCCCAAAAAAAAAAAAAAAAAAACACAACAAAAAACACAACAAAAAACAAAACAAAACCAAACAAACAAAACCAACAACACCAAACAAACAAACCCAACAACAACAACAACAACAACAACAAACAAACCTCAACAACAACAACAACAAACCTCAACAACAACAACAACAACAAACAAACCTCAACAACAACAACAACAACAAACAAACCTCAACAACAACAACAACAACAACAACAAACAAACCTCAACAACAACAACAACAACAACAACAAACAAACCTCAACAACAACAACAAACAAACAACAACAAAAAAACACGAAAATAAATCCAAAACAAAAAAAAACTAAACAAAAAATCCGATACGATACTCATCTGTCTGAAGCCCTGGCCATCTACGGAAGAGGTCTCGTTCCGTGAATGTTTTAATGAGCCAATCAGAGCCGAAAATCACATTGTGGAGATGTGTAACCGAATCATGCAGGCAAGCATATCTGATTTCTTTATCTCAACAACGAACTAAAACGACAAGTTCCGAATGAAGAAGGTATAGCGACGCCATCATATTGTTGTGGCTATGTCACAATTGCTGTCGTTTCTGAGCGCTGCGGCATCGACTCCCAATATAGGGAGTACCAACGAAGGATAAATGTGTTGGATGTGTTCGTAAATATCATATTTTCACAAAATGAAACCGAATCGATTGGTTCAAGAAACCACGAGCCTTCTTTTAGATTGGGCTCAAAATTCGCTCAACATTCCCCTGACGCGACCTTTCGTGAATGTGTCCTAAGATCTTAACGCAGATAGCTATGTTATACAGGATTCGGCTTTAATGAGAATGGTACTGTACTGACGAACGTGGCTCGCTGAATTTGTATAATAAAATGACGGAGGGCAATATATCCATAAAATCGATCATTTTAAATTTGCAGAATATAAACCGAGGCAATTTGTTTTTGTCTTAAAATTTGTTTAGGTACATGGTTTGTGGATTATAGTAACGGGCACACGGGATGATTCATTTATTTGTGTCGAAATGGCTAACACCTTACTTAATTTTTTCAATTTTGGAACACAATCCATTTCGAAAACGTCAAAATTCACACTTTTTTCTCACTTTGTTTCAGGCACTGATGTCCTTGTCAGTCTTTCGCACACGTGTACACTATACAATTACATATTAAAACTTTGAGACGACCCCTCGATTGCACATAGCGTGACTGATTGATACTACAATACCATCTCATTGTCCATTGTCACTCACCTCCAGGTTGTTATTTATTATAATCGTTTTGAAACAACAATGAACTTTGAACAGACAATAAACAAAGTCTTGTAGACGAGTGTAGCTCATTGTTAACAGGGCCGAAACATAAATAACTGAAATAAGCATAACTTTCAAAAAATAATTCAGTGGAATCAATATATTTTTTAACATTGGTAAGGATTTTTGACTTATACAAGCAGTTTCAAAGAATGACATGAAAGTATAGCCTGGACGTTGTAATTATATATCTTTAGGAATCAGATGTAAGAGACTTCGGGGGCGGTCGGGTAGCCTTGTGGTTAAAGCGTTCGCACGTCACGCCGATGACCCGGGTTCGATCCCCGACATGGGTACAATGTGTGAAGCCCATTTCTGGTGTCCCCCGCCGTGATATTGCTTGAATATTGTTAAAAGCGGCGTAAAACCATACTAACTCACTAAAAAACTTCGGAGGTACAGTTTCACGAAAAGCGTCGAGTCTATGTATATCTTATGGTTTAGCCTCAGCATATTTCTGATAAGACATTGCCAATGCGGTACCGGTGAGCCAGATTGACGCTTGATGTATGGCGCGTTTGTTTTCAGCCTATCTCTGAATGGGGATCCCGGGTGGGATATAGATATAGGATATAGCTAGAGTATATCTATACCTCGCCCCCGTCACTAACACCCCCCACCCCTCCCAACCCCCTGTAATTATTCACTTGCGTAGTTCTTTGTCACGACGCGCTGGATTGTAACAGAGCTGAGTTGGAAGTTGAGACGAAGGGAATGCGTGCTCTCCCCACACCCACGCCTCAGCCCGACCCACGGGAGAGACATAGCCTGGGGGTCAGCTCTCGGCCCGGGGGTAGGTCTCACACCTATCTGTACAGCCGGTCTGGGGGTAGTAGATGTGTTGCTCAACCTTCCCCTATTCATGTCTCTGACCGCCGAGCTGGGCCAACCGTGGGTGACAGCCCTGTTTCGTATTTCTGTGGACATAACGCCACCACCCCGGCCAAACCACGTCACCACCCCCGAGAGAAGACCGTATCGGGGTGTGGTTCTGTCAGTGCCAGAGATATTCAACTTTATATTGAGCCAGGTGAGTTACATGTATTATTGTTTTAATAACAGATACACAAACATACATTTGCATTCACCGCACGTTATATATCGTATACATCATGACGTTTGATAAATTTCCCATATAGGCCAAAGGCCAAAATATAAGTACATAAAAACTGTACATGGACATATGTAGGTACAACAGACAACCATCAATATCCCAACCCATCCACGCCCAAACCCATATACATATCCCGCGTCACATGTTTTCGAGCCTCACCTCTTTTCGAGCCTCTAAACAATACGTTACCACACGCTTACAAACCTATAATCAAGGTAGACGCTTCAAAGCACATTGAATACATCAATGTGTTCGCCACTTGCTGGAGTTATGTTACGAACTAAGCGACACGAGGTGAAATACTAGTATTAAAAAAGTAATGAAAATATGCTTCAAAACATGCTTCTTTCACTAAAGCACATTTTAATCAAACTCGATCTGATGATAATTCTGCATCAGAAAAATCGTATGCACTGGTAACGTATCGGCTGCTGTTTGTAAAGTTCCTGCGTGTAAGGTCATGTGACTGATCATGTTCCGCATCTGGTTTTAACTTGACTGCAATGGAAGGCTCTAAATCATGTGACGGTAACAAGATGGCGCCTGATCGACTCGTCTCGCTCGGTGAGGCATTATCACTATAAATTTAACAAGACATACTCATTAGACCGTCCAAGTGTTAACAGAAGTAAATGTTCTCAAAGGTAAGACTTAATTTTAGTGGATTGGGACTTTTATAAGCCACGTTAACGGAAATACTTCTTAGGGGCTCGAAATCAGCACGCGAATATATATAGATCACAGTATCTTATCAGTACTTAATCATCCTTGAAATAAAGAGTGAGTGAGTTAGGTTCATGAGCCGCTTTTGACATATCCGTTATATCACAGTGTGTGAGCCCGTGAGAGGAAATCCCGAGAACGAAATGATGCATTTCTTGTTTGTTTGTTTTGTTTGTTTAACGCTGCACTCAGCAATATTCCAGCTATATGACGGCGGTCTATAAAAAATCGAGTTTGGACCAGACAATCCAGTGATTGATATCATGAGCATCGATCCATTCAATTGGGATCGATGACATGCATCAACCAAGTCAGCGAGCCTGACCACCCGATCCCGTTAGTCGCCTTTTACGACAAGCATAGTCGCCTTTTACGGCAAGCATGGGTTGCTGAAGATAGTAATTATTTTAGTATCCAAACGGATCACCGCATCAAGCTGCTCGGCAATGTTTTTGTTTTTTTAACATTTATGAATCAAATCGACGTTTTTATTTTACACGTAATTCAGTCGTTGTTAACGTCTCAATCTAGTTTCGTCGTTTTCACAAAATATGTTTTGAGACGGAAAGAGTATATATCTTCAGCTAGGGCGTGTAAAATTAATGCCCAGTTAGCCCGACATAAGATCGCCAGACAGTAAAACGATCAGCTGGTGTAGTTCGTTGACAACCTAAGCTAGACGACATAGTCAAAAATGATAAAATATTCGTAACATGTAATAAATAGAACTTTGAAAACGTTACCCCCCTTTTCCAAAATACGCACGCACGCACGCACGCATGCACGCACGCACACACACACACACACACACACACACACACACACCGCCACACACACGCACGCACGCTCGCAAGCACACACACATTTCCTCATTCGCGTAATATAATAATAGCGCAGTCAAAACTATATCGTAGTTACTACAGTTGATAATGAGTGAGTGGGTGAGTGAGTTGGGTTTAACGCCGCTTTGTAAGTACTTCAATTATACCACGGCGTGTCAGCGTAATGTGGGTGGAAAGCCCGAAGTGTTGCAGGTCTCAAAACAGGAGATAACAAACTTGTGACTTTTGCGATAAACCATCACTAGACATGATGATTTAAGTAGTATTTCCTGTTATGCGAGGCATTTTTTATATGCTGAGATTAAGATTATCGAGTGGATCGTAAACCATTGCGGAAAGTGCAGTCAGCTCTAAGACATTCTCTCCCAGACTTCCCGGTGATTCAGTGATTCAGTTATAGAATTCTCAATATTAAAACTGAAAGGTAATCAATGGTTTTAAGAAATTGTATTCGAAACTAATATTATACCGACAACAATATAATATTTTATTCTAATATATTTTTCATTTTATTTGCTACTTTTAACATACATATTTTAAAACAAAACCAAACCATAAGCTTCGTACTTTAGTATATTGCCGGTTATATTTTACGTATAGACAGTTTGACGAGTAGCCGCTTGAGGCTTTCCTTCGCCTTGCCCTTTTGATCGCGAAAACACGGTACAAAGTTTTGACATATAATAGCCAAGCAATAACAAATAGGACTTTTTACGAGTCAGAGTATGGTATTCATGATATGTATATCCAGTCTCTGACAAGTACCGTCTATAGCGGTAATCTGATTATGATTGACCTCATTTGCATATTTATCGGATTTGTTTGGCGCATGCGCTACACTATCCATTATATGATGGATACAGGTGTGTCGCACAATAAACATCGTTGTCTTTGATACCTCTACAACATACAGTGATGCGAAGTCACGCAACAAGCTTTCAATGAAGTGATGTCAGAGTTAAAAACGGCGTGGCGCTGATCGCAAACAATTTCGCTGTCAGAAATACGCAATCTCATTAAATCAGATCCTTGTTCTCGCTACCTGTAATGGCGATTGAGAAATACGTCACCTGTCGGAAAGGGTGATTCTAAGCCGCACCGCTTCATATCAGCGATAAACTGACTTACAACGACAACAAATCATTCCCGATTCATTACAGTTAGAGTTGCACAGTACCTAAAGTTTATCACAATTATTGTATATTTATTGATGAACTGGCGAACTTGAATGACAAGAAATACGTCACTATTTTTTAAAGTATCTTAGCGAAATAATCGTACACACTTTCTTAAAGCTGTAATGTACAAATTGTTACGACTAAAGCATCAGAAATCAGTAAGCAGCATATCATTACTTGATTTCGACGTTTCGGAGAAATTACCATGTATCACTATCAATATCGTTCAACACAATATTCACGCGAATATCGCATCAATATTAATTGTACCGTAATAAATACACTCTTACAGGAAATGTCAGAATGTCGGGCAATGTGAATAGTTGTCCGATGTTACAGAAATATTCTCAGATAGAACCATGTCACCTTGGTCAAATTAATATATCTTTATTAATCCTTCAATATAGGTTCGGGGACGTGTATATTAAAACTTTCAAGTCACTGCTGACCGCCTCAGTGGTCTAGTGGTAGAGCGTCCGCCCGGAGAGCGGAAGGTCCGGGGTTCGATACCCGGCCCCGTCATACCAAAAGACGTTAAAAGATGGTACTTGTTGTTACCCTGTCTGGCGCTGGGCATTAAGGGGCTAAAACAAGGACTGGTCGGCTCGGAGTCAGTGTACTGTGTGGGGTATACTGAGTGGGGTATTCATGTTAAACTGCGGCATGGTATAGCACTATAAATCGGCATTAGTCCGGACTAGTTCAAGCAGCCACACAAACATACACACGTACATGCAAGTCGATATATATGTGCAGTAATCTTCATTTCACCACCTCAACTAACTGCTGATAATGTTTAGCTTGTCCAGATACTGATTGATTCTGCTGTGGGAATTGTATGACATGGTCTAGTTAATTCATGAATCGGTTATCCCGATTTCAGTATTTACTACCAACTCCTGCATATTTATATACATGTATTTAGCTGTGAGAGTGAGTTGGGTTTTACACCGCTTTGAACAGTATTCCGGTTATATCACGGCGTGTCATCTTGATGTGGAAGGACAGCCCAAAGTGATGCAGGTCTCAGACGTTTACCACTTTGGTGAACCCCACGTGGTACTGACAAACCTAGAAACATAATCGGGACGGACCGGGATTCGAACCCACGGTCATAGATTCAAGCGTGTCCAAGGGCCCAGACTCTGCACCGCGAATTGCGTGATTAGACACCTGTGCCTCCTCAGCTATGAGAAACAAACAACAATCTTGGCTAATAATTGAAAACAGCGCCTACAGTTTGAAAGTACATATACGGCCATCTTTTCATTTGATATCGGTGAATTGTAACAGTCACTGATCTTGGCTATGTAAAGGCTTGTCATAGTCGTCGTAGATCACGTTGTGGAACGGGGCCTGGTGTTACTGCACCGGATGTAGGGAATGTAAGTACACAGGTTGTATTGGTTATTGTAAATAATGATAATCTGACGTCCTTGATGATTAAGATAAGTCAAATCGGACAACGCGCCCTCTTGACCAGCGACCTCTTGTTCTAAATGCTACGACTATTGTAAACCCTGAACTTCAATGTTTACCACAGTCGTAGAGCTATTTAATTTCTTAAAGATAGCTGCCACTGTCGCTGTCGAAACTACAGCACGACCACGCTTTACAAACACCCACTAACGATAGTCGTAAAGACTGTCCCAGGTTAAAAAAAAGTTTTCTTGTCAATTTAGTCAAGAAATAAATCATCAAAAACAAATATGAATTCATAAATGCCACGTTTACATAATAGGCAGTTTTGCTATTATCAGTTTATCGCCGGTAAATATTACTTTTCATGTTCAGCTATGAAACGAGCTAAAATTAATATATAATGATTAATCATATCAATATTAATCTTAATATCAGACACTGCTATGGACTTGACACATAGATAACAAACAGTCTTTGATAAAACTCATCTTGCATTAAAATTAGTTTTTTTAGTGTATGTACGTCATCAGACCGTAGAGTGTTCAGCTTGATAACGAGTTGCTCACGCGATCATGTAACTTGACAGGTGTACATATCAACCCTGACTGAAACTGACAACTGAAATATACAACGTGGCAAAATCCTGTTGAGAGTGAATTTTAACAGTTAAGATGAACTAGCTGTTGTTGCTTCCACTGCAAAACTTGATGATGCAGTGATTGTGACGTCATGATACTGTGACGTCACCTGTCTATGACGTCACGCTGTCCGCATTCCCTGTTGAAGCTCTTTACGTATGGACCGACTTGGAAATGGCACTACTCACGATTTGAAAATCTGGCAAGGAGTGTACGAAAGTTTGGTTTTCGGCAAAGGCGTTGAAAATAGTAAGATTTTTCTCTTTGAATAATTTAATTTTACAAGTCAGATTTCGAGTGTGCATTAATTCGTCTAATATATATTTCCCCTTCATCTTGTGCCTTATTATTATCATAAAAATTCCTTATTTATTTACACAATACTTATTTAATAACGCATTAGTACATCGAATTAATGGGTTGGAAGTTATTTTAATGCTGTCGAATGTAGCCACGTCTGATGTCAGTACGGCAGTCATGTAATTGACACTGGATAAATAATTATTAGTTTGTATTTTGTTATAAACTTGTGTACGTTGTTGTGTTGGGGTTAAATACTGTAGTTATCCCCAGTGAATGAATGAGTTTGGTTTAACGGCTTTTTAAACAATATTTCAATTATATCGCCGCGTGTCAGTTTAATGTCATAGGTCAGCCGGAACTAATGCAGGTCTTAGACCAATGTGCACGGGATGGTGCTGCCAAATCAGGACCCACAATCATAGGATTCTGCCACGACTATAATCGCAAACTGTAAGCGAATAAGCTTATAATTAAAGATTTGTATAAATTTATCAATATCAATCCAAAATTAACTTCACACGTAATTAAGAGTGATTCAAGTGTAATGGGTTTTGTGATAAGGATTACGATAACATACCCTTAAAAAAAAGTAGAGGATCATGAAATATAAATGTTAAGATCAGGTATCAGAACAGAGATAAGTGTTGACGACAAACATCCTATGCAGGAACGTATATGTCTTTGTAACATAACACCGAAACACATCCTATAGTTTGCACGTACCTCACACAGCAGCGCCACACACGTGTAGGGTGACATTCCTGATTTTGATATTTCGAAGGAAGGTCGATTAATCACTGTGGACCTTGTCAGTCATATTGATTCTGCTTATCATAATGCTGTGATGTACCCGATTTCCTTCATTATTTATGTAACCGCCTCCGTGGTCTAGAGGTAGAGCGTCCGCCCGGAGAGCGGAAGGTCCGGGGTTCGATCCCCGACCGCGTCATACCAAAAGACCTTAAATGGTGATACTTGTTGTTACCCTGTCTGGCGCTCGGCATTAAGGGGCTAAAACAAGGACTGGTCGCCTTGGAGTCAGTATACCGTGTCTGAGTGGGGTATTCATGTTAAACTGCGGCATGGTATCTCAGTGAGCTAGCACTATAAATCGGCATCAGTCCGGACTAGTACAAGCAGCCATACAAACACACACACGTGCATGCACGTAGCTATATAAGTGCAATAATCTTGGACGCGACGTTAAACCCAATTTCACCTCACCTCATTTTTTGTGTATGAACTACGATGTGGCGTCTGCTATTAGCATGCTGGGGGTCTGCTTTGTTTGTTTGTTGTTTAACGCCACACTCAGCAGTATTCCAGCTATATGACGGCGGTCTGTAAATAATCGAGTTTGGACCAGACAATCCAGTGATTGACATCATGGGATTGGGATACGATGACATCCATCAACTAAGTCAGCGAGCCTGATCACTCGTTCCCGTTAGTCGCCTCTTGCGACAAGCATAGTCGCCTCTTCCGGCAAGCATGGGTTGGTGAAGACCTATTCTAACGGGTCGCTGGAGGTCTGACAGAAGTTCGTGTGCAGCGGCCAATACGTTCCATGCTTCAGTCTGTGATAAGCAACCCACCAAAAATATTGAGGGTCGAACCCGTTCAGGGGGTCCAAGGTCAACAGGAATACAGGATAGAGTCCCAATTCACTTCAGTGGCGTTTCTGGAGACCTTGCAATGAACGTCAAGTCAATGTCAACCTAAGACCACATGAGAGTGAGTGAGTGAGTGAGTTTGGTTTTACGCCGCTTTTAGCAATATTCCAGCAATATCACAGCGGGGGACACCAGAAATGGGCTTCACACATTGTACCCATGTCGGGATTCGAACCCGGGTCTTCGGCGTGACGAGCGAACGCTTTAACCACTAGGCTACCCGACCGCCCCTCATGAGAGATTTGGCTGTTGATCGGTTAGAGTGGGGTGGCATCACTATGACTGGGCGAACCGCACTCCATATTGTGCAAGGAAGGATCAGTGGACACTATCATCGGGACAACATACTGACCGTCAACGTTTCGTCGACGTTTCGTCTTTCAGAACGACAAGAGCCATGCCTACCATGCACAATCTCTAAAGCTCACCTCCTTCTGCACAGCATCCACTGAATGCCATGGTCAGCATTGAACACGTCTCGGATATAGGGAGACGACCGACGGCCAACCCGTGAAGATCCGGGGTAGAATAGGTCTTCAACAACCCATGCTTGCCGTAAAAGGCGACTATATATGCTTGTTGTAAGAAGCGACCAACGGGATCGGGTGGGCCGGCTTGCTGACTTGGTTGATGCATGTCATCGTATCCCAATTGCGTGGATCGATGCTCATGATGTCAGTCACTGGATTGTCTGGTTCAGACTCGATTATTTACAGACCGTCGTCATATAGCATGGATATTGCTGAGTGCGGTTTTGAATAACAAACAAAGGACAAAGAAAGGACCGACGACCACGTTGGCTGAACTTGGCCAGGTGCTGCAAGAGGAGAGGGGCAGTCTGTCTCAAGTCGCCACGGTGAGCCTCATACACAGTGTGCCTCATCGAATGAATGTTTAATAAATCGGGGAGGTATCACACACAACTGATCCAAAAAAGTCAACTTTGAAATTTCGCATCTTACACCTATATCGTCCTTGAAATTGCTAGCTTTCATAACATCTACTGTCATACTCCACTACCGGTTGTAATGCGTTCCCAAATGGTTTATTAGTATCAAACAACTATTACTAGAATATCTCTTACAATTTTTTGATTAGTTATTTCCGAATGTCCCCAACTTTCTTTGGAGATTATATTAACAATAACGTTTCCCTCTGTTGAGGCATTGTCTTCCTGAACTGATGAGCGAGTGAATTAGGAGATAAACATACTGTGTTTTCAATGTAGAGCTAAGTTACCTGTAGATTTATTCCCGCTTAATTGAATTTGAAACCGAACGCGCAGCGTGAGGTTTCAAATGTTAAATTTAGCGCGGTTAAATCTACAGGTAACCTAGCTCTACATTGAAAACACAGTATGTTTATCTCCATTCTACCATTACTAAATAAAACGCGAACTCTTTGGTGTTAGCAAATATACTGAGTGAAGCGGCATGGGTTGAGTTCAGTGTTTTGAGTGGGTTATCGATCTGAATTACGGAATCACCGAACAAAATATGGTGCTGTATATACTCAAGCAGTTTGTTTACACCGTTATACTTCACTCGAACATATGACAGGCATTGAAAGCATATAAGCAAGGCAACTTGGTAAGCTAACATGAGGTGGGCATCCCTAAAGATAAAAAAAGCCAGCTTTGCAAGGCTTTCGCTCTACATCGCGCATCACCATTATGACGTCATATCGCTCATTGTGACGCAAAAAATATGACGTCACAGTCGTATATAGAAAAGCGCAAAAATTCCAAGCTCTCTGTTGTCTCCAAAACGTAAATACATTCCCTTTGTTGATTTCTGTCGTGTTTTTTCTGCACGAAATGTATTGCCACACATCCTTTGAATATTGTAGTAACCGCATCTGTGCATTTCGTAACCTGTAATTGTAGATATAATTATTTAAATATGCCTACCGACAATGACCGAAAAAAGTACTATTCGGTGAATATTAGCTTCCGCGGTGATGCGGCCATCAAACCATCTGTTTCAATCAGAGGGGGTTTATTGTGATTTAATAGCCTCTGATTGACCAATCAGAATCGAGTAAATTCCAAATTCATGGTAGAATATGGTTTTACGCCGCTTTCAGCAATTATTCCAGCAATATCACAGCGGGGGACACCAGAAATGGGCTTCACACATTGTACCCACGTCGGGAATCGAACCCGGGTCTTCGGCGTGACGAGCGAACGCTTTAACCACCAGGCTACCCGACCGCCCCCCTGAACTGATGAACGTCAAAAAATACTACTTCAATCTTATATTGACAGATACATAAATCATAACAAAACAATACATTTAACATCGAACTATATCAACGCCGAGCGTCGTGACGTCGTGACGTCATTCGTCCCAAACATTCCATTTGGAGTGACATCCCTTGGTTTTACAAACGGTAGAAAATGGCGGCTACGGCAATGTCATTCACTTGAAACAAAAGTTAGCGTTGGGGAGAAGTCCAGACCCGACTGATGCTGACAATGGATTGATATTAACGTTCTGTGAATTTTGGGTGTGTGTTTGAGTCAGATCACGGCTGCTGATTACGGGGATTACCGCTTTAGGCGGCGCGGTTGGATTTCCCTAAACACAATATACACGACAGTGTGGAGACATATATCCGACATATACATGATCCGTCTGGCTTCTCAGCCTGAATCGATGTCGCTCTCAGTTTTCCCTTATGATTTTTAATTTTATTTTTAGACATTGAAGAATTCCGTATGTCTATGCTCGATTGACAACGTAATCACGTGACATACTGACTGGAATATTGTTAAATGCGGCGCTAAACCCAACTCACTCACTCACTCAAATAAATGCTACCAAGGTTTGAAACTTATGTTTAGTGATTAATGCATTTGCTCGTTTCGCTTAAATATATACTTCCCAAAATCTATTTCCACTGATATGTAACACTAATTTTTGTCTCACTCGTTGTGTTTTGGCAATTGGATCGGTGTTAAAAGCCTTGATTAACCTGCAAATGCAAATAAATAGTCAATAAAAGTACTGCCTTAAAGACGATGGAGACAATAGTTCGTGCACACCTCAGTTCACGCCGTTGCACGCGAGTTTACCGTGTCGAATTACCTCCCTTAACGCGCCATGTCTTCTACACAAATGGTGGGAGAAGCAAAGACATGTCTGTGTATGATTGTGGAAAACCAGCAACATATACCTTTGCTATCATTCCCAATCATGAGCCGATAAGTAATAAAAAATAACTGTTCCAATGCATCTCTGAATTTTCAGATTCAGTGGGAAAACAGTGTGTAGAGTTCTTACACATTATTTTATTAACTTGACACATTTTATTCCCCTCCCTGAATTTCTAAAATATTCTTTCTTTCTGTTTTGCATAGCTATTTTTGATTAATTAATTGCTATTCATGGATGAACAGAAAACATTGTAGAACACCAAACCTGCCTCTTGTGCTATATCTAAACAATACTCAATGACAAGCATAATATGTGATTGATAATATTTAGATAATGAGTTATCTCCCTTTTCTGGTATCAGGATTAACACCCCAAGCTTTCTTTGGGCATGCAAATACTCGTATTATGCGTGAAAATGGTGACTCTGTAGTGGGGTTTGAACTTCTCAATAACTATTTACATGAGTACTTGTTCCTTTGACACCCGAGCCACATTAAATATGTTGCTATTTTCCCTCAATTGTTTCTATTTTTGGTCCTTTTTTCACCATACTTTATGTAGTAAACAAACTTAAATAGCAATAAATACTACAAAGTAAGTTTAATTACACTATGAGGTTAATGTGTTTCAAGGAGTCAGCTAAAGCAATTTATTTTATAGTGATGTTAAACATAATCGGGGCGAACCGAGATTCGAACCCACAATCATAGGTTTCTGGCGTGCCTAAGGGACGCAACTTTGCACAGCGAATCGCGGCGCCTTAGACGACTTGGCCACCCGTGCCCCTTACGGTTATAACGGACTCAAAGGGACCACTAATTTTAGTTCGTTTCAAGGAATGACATGGGCCTATGTACGTAGTTCGTTATAAGCATATATACAGCATATATACAACAAATGACGGAACTAAAAATATGTTCGTTTATCGGTCAGTTGGTTATAAGCGTGTTCGTTATAAACGTAGTTAAGTGTAATAATCGAAGTGCAACACGTATTTTCATTCGCTTGATGAACTTAAGAAACATTTGAATCAAATGCGTCAATTAATCACCTCGTTTATTATAAATGTGCAGCCACGTAAACAGAGTGAGAGTGTGAGTTGGGTTTAACGCTGTATTCCAGTTATATCGCGGCGTGTCAGCTTGATGTGTTGCAGGTCTCAGACGTTTACCACTTCGGTTAAACCCACGAGCACGGGTATGGTGCTGACAAACCTAGAAACATAATCGTGGCGAACTGGGATTCAAACCCACAATCATAGGTTTCTGGCGTGCCCATGGAAAGCTCGTAAGATTCCGTTTATCCGCAACTGAAACGTAACTCATATGTAGCAACTGACTTGCCTTTGCGTGTGTTCATGACATGTTACACCGGTGGGGCAGGATACGCTCACATTTCCCAGAACATCCGGTATGATCACAATCCATTCTTATACCGAGTATGATGGAATCGGTATCGTACAATGGGCTCTGATTTCAGCAGATATATCTTGTGTTTTGTCGCTTTAATTAATATTCAGCAGAACAGTGTATGATAATGACCCTGTCTTGCTAACTTAAAGTGAGTGAGTGAGTGAGTGAGTGAGTATGGTTTTACGCCGCTTTAAGCAATATTCCAGCAATATCACGGCGGGGGACACCAGAAATTGGCTTCACACATTGTACCCATGTCGGGAATCGAACCCGGGTCTTCGGCGTGACGAGCGAACGCTTTCACCACTAGGCTACCCGACCGTCCCCTAACTTTAAGTGTTTCATAACTGAAGACGAGCGGTGTTATAGGAAGTGTTGCATGTGTTAAACTGACTGGCTAGTGGCTGTTCTGTTCAGTATTATTATTGAAGGGAACACTGACATTGCAGGGGAAGGGTTAAGTGTATTAAAAAGGAGATTTTTCAGTTTGAAGTGCAGAGTCATACATATGTTTTACCAGGTGCACATCGTGACCCCAGAGGTTATTTCGGGAGATGTAGCTCAGTGCCAGCCTGCTGTTCTGAATCGGTCTTCAGCAACTCATGCTTGCCGTCAGAGACGACAAACGGGATCGGGTGGTCCTAGTTGATGCTGACTTGGTTGATGCATCATGTCCATGATGTCAATCACTGGATTGTTTGGTCCAAATTCCAGTATTTACAGACCGACGTTATGTAGCTGGAATAAATATTAACGATTTCGCATAAAACAACAAATAACCAGACAAATCCATGAACATTTGTCTTACAACTGTATCGGGGAGCTGTTCATAAATATAGCTTCATATAGAGTTGAAAACAATCATAATTTCAACCACATATAAATTTCCTTGTTAAGTCTAAAAATGAATTTTGAAAGAAAAGCTCGGGAGATGTATATACAACAGAAGAATCTTTTCACGACAGTAATATAGATTTGTAAAATGTTTTAACAAAGGATGACATAAGATGATGAAAAACAATATATCATTGAACCGTTTCCTTTATTACTCATATTTTTAGGGCGGGAGGAGAAACATAAGATTGAGCGAGCCTTTCAGAAGAACTCCATCGTGTACGCCAAGAAGAGTCCAAGGCTGCCCAAAGTATACCAGCTCTCGAAAAAGATTCATCATTTGGCCAATGCTGAGTACCCATTCACAAGTCCTACAATTCCAGAACACTTACCTACACTCACGGCAAAAGTAGCGTCCAGCTCTTCGTCACCGGACAGGAAGTCACCCTTCACAAGGGAGACAACTGCACCACTCGGTTTACCACCACTTCCGGCTTCACATTTGCACGCTTCGTTACTAAGACGACCAACCACGCTCGGGACCCGACCTTTGAAAGAAAAGGACGAAGAATTCAAAGCGTTTGCGACCCGTTTAGATTTACAGCCACTGATTATCGATGATTGTCCGTTTAAGACTCTGAAGTTCTACACCTATAAATACCCGCTGTTGCTTAAGAACTTGCTGAAAAAAGATCGGGAAAAGTACGCCGACCGACACAGCTTGAACCCAATCCTTTGTCCAGATCCACTACAACGAGGCTCAGACGTGGGAAAGAGGCTGGCTGTGTCGAACATGGCGTTGGAGGAACTGGACAAGGAAACCGAGGATTGTCGTTTTACAACGGAGCTGAGGGATGACACCTTTGATCCGAGGAGGTGGCTCTGGAATAGATATAGGTATCAGAAGTAGCATCAGAATATCAACGATTATTATTTAACTCAGATATATCATCATATGTCATAGGGATGATCAACCTTCATCACGTCCATCATCGTGTTTGGTAAACTGTTCACGAAATATGTTCTGTTGTTGACCTTTTTTCTCAAGAATTCAAGAATAAAACGTAAATAAGAGATATTGTGTGTTCGGTTTTGTCATAACTGCTTTAGGGCGTCGAGTGGGACCCCACTACAGGTACCTGAACGTATTGTCGTTACTTGTCGTCATGTTCAGTTAAGTCATGACTTTGCAGCTCCCCTGGTCAGCATGGGGTCATCTATGTCAAGGAGTGATTGGTCTATCGACGCCTACTCCGAATCGTCACCATCAGCCTTCATACTCGAATAATAAAGAAACGCAACACCAGTTTTACACTCACATTAGTTTTACTTACCCTCAGTCCATCTATCAATACACGACTGGACCAGACCGGCCAGGCTCTTCACAGAGTGGGGACTCTTAAAGCGATCGGGGTTCGACTCGATCGGCTGCTAACCGCGCTCTCCTCTCCTAAAGTGGAGGTTATCTTAATTGGTTAAGAACAACATCAGACCATGAACTCGTTTTTGTATCGTGATAAAAAACTACCGGAACCTACTAACCGAATCAAGATGTCTACTGATTAATTGTCGACAACGCCACCGCGATCCCGAAATATCCTGTCATTGTCATCGCCCTATTGATTTCCAGCTTGTTTGCGCCAACACTTCTGCTTTCTGTCTCCATTGTTTTAGAGCTATAATCCTGAATTTAAAGGCTGACTTTGTTATAATTTTAGGATGCATTTATTCGTATAACTGTTTCATTTTGTTCCGTGCAATATGGTCTGACATGGTTTCACGTGGAATAATACGAGTGTACCTTCTGGACACATACTCCGGGGGAATTCTGGGGTAGAATATGCCCTCATTGTGAGTGAGTGAGTAAAGTTCAACGTCGCCTCGGCAATATTGCATTGGTATAGGAACGAGAACTATACATTCATTTAAACATAAAGATATAACACTATCACCGGTACCCTGAAGGACTTTGGGTAACATCATCACAAGGTCTCAGCTTATTGATACAAATATGTATACACACGTTTATACAAACAATGAGTGAGTGAGTGAGTGAGTATGGTTTTACGCCGCTTTTAGCAATATTTCAGCAATATCACGGCGGGGGACACCAGAAATGGGCTTCACACATTGTAGCCATGTCGGGAATCGAACCCGGGTCTTCGGCGTGACGAGCGAACGCTTTAACCACTAGGCTACCCGACCGCCCCGTTTATACAAACAGATAGAAACATAACAAACGTAATAAACATTACATATAGCACTAGCGAATAAATGCTCAACGAGTTTTATCACAAAACTTACGATAAAACCTGGTACTACCTGGTATGAATGAAGAGTAAAGTAAACAATAAGGTGGAATGTGGTTTAACGTCGCGTTTAAGATTATTGCACTTGTATAGCGATGTGTGTGTGTGTGTGTGTGTGTGTGTGTGTGTGTGTGTGTGTGTGTGTGTGCATGTACTAGTCCGGACTGATGTGAGTTTGATAGTGCTGGCCCACTCTCCGGCGCAGTGGTGACTCAGTATTCCACAACTGCCACTGGTAAATTTGCATATCACGTAACCGGACTTTTCTCTTGATGGTAGGTGAAGTGAAATTGGGTTTAACGTCGCGTCCAAGATTATTGCACTTATATAGCGACGTGCATGCACGTGTGTGTGTGTGTGTGTGTGTGTGTGTGTGTGTGTGTGTGTGTGTGTGTGTGCTTGTACTAGTCCGGACTGATGCCGATTTATAACAATGAGATACCATGCCGCAGTTTAACATGAATACCCTCACAGACACGGTATACCGACTCCGAGCTGACCGGCGGACGCTCTACCACTAGACCACAGAGGCGGTCCTCTCTTGCTTGTAAACAAACGCGCTTATTCTGAACTCAGAACAAATAAAACTAATGCAAGTATTTTGGGGCGCTTTACATATTGTTTTTCATAAATATTTATACTGAACAACAAAAGTTCCTGTGGCACTGAATGAGATTTAATGCAAAGTTATGGTTTTTACCAAATCTGAAACAATTTCGGTTTGCAACAGATAAAAGACCCCTGTAAGTGTTCAAATGGTTTAATTTGCCATACTGACTTCAGAAAATGCGTGATTTCATTAAAAAAAACATGAACATGCCAAAATTTTGATTTACAAATCAATGGCGTGTGTGTGCACCTCTGGTTGCTATGCAAGCAACACATCTCCGTCTCATGGGATGGACGAGGCCTGTGGGATATCTGTCCATATCTGCTGGAGCATGTTTCGAAGTTCCTGGAGTGTCTGTGGAACACGTGGTTGACGTCGAAGGCGCCGATCCATCTCATCCCACATGGGCTCGATTGGTGAGAGATCAGGGGAGCGAGCCGGCCAGGAGATGACATTCACGTTGTTTTGTTGAAGAGAATCCTGAACAAGTCGCGCCATATGAGGCAGGGGTTGTCATGTTGAAAGGTAATGCCTGGGCCATGACGACGCAAAAACGGTAGAACAAAAAGGACCGATGATCTCGTGGCGGTAGCGCTGTCCATTGAGATTTCCCTCTACCAATATCAAATGGGTCCTCTGTCTTATTGTAATCCCACCCTATACCATAACGCTGACGCCCCCCGTACCGATCTTCTTCCAAGACACAATTTGGATATAAACATACTGTGTTTTCAATGTAGAGCTAGGTTACCTGTAGATTTAACCGCGCTAAATTGAATTTGGAACCGAACGCGCAGCGTACAGGTAACCTAGTTCTACATTGAAAACACAGTATGTTTATCTCCATTCTACCATGACTAAATAACTCTTTGGTGTTAGCAAATATACTGAGTGAAGCGGCATGGATTGAGTCCAGTGTTTTGAGTGGGTCATCGATCTGAATTACGGAATCACCGAACAAAATATGGCGCTGTATATACTTAAGCAGTTTGTTTACACTCTAATACTTCGCTCGAACATATGACAGGCATTGGAAGCATATAAGCACGGCAACTTGGTAAACTTACATGAGGTGAGCATCCTAAAAAAACAAAGCAAGCTTTTCAAGGCTTTCGCTCTACATCGTGCGTCACCATTATGACGTCATGTCGCTCATTGTGACGCAAAAGCTATGACGTCACTGTCGTATATAGAAAAGCGCCAAAATTCCAAGCTGTCTGTTGTCTCCAAACGTAAATACATTCCCTTTGAAGATTTCTATCGTGTTTTCTGCACGAAATGTATTGCCACACATCCTTTGAATATTGTAGTAACCGCATCTGTGCATTTTGTAACCTGTAATTGTAGATATAATTATTTAAATATGCCTACCGACAATGACTGAAAAAAGTACTATTCTATGAATATTAGCTTCCGCGGTGATGCGGCCGTCAAACCAGCTGTTTCAATCAGAGGGGATTTATTGTGATTTAATAGCCTCTGATTGACCAGTCAGAATCGAGTAAATTCCAAATTCATGGTAGAATGATTGACGTAACGTTCACCTTGACGTCGGTACACTCGAATCCGCCCATCGCTGTGGCTGAGGTGAAAACGAGACTCGTCAGTGAATAGAACTTGTCCCCACTGCATGGCCGTCCAGTGTAGACGCTGTCTGCACCACTGTAGACGTGCTTGACAGTGATTTCCTGTCAAAATGGGACGTCTGGCGGGTCTTCTAGCGACAATCCCTGCACATCTGAGGCGACGACGTACGGTTCGTGAAAATATTCGTCGAAGGCCAGGGCATACTTCTTGCAGTCACTGTTGCTGGCTGGAATCGATTTCGTAGGTGTGTTGTTCGAATCCAGTTGTCTTGTCGATTATTGGTTACGCGTGGCCTGCCACTCCGAGGATGGTCTCTGACTGCATTCATCTGTTTCCAACGTAGCCATAAACACCTAATGGTGTTTCTGTGGACGTTAAATTGTCTTGCAACATCACGTTGACTCGACCCTGCTTCAAGCATACCAATGGCTCGCAGACGCTCATTTTCGGACAGGTTTGTCAATTCGTAATGTTGAATAAATGCGTAATATTTTATTTCTGAGTGGTTGTTGTCAGCATGATGCTAAACAATGCATATGGAATCCCGTTAACGCACATGTTTTTATACCCATTCTTGGGTAGTGAAATGCATGGGGCTTGCATAAAAGTCAACTTTTGTATGGAGTGCATACTTTTCTGTAGCAGTTGCGTTTTTGTGACTTGATTCCATACATGTACTACAATATTGAAAACCAAACTTTACTTGTTGGAAAATACACTAAAATATTGGTGTCACAGGAACATTTGTTGTTGAGTACAGATATACTACCACAGCTGCGACAGCGAGGTGCATGACAATATCTGTCTGTATCAAAGTGACCTATCGCTAGCTCTACGTATGACACGTGGAGCCGAACAACCAATTTGAACAAAGGATAACTTCGCAAATGGATTTTTCACGATTTAGGATATTTTCTCAATAGAATTAACCATTCTATGACATATGTTTATCAAGATGTGTAGACATGTTGAAAATAAAACAGATGAAAAACATATGCAATATCTTGAATGGACTGTGAATGGATGTAACGAATGTCACATGACGCTGGCTTGTGGCAGAGAAACAGTCGTGGCCGCATGGAACTCTGGGTAGGAGAGTGGTTAGGTCTACCATGCCGCCACAGTGTTGGCTTAGCATAACACCACTGCCGCAGGCTAATTTGCATATCACGTGACCGGACTTTTCTCTTGTTTGTAAACATGCGCGCTTATTCTGAAAACACAACATACTGGCCTAATGCAAGCCTTTCGGTGCGCTTAACACATTGTTTTGCGTAATTATACAGATATTCTAGTACAACTGCGACAGTGAGGTGAATGACAAATATCTGTCTGTATCAAAGTGACCGTATAGCCAGCTCTCCGGAGCGCTTGGATGACAGCACGTGCAGCCGTACAACCAATGTAAACAAAGGATGATACGCATTTTGAAGTAGATTTTCACGCATTAGGATACTTTCTTAATGAACCGTAACCATTCTTTGGCATTTGTTTCTCAAAATGTGTAGACTTGTCAAATATGAAACGGCTGAAAAGCATAATTATGCAATATCTTGAATGGACTGTCTAAGATGTGACATGGCGCTGGCCTGTGGCAGAGGTACTATGCTGGCTGGCCACCGCAAGGAACTCTGGGTAGGAGATTGCCATGCCGCAGTTTAACATGGATACCTAAAGGCACAGTGATTGTGACGTCACGATACTGTGACGTCACCGGTCTATGACGTCAGCGTTTCCCGCATTAAGTTTTGAAGCTTCTACGCATGGATCCACTTGCAAATTGTTCCGTTCATTATCTGAAAATCTATCAAGCAGTATACGAAGGTTTGGATTACGACAAAGACGCTGTAAATAGTAAGTTTACATTTTCCTCTTTGAATATCTAAAGTTTTACAAGACAGATTTCGGGTGTTCATTAACTCGTCTAATATTTTCACTCACACTTTTTGTCAAATGTTTGTCTATTAACTAAATATGCTGATGGCCTTCTATATTAGTTTGGTTAAAAATGATAGTTTTCCTGACTTACTTTATTATTTTATTAAATCTGCACATGTAACTAAGGTTGATTTAAGTGTAATGAGTTTTTGTGTTAAGTGAGTGAGTGAGTTTAACGCCGCCTTTAACAGTATTCCAGATATATCACGCCGTGTCATTTCAATGTGGGAGGAAAGCCCGAAGTGATGCAGGTCTCAGACGTTTACCACTACGGTGAAACCCACGAGCACGGGTATGGTGCTGTCAAACCTAGAAACATAATCGGGGCAAAACGGGATAAAAACCCACAATCATAGGTTTCTGGCGTGTCCAAAGGACGCAACTCTGCACAAAGAATCGCGGCGCCTTAAACGACTGGGTCACCCGTGCCTCCTTTTTTCATAAGGATTACGATAATATTAACAATAACATTAAAATCATGCCAAGTAGTACCGGAGGAGTCAGGTAGATACTGTGCGTTACACAAACTCGGGTCCAAATATATGTACGTATTCTTCTCCAAACCCTGCTTGGTATTGGCATGGATATTTGCAAGTGATGTAAAGAAGTTTTCTTTCAAATGAATACTACCAAGATGGAAATTATCTTTGATTAATGCTTTTGCTCGGCTGGCTTAAAAATATACTTCCCAAACGTATTCCCAAAGATATATGCCATACTAATTTTGGTCTCAATCGTCGTGATATTTTTTAGAAATTGGATCGGTTTAAAAAGCCCCAGTTAAGCGGCAAATGAAAAAGATGATCAATACAAGTACTGATTTAAGCGCACATTAAAACATACTTTTCTCACTTAGGTGTAGAAGATTACTAAATACATTTCATTCCCAGCAAAAAGTATAATACACAGTGATAAATATCATATATTAATCAAATTTGTACTATGCCTGCCTTCATTACTGTAAAGTTCTTATACCTGTAGGAGATAAACTTAGGGTATTACAACATGAACTAGTTCTCGTGTCTTGAATTGTTTATATTCTTCATTTGAATTTGGGTAGATTGACAATCCTTGCTTCACAGGTGTTAAAAAAGAGATTGATTGACACTTTTCATGACTTTTCTGGGGGCTGTCGGGGAGCCTAGTGGTTAAAGCGTTCGCTCGTCATGCCGAAGACCTGGGTTCGATTCCCGACATGGGTACAATGTGTAAAGCCCATTTCTGGTGTCCCCCGCCGTGATATTGCTGGAATATTGCTAAAAGCGGCGTAAAACCGTACTCACTCACTCACTCATTACTTTTCTGGCCATTTCGTATGCAGACCTATAGTAGGCTGGCGGGTATAAGTTAAAACAAAAGGAAATGAGAAATTGTGACTTTTTACATTCCCCACAATAAAACAAGCAAAATGTGTCAAACTTTGCATAAGCGGGACAATGCAACAGCGCGACATTTCAAAATGTACCGTTATCGCATTGTCCCGCTTGTATTAGTTTCTACTAATTTTCAATTGAGTGAGTGAGTTGGGTTTAACGCCGCTTTTAACAGTATTCCAAGTTATATCGCGGCGTGTCAGCTTAATGTGGGAGGAAAGCCCCAAGTGATGCAGGTCTCAGACGTTGAACAACTTCTGTGAAATCCCCGAGCGCGGGTATGGTGCTGACTAACCTAGAAACATAATCGGGGTGAACCGGGATTCGAACCCACAATCATAACTTATTTTCAAAATTTTAATGGAACATGATCTTTGATTATTGATGAATGTGCACAGGAAGCGCTATCAGGGATATCACGAGTGAGTGAGTATTGTTTAATGCCATTTTGACAGTATTCCAGTTATTTCACGGCGTGTGAGCTTTGTGTTGGAGGAAAACAGGAAGTGATTCATGTACATGGTGCTGGGATTATAACCCACGATCACTGTTTTCTGGCACACCTTAGGGCGCGGGTGGCCCAGTCGTCTGAGGCGCCGCGAATCACTGTGAGTTGCGTCCCTTAGGCACGCCAGAAACCTATGATTGTGGGTTCGAATCCAGGTTCGCCCCGATTATGTTTCTAGGTTTATCAGCACCATACCCGTGCTCGTGGGTTTCACCGAAGTGGTAAACGTCTGAGACCTGCATCACTTCGGGCTTTCCTCCCACATTAAGCTGACACGCTGTGATATAACTGGAATACTGTTAAAAGCGGCGTTAAACCAAACTCACTCACTCAAAAAAAGAACCCCACCCCATATTCCCATTGGAACTTTGGTTTTAGAATCATTAGAATTAAAAACAACACACTGGAGTTTGTATAGAAATATAACCATTTCTGCGCTTGTGTAGATTAATTCACTTTCTACACAAGTATAACATTATTGAAAATGGGCGACAACGCCAAGTTATCAATATTTCGCACATTTTCGCGCCCTTTTCACACATTCTAATTGAGTTGTTAATGCGACAACGCAATATATTTTGAGCTGCATCACCCTTCGATGAAATACAAAATGCTACAAATGGTCAAAAAGCTTGTTTTGGTAGATGACAAAGTGACAGTGTCCAATTCAACAAGACGATTTATAAGTTAATTTGTGAACAGGTATACATACATTTTAACAGGCGCCAATCCTAAACAGTATATTTAGGGAGGTGTAGGTCACTGCCACAATAAAGTCCCTGTGAACATACGGGCAAGAATTGGTCTTCCGCAACCCATGCTGTTCGTAAGGGGCATCTAACTGGATCGGTTGGTCAGGCTCGCTGACGTGGTTGATGCGTGTTTTCGCATCCCATTCGCGTAGATCGATGCTCATGATGTCAATCACTGGACTGTCTGGATTAGATTCGATTATTTACAGACCGATGTTACATGCCTTGAATATTGCTGAGCACGGCGTTCAACAACAAACAAAAAAGTAAAGAAACAAACAAACAAACAAACACACAAACAAAGCCACAATGAAGTGAAAATTTATCTTGCAACTGCATCCAACATTATTATAGCTTTCGTATACAATCGAAAACATTAATTCACCTACATTTACATTTCCTTGCAGAAATCTGAAACTGGATTTTAAAAGAAAACCTCAGAAGATGCCAATAATACAGTCGCATATTTTCACAAATTAAAAAAACCCAAACCATCATAACGTGAACATTTGTCTAACAACTGTATCGCGGAGCTGTTCATAAATATAGTTTTCATATACAACTGAAAAAATTTTTAATTCAATTACATATACATCTCCTTGTGGAAGTCTAAAAATGAATTTTGAAAGAAAAGCTTAGGAGATGAAAATATAACAGACGAATCTTTTCAGTACTGTTTAACATGTTTAATGTGATGATTTAGCAAGAGATGACATTAGATGATTTGAAAAAAAGTCACCATTGGACCGTTTCCTTTGTTATTCTTTTTTTCAGGGCGGGAGGAAAAGATTAAGAACGAAAGAACCTTTAAGAAGAACTCCATCGTGTACGCCAAGAAGAATCCCAGGTTACCCAAAATATACCAGCTCGAGCAGAGGGTTCATCATTTGGCCATTGCCGATGACACCTTCACAAGTCCTACAATTCCAGAACTCTACCCGACTCTCACGACAAAACTAGAATCCTATTCTTCGCCCTTCACAGCAGACCGGAAGTCAGTCTTCACAGAGGAGACAACTACCCCAATTGCTTCGAAACCACTTCCGGCTTCACATTTGAACGCTTCGTTACTAAGACGACCTACTACGCTCAGGACCCGACCTTTGGAAGAAAAGGACGAGGAGTTCCAAGCGTTTGCGAACCGTTTAGATTTAAGGCCACTGATAATCGAAGATTGTCCGTTTAAGACTGTGAGGTTCTACATCTTTAAATACCCGCTGTTGCTTAAGAACTTGCTGAAAAAAGATCGGGATAAGTACGCCGACCGACACAGCTTTGTCCAGATCCACTACAACGAGGCTCAGACGTGGGAAAGAGGCTGGCTGTGTCGAACATGGCGTTGGAGGAACTGGAAAAGGAAACCGAGGATTGTCGTTTTACAACGGAGCTGAGGGATGACACCTTTGATCCGAGGAGGTGGCTCTGGAATAGATATAGGTATCAGTAGTGGCATCAGAATATCAACGATTATTATTCAACTCAGATATATGTTATAGGGATCATCAACCTTCATTGCGTCAATCATCGTATATGGTAAACTGTTCACGAAATGTATTCTATTGACTTCTTATCTCAAGAATTCAAGAATAAAACGTAAATATCTAAACAACTAACTGTTTGTACGGCTGAATTTATCACGTAAAATATGGGCTGACACGGTTCCCCAAGGAGTACTGAACCCACTTCCCGGACCCATATTTTCGCGGGAATACTTGGGTCGAATAAGTGCAGACATACCAAGCATATTTATCGGAGAGAATATGCGATATTATCATACCCTTCATGTCAGAATGATGAGATCTGATTGGTCGACGTCATCTTAATAACATACTGTGTAAGTACCGCCTTAGAGGGTAATACATTACTCAACAGGGGAATAAATCTCTCATACCCCGCCACGAGCAATACAGTCTGCACGTGAATAACCCATGCCGAGCCCCCTTGGAACTGGCCTTCAGCAACCCATGCTTGTCGCAAGAGGCAACTAACAGGATCGGGTGGTCAGACTCGCTGACTTGGTTTGATGCATGTCATCATATTCCAACAGATAAATGCTGAAGATGTCAGTCTCTGTCTTTCTGGACTTGATCATTTACAGACCATCGCCATATAGCTGGAATATTGCTAAGTGCGACGTTAACACTAAAGAAACGAAACAAACGCGGCGGCGCCTTAGACTGTGGGACACCCATTCCCCTTTCATTTCAATTGACGGTGTGGTTTTAAGGTTATATTGTTGTTCAGATGTCTTTGTTATTTTACAACACGAACAGAAACGCGTTTACTTAACCTTGTTATCAAAATGAACAGCGTCAAAGCCTTTCACACGGTCTATTAATTGAATCGGAAATGCATGTCGACTATGACAGCAAGGGCTCTGATTGGGAGTTGGGTGGCATAGTTCAGTGTTCGCTCGTCATGCTGAGTATCCGGGTTTCATTCTGCATATGGACATGCTGTGTGAAGCCAAGTTTAATGTTTCTGCAATACTACTAAACTATAAATTTCTCTGATTTGATCCTGTGCCCCATCAACGAAATCGGAAGTTTTCCATGTTTTCATCCATGAAATCGGATGTTTTCGATGCATGTGTATGTGAAATACGAGACAGACAAAACCCTTGTCTTTTTAAAGAGACACCACCTCTGTAGTCTCTTTATAGAAGGATTCAAACCATAATTCAATACAATATATCGAGTATGCCATGGAGACTTTTAATGTGTCTAAAATTCCCTTCAAAGGGGTATTTGAACAAACGCCACTGAGCCGATGTGTGGATTTAGGCACCATATACAGTAAACTACGGTTATAACGAACACGCTTATAACGAACTGACGGATATAACGAACTATCTTTTTAGTCCCGAGTATTTGATGTAGTTATGCTGTATATATGCTTATAACGAACTAAAATAGTGGTCCTTTTGAGTTCGTTATAACCGTAGTTTACTGTACGTAGTTTACATTATAAACACTGACCTCCTCTGCATATAAAGTATATTTGATAGAGTTACAACAAGACTGTAGTGTTTATTTGAGTATACCTTAAGCTGCAGTGACTACTAGTATTTAAGTTCACAGTGAGTTGCAATGTTTATTAAAGTATACCGTAGGTTACAGTGATTATTTAAGTTCACAGTGAGCTGAAGTGTTTATTTAAGTACACAGTGAGTTGCAGTGTTTATTTAAGTACACAGTGAGTTGCAGTGTTTATTTAAGTACACAGTGAGTTGCAGTGTTTATTTAAGTACACAGTGAGTTGCAGTGTTTATTTAAGTACACAGTGAGTTGCAGTGTTTATTTAAGTACACAGTGAGTTGCAGCGTTTATTTAAGTACAGAATGAGTTGCAGTGTTTATTTAAGAACACAGTGAGTTGCAGTATTTATTCAAGTACACAGTGAGTTGCAGTGTTTATTTAAGTACACAGTGAGTTGCAGTGTTTATTTAAGTACGCAGTGAGTTGCAGTGTTTATTTAAGTACACAGTGAGTTGCAGTGTTTATTTAAGTACACAGTGAGTTGCAGTGTTTATTTAAGTATACAGTGAGTTGCAGTGTTTATTTAAGTACACAGTGAGTTGCAGTGTTAATTTAAGTACACAGTGAGTTGCAGTGTTTATTTAAGTACAGAATGAGTTGCAGTGTTTATTTAAGTACATCGTGAGTTGCAGTGTTTATTTAAGTACACAGTGAGTTGCAGTGTTTATTTAAGTACACAGTGAGTTTCAGTGATTATTTAAGTACATCGTGAGTTTCAGTGATTATTTAAGTGCATCGTGAGTTGCAGTGTTTATTTAAGTACACAGTGAGTTGCAGTTTCTATTTAAGCACACAGTGAGTTTCAGTGATTATTTAAGTACATCGTGAGTTGCAGTGTTTATTTAAGTACACAGTGAGTTGCAGTGTTTATTTAAGTACACAGTGAGTTTCAGTGATTATTTAAGTACATCGTGAGTTGCAGTGTTTATTTAAGTACACAGTGAGTTGCAGTTTCTATTTAAGCACAGAATGAGCTGCAGTGTCTATTTAAGTACACAGTGAGTTGCAGTTTACTTCCTATATTTTTTATTTCACTTAAAATAATCTTTGGGTTGATGCGATGATATATTGTTACAGCTTCATGCTTAAACATGTGCATGAATCATTTGCATGAAATGATAATAGAGCCAGCTAACCGAAGATGAAGATGGATATTGTTTTCATCTCCACAGCGAGGTAATGTGTCTGTGTAAGACGTATGTAGGTATTCCTGTACTGTAATGTTAACGCAAGGCACACCGTGCAAGAAACGAGCCCATCTAACCATTCGTTTCTTCCGCCCGGTCGTAACGGTAACTGTCAAGGCTATGTATGACGATGTTCAAAGTGATGTCTCAACGATCGCGAGTGTACCCCGAAATGTTCGCATCTTGTTCACGATTGATGATTGATCCATTAAATCTTCTATGAGGCTTAAGTTAACTTCAATCAATGCGCACGCATCATAGGTGCCCTTATCGCTGTTTATCCTGGTTTAATCCCCGAAGAACTATACACGTCCATTGCTTAGTGAGTGAGTTTGGTTTTAAGACGCTTTAAGCAATATTCCAGCAATATCACGACGGGGCACATTAGAGTGAGTGAGTGAGTTCAACGCCGCTTTTAACAGTATTCCAGTTGAATCACGGCTAGTCAGCTTAATGTGAGAGGAAAGCCCGAAGTGATGCAGGTCTCAGACGTTTACCACTTCGGTGAAACCCACGAGCACGGTAATGGTGCTGACGAACCTAGAAACATAATCGGGGCGAACCGGGATTCGAACCCACAATCATAGGTTTCTGGCGTGCCCAAGGGACGCAACTCCCCACAGAGAATCGCGGCGCCTTAGACGACTGGGCCACCCGTGCCCCCTGGGCACATTATAAATGGGCTGCACTCACTGTACCCATGTAGGGGATCGAACCTGGACCTTCGGCGTGAAGAGCGAACGCTTTAACCACAAGGCTACCCTACCGCCCCTCTATTGCGTAGGAAGAGTGTGTCTAAAAGTCTAGTAACTGGAAACATTTGGCTATCGGTCAAAGCGAACTGAAATTATACCTTGAACAATATAGAACTCGTGTGAGCCGTGTATTTCAAATTTCAAATTTTAAATAATGTTTTCTTATAAAAAAGAATGGTAACATTTTTCATTATGTATTTTATCATGACCAATACTGCAAAGGTGAACAGAAAATGCGACCTTTGCAGTATACATATAGCTGGAATAATGCTGCGGGCGGCGTGAAACAACAAAATATACAGACAAGGTTACATCTGGTAAATGTATGCAGTTAAAAGTTGGTTGGTTGGTTTGTTGTTTAACGCCGCACTCAGCAATATTCCAGCTATATGACGGCGGTCTGTAAATAATCGAGTCTGGACCAGACAATCCAGTGATTAATATCATGAGCATCGATCCACGCAATTGGGATCGATGACATGCATTAACCATGTCAGCGAGCCTAACCACCCGATCCCGTTAGTCGCCTTTTACGACAAGCAAAGTCACCTTTTACGGCAAGCATGGGTTGCTGAAGACAAAATGCAAGGTATAATCTGAGAACTTATGTTTTCAGTCTTGATAGTTTCCAGAGGTTGAGCATGTGGTCCTTGACATTATAAAGACGTCATATAGGAGACAGTTTATCATCAATACAATGCAGGCGAACTAGATAGGCTTCATGAAATAGTAACAATGCTGCCAATAAGAAGCTACAGTGCTTTCAAAAGGTGTTGTGGTCAACAGCACCAGAGTAAAGACGTTGCTTCTGTGCATGTGAAACTGACGATGAGGTGTTTTACAGCAATGTGCATCGTCTTGATGACATGCACTGTCATCACTCACACTCAAAGAAAACCTAGAAAACCATTTGGTCTTCGGATGTGCGAGGAGCTGTGTCGTCGAACCAGTGGTTGTTCATCATACATGATTGGGGCTCAAGATCTGGCTTGCCATATAGGTGATATGGACAACGCTACGCTGTTTTCAGAGGACATCGCCTTATCAAGGCATCAGGTATTTGCAGTGTCATCCTTATTTCTGGCATAAGAGACTATTGCTCTTTACCAGGCGCACATTAGCTTTGTTTGTTTGTTTATTTGTTGTTTTACGTCGCACTCGGTAATATTCCTTCCTTTTTTACTGCGGTCTGTAAATTATCGAGCCTGGACAGACACTCCAGTGATTAATGTCATGGTTATCGATCCACGACATTGGGATACGATGACATGCATCAACCAAGTCAACCCGATCCCGTCATTCGCCTCTTACGACAAGCATAGTCACCTTTTACGGCAAGCATGGGTCATAGACATATTCTAACCCGGAACTTCACGGGTCTGCACATTAGCGCCGCGCAGAGGATCGAACTCGCGTTGCCAGGATGATGCTAAACTAGGCTAAGGTCTTAATCTAGATAGCCAACCCTTTACCACGAGACAATAAATTGTTAGAGCTCGTTTACCACGTGATCGGCACCAACTGTTTACATTCATGCGCATGCGCAGTAGCCATTTTCTCCGCGAAACTCGAAACTTGATAAACATTGCACATATTTACCTGAAATTACATTGTATTAATTCGTTGAAAGATATATCTAGCCCATAGGTATCTCACAACTAACTCTAAGGGTGTTTGATTGGCAATGGGTGCCTAACCCTTAGAATCGTGAAGAGATGTTTGATATCAAGGGTCATCTAACCCTAATTATCGTAAATGAATACTTGCCCGGAACGTGGATCTAAGGGTTACGTAGAGTCAGGTAACCTACTCTTTTGACATATCTTTATTCGACATCACAAATGATGGAGATCTGGAACATGGAACAGGAAACATAACTTAATGCAACATATGATGGTATAATGTAAATGTACATAATCCTCTATCATTGGTAGATCTTGCAAAAGGTATGCCAAGGACTAAATAAGACAGTCCAATCTTGACTGAGTGTTAAAATGAACTGAAACGTTTCAGGTGTGGTGATTTCACATATAGTCAAGTCACCTTAATCCGACATTGTTGGTTGCATAGGATTATGTCGGATTAACGAGTATGTCGGATAAACGAAATTGGGTAGTATAAACGTTCGTGATCGAAAATTGGACAACTATACGTTAGATAATGATACGAACACGTAGGAAAATGAAAAATGAAATATTCATATTGTTGTGTTACATTGTCAGCGGAATACGTTTTCTAATCATGCATCCACTAAAGTTTAACACAAAACTAGCGTTACGGACTGTATGACTGATTCAAATTTGAATGATTTTTTAAGGATAGTCTGGAATGGAAGTCGCTAATTTGAAACTAGTGCCGCAATGCTTGAGAAAGCTGCCTTCTTAGTGGCTAATGTCGATTTCCTGTTAGTAATTTCATTGGTCGGTCAAAGTTCGCGAAAGGTCGTTCTGACGTGACCTGTAATGGGATGTCCTCAGCGGTAGCGAGAACTTGTATCCGATTTTAATGAGATTGAGGTAATCTAGACATGTGATTAATCCTGTTTTGTTTGTTTAAAGTAATAATTGTTTATTATTAAGCAAGTTTATCTCTGCAGCCGTTGAAATATGCAGCTACACGCTAACTCGTCTCGCATCAAAACACGGGGCTGTGTACTCGCGGACAGATGACCACGGAGTACGCTGTATTATGAATGTTCCAATCCTCTATATCTATGGAAGGGGAGGATGACAGGAATGTCATGTAACACATGCATGTCTGACAATCTTTATAAGATTTACAGCCCTTCGAGTAGAACGTGTGGGTTCAACTTCCACTGGGACCGGACATGGGGTGTTAGCATTTTTGTATTTGATATTGGTGTCAACGACAGTGCGGCAGGTTGTTGAGTGTTGAAAGCCGGGTAGTGCCGATGACAGGTCTGAGGAACTCACAGTAGTCGTTGCAGGCACGGCTGAGGGTGATGGTTCAATCCAGTTTAATTCCTTCTGCGAGGGGGCAACAGGCTGATTACTGTTGGAATTGCTGGGCCTGGATGAGTCATACTGGTCGAATTGGCGAACTTCGATCACACATCCAGTTTTGTCCCGTTTCAGTGGGTGAAGACCTGTTTGATTTTGGATTCGGACGAGATTCCCAACAACAAGGAGTGGTAGCTGTTTGGTGTGCTCAGTAAGCCGTTCATCCGTCCTCATATGTCGGTTTCTCGAAACATCCTCTCTCATGGAAAAGTTAACGCGCCATGTGTCATGTGGTTGATAGCGACGAGGTAGTATGGGTATAAAGTCCTTTACGGGTCTACCGAAGACGCACATAGCAGGGGATAACTTGGAGTCTGGAGTGTTCCTGTATTGTAGCATTGCACGTTGGAAGGCCTCAGTGTCAAGTTCCCCATTAGGTCCAGTGTTGTTCGGGATCAATCTTTTGACAGTCTTGACACCGACCTCTGCTCGACAATTGCTGTGTGGGAAGGCAACAGATGACAGGCGATGATGCACACCCCAGGTTCGAAGGAACTCTCTGGTAGCTGAGGCTGTGGACTAAGGGCCACAATTAGAGGATAGCTCATCAGGGATGCCAGGTAACAAATGTTCGGTGTAGGTAATAAATCAGGCCAGATACATCACTGGAGGTTCCTTCCACTATAGGCCAGTTGGAGTATCTGTCGACGACCACAAAGTAGTTGACCCCCTTGTAATGAAAAACGTCACACACACATTGAAATGGGTAGACAGGTGGCGTGGGTGGGCCACAAGGCTGGGGGGGAGCCATACGGTTGCAGTGATTGCAATCGTTTCTGAGGGCTGTGATAGCTGGCGGGACAGATTCTTCAGCTCTCGACACCATCGATGACACGTCGTAGTAATGGGGAATCACGATTCGATCTGACATACCGGGGGAATCACGATTCGATCTGACGTACCGGGGGAATCACGATTCGATCTGACATACCGGGGGAATCACGATTCGATCTGACGTACCGGGGGAATCACGATTCGATCTGACATACCGGAGAAACTGAGGCACCTTATTTAAACAAAGTAAAGTGTGTACCACAACCTAATTGATGGATGCAAGTTTAATTTTATTTTTTCTCCCCGTAGTATCATACGAAAAAAATATTTGGCACTCTGCTAAGGCGATGACGACAGTACTATACATGCTATGTTGAGTTTGATCCATATTTGCCGAACAATCCAGCCTTAGAGATTGGACATATAGTATTAAAGTGGGGCGGAGGAGGG
The DNA here is from genome assembly GCF_022045235.1 of Haliotis cracherodii. NCBI lineage: Eukaryota > Metazoa > Mollusca > Gastropoda > Lepetellida > Haliotidae > Haliotis > Haliotis cracherodii. The sequence continues at coordinate 15,256,811 of NW_027266286.1, forward strand.
TGGGGCGGTGAGATTGGTCTTAGGACTATATCACCCCCCCTCCCCCCCCCCCCCCCACCCCACCCCCACTACAATGAAAAAATTCTCCTGACCAGTCCCTTAATAATGCCCAAAGTTATAAAAACAACCATCGTTTGAAACAAATATAACTGTTATTTTTACAGACAGACACACAGACAGACAGACAGACACACACACAGACAGACACACAGACACACAGACACACACACACACACACACACACACACACACACACACACACACACACACACACACACACACACACACACACACACTCACACACATCACACTGTCGATTCCAGGTAGATTCTCCGTACATTCAATACTCTAAAACGGCAAATCCGAAAAGAACTGATCTGTCCTTTTTGAGTATCATGTCACGTAATTTATAACACGTAATTTATAACAGTGGCACATTCAGTCTCATTACAAATCATATCTTAGTTCTCGATACGGCTAAAGATTTGAGAACATCCCATTACAAGGTAACGTCAGAATGAACTTTTGCGAACTTTGACCGACCAATGAAATGACTAACAAGTTATTGATATTAGCCAATCAGAAAGCTGCTTTCTTGAGCTGTACGACATTAGTTTTAAACTGGCAACTTCCATTCCAGACTATGGTTTCCAACCGGTTTCCCTTAACATTGTGTGAATTTACTGACAACGTTTACATTATAACGCAGGTCAAAAAGAAGAGGAAAGGGTCGTGTCCAAGTGGTCTCGTGTCCATTCTCTCAAGAAAGAGGACAATGGAATGTGTCCAGTGTAAGTGTCATTTGAGCCCTAGCAAGGGCATCACATGATTACATATACGTCTCTGACAAAATGAACATGACATGGTTTCATGATCAACTTTTATTTCAGAAACCATAAGAAATTACCAGAGTCGTTGTTATACAGGTAGCTCAGAGCACCTACTGATTTGACAATGGGTGACGGTCGGCGGACAGTGAGTGGCGGGCAGAGGGGAGATTTTATGAAAGAATGAATCAATCCCCCGTTTCACTGACAGAAATATACTTATGCCTCGCACTGTAAGGAAACGCATGTGCGCTATCCTTGAGGGCAAATGTACAAAGAAAATGTGAGCATCTTTTTTTGTTGGAGAAAATATTGAGCTCTTAACATTAACAAAACAAATGGAGTTCTCAAACCAAAATGAACCCCTTCCCACACCACCACCCCCTACTTAAAATGGCGCCCCCTCCTCCGCCCCCTCCTCCGCCCCCTCCTCCCCCTCCTCCCCCTCCTCCCCCTCCTCCGCCCCCTTCACACATGGTACTCATGTCGGGAATCGAACCCGGGTCTCCGGCGTGGCGAGCGAACGCTTAAACCACTAGGCTACCCGGCCGCCCCATTAATGTCAAATGTACGTCTTGTCGGAATGTTAAAAAAAGATTATCGATTATTTCACATGCTAAGCACTTTATTTGAATACAGGTAAAAAAGTACTGGAAAGATCACCAATGCCGCTTTTATCATTTCTTTGTATTCATATATTTTTTTCAAGGCTGTAGAGTCAGTATTCCAAATGAAAATACTTTTTAGAAACTTACGTGTTTCATTCATTCAAATCTGTGAAATTTAGGGTTAGTTGATCTCTAAATAAAACCTAAAAAATAACCACCTTACTTTTTTCTCAATAGATTCATTAAAGAAAGCAGAACAGGACCGTCAAGAAGACCCGAGGACACGATTAGTCATCGCTAAACTCTATGGACATGGCACGGTACCCTTTTATCAGCTGTTTCTAGGCAACTCGTCTTTGCAGCTGTATCCGTTCAACAGCACAGAGTCAGTCAAAGCTGTTGCTTTCATCCACAGCTCAAGGCGGCTACTGATTGCTGTGGAGCGAAGACTGATTTCATTCCCCTTGGACAGTTCTGAAGTTACGGTCATCGCGCACAAACGGGACATACATTCTATTGCTATGGATGTAAAAGAGAGAATCATCTTTTTTATAGTGGGTCCTAACTCACTTCAGTCGATGGATCAAAGCGGTCAAAACCTCAGAAATGTCCACCTGTTTGTCGGATCAAACCATATTTCGATTGTACTTGATATAATAAATAATCGGATATTTGCGCGCTTTCATGGAGGTGTATTCTCAATGACATATGATGGTGAAAATGTGCAAACAATACTGAAAGGGAGCCGAATCTTTACCCTGTCAATAGATCAAAGTCGCTCATTGCTTTATTACAACATGGGGAATTGCGTGTATAGTTTTTCTTTATCAGCGAACAAGACTAGCGTGATTATTAAGATTTCATTTGCCCCGACGTCTCTGGTCTATTTTAATGGTAATATTTATGTATCGTCAGGTGGTCAAGACAACGAAATCGGCGTAATAACCAATATGGAATATCACATGTTGGGTACAACACATCACGGCTTGTACAGCCGTACAGCGATGTGTCTTGTAGCATGAGTGAGTGAGTGAGTGAGTTTGGTTTAGCGCCGCTTTTAACAGTATTCCAGTTATTTCACGGCGTGTCAGCTTAATGTGGGAGGAAAGCCCGAAGTGATGCAGGTCTCAGACGTTTACCACTTCGGTGAAGCCACGAGCATGGGTATGGTGCTGACAAACCTAGAAACATAATCGGGGCGAACCGAGATTCGAACCCACAATCATAGGTTCCTGGCGTGCCCAAGGGACTCAACTCTGCACAGCGAATCGCGGCGCCTTAGACGACTGGGCCCCCCGTGCCCCCCTTGTAGCATGAAGACTGCTAAAAGGGGTACTCTGCGCGGGGCTATTGACAGTCCCGGCAATACTGGTTTGTTAGTATGCTCGCAATCTAACAATAATATTTTACTCTAATCCCACTTAGATGATGTACCTATGACACTGATCAGTGTACCAAAGACTGTACCCTTGACCATCACTCAGACAGGCGAGGGGCAGACAAATAAATGATTGTAAATTGTAAATAAAAACGTGTTCTGCTACTCCTACAAAATATTATACTGACTTTTATTAAAGGAATCAAACCAGCGTCTTGGAGTGAGTGAGTGAGTATGGTTTTACGCCGCTTTTAGCAATATTCAGGCAATATCACGGCGGGGGACAGAAATGGGCTTCACACATTGTACCCATGTCGGGAATCGAACCCGGGTCTTAGGCGTGACGAGCGAACGCTTTAACCACTAGGCTACCCGACCGCAGCAGAAAATAGACAACCCATTGTCACGTGAAGATCCGGGTTAGAATTGGTCTTCAGCAGCGCATGCTTGTCGTAAAAAGTGACTGACGGGTTCACGCGGCCAGCCTTGCTGACCTGGTTGACGCACGTCATAGTTTCCCAATTGCGTAGATCGATGCTCATGATGTCAATCATTGGATTGACTGACCCAGGCTCGTTTTTGACGGACCGCAGTTATACAGCTGGAATATTGTTGAGTGCGGCGTTAAACAAACAAACAAACATACTTATCAATGTCCAGTTGTAGGTGAGTATGGTTTTACACCGCTTTAAGCAATATTCTAGCAATGCCACGGCGGGGGACACCAGAATTTGGCTTCCCATGTTGTACCAATGTCGGGAATCGAACCCGGGTCTTCGGCGTGACGAGCGAACGCTTTAACCACCAGGCCACCCCATCTATTTAAGAATAGACTTTCAGCGTATTAAGTGTCATGCAGTGACGGCCAACTGTATGAACGAGGGAGGTTGCGACGTTGTTCCTACAATTTTTGGCCCTCAAAGTGAAAATATATTCTTATAATGTTTTATCTCCCTATTTTCTTCCTCGAAGGTTGTGTACACATAACTTCGGTGGTGCGTGTGTCTTCAGCTTTACACTGACAGCCATACAACAACCAAATATATCGCGAAAGAAAATAGGTCCCCCAAAAGCGAGATGACGTAAGACTATTGTGTCATAAAATTGCCGGTCATATCATAGGGGGTGTAATAACCAGACCGTATCACAGTGACACCCTTGACGGGTTGACATTGTGTGTCAACGCATTTTGAATGGGCGATCGATATCAGCCCGGTGGTAAGCAAATATATTAGAGTTACGTCCCTTAGTTCATCGTATGCTCGTCTGCTCAGCTGGCTTTTCCGTGACAATGACTTGCAAACAAGGTGAAAATGTTTTGTATTCACTTGCAAAGAGATACATTTGTATAATATGGCATATGATGACCCCGTCCCTCGGTGTGATATGTGATATGTTTGTTTGTTTGTTGTTTAACGCCCCACTCAGCTTAGGGGGTGTAAGTAGGTCACGGGACTACGCGAGACCTAACGTTATTTAGTACTTCCGGTGACAAACAACGTCTCGCGGCAATGGCGACAGCACTGTCACTTCGGGCAGGGCCCGGCGAATCATATTTGGAAAACTCAGGTGTAACTTAGAAAAACATGACACTGTCACAGTCATTAAAACACTCAGATGGGGAACATGAATAGCAAGTGTTGGCTTGTCAAAACAGTTGCAGTGTTGTCAAGACGTCCTATGGTCGATGTCAAACTGGCCGCTAAATATTGAGGTAAGTTTTCACTTTTTGCACACTTCTGATAAGTTGGTATAATTGTCAGTGTTGATAAGGCAATACTGATCGGTTCATCATCACACGTACACTGGTGATGGCGTTGAAAAATGAGCATAAACATTCGTTTTGAAGGTATTTGCAATACGCTCTCGGTTTGTGCACCATACAATGTTATGGCAAATTTCCATTAGGCTACATCTATCCTGAGCCTTTTCCAATAATAAATGTTCGGCTCTGATAGGGAACGTCACAGAATTATATTTGTAGGTCCAGGGGAGATGACACAAACTATAGTCATATTTAAAGAGGGCCTATCGAGTGCATGTTGGCAACGCATATTTTGAACGCAAATATATGAAAAATAGGTGCAATTGTTTCTATCTCTTCATCAAGTCAATATGGTTGCACTACATTGTGTTCATCAGTGTTAACTGAGTGATAAGTTGAATCAATTAATGTTTGGACTTGTGGCAATTGTTTTACTTGGTTCAATTGAGCCTCACAACCAGAAATATTAATTTAAAAAACCCTACCGTTTATCACAATTAATCTTTTAATCTTGCCCCTTCTATCAATCACAGTCTGCAATGTTATAACAATTATATTGCTGACGAAGTGTAACACTTTTATTTCTTCCCCCAGAAAAACATCACACTTTTTATTTATTGGTAAGTATCTTTCTTAATGTAGGACATGTCATTGGTGATCGCCTCCATAATTCAGTGTATTTGTCTTGCATTTTGGCCACTTCTGACTTGAAGTTGCTGCGTGCTGGACGATGCTTCATCTTTTGGTTGCTGTACAGCAGAAACTCACTCCTGTATGACCAAGAAAAAACCCATTCATGTTCTGCAACAACATGGAGCTAGACATCAAGTACATACACAGTGTAAAATTACCATTGTCCAACACCAGTTCTATTCATCACCGGACTTAACAAATAATGTTTACACAATTTGATGAATAAGTATATCACTGTGAATATTCATATGGAATACTAACAGCAGTTACTTGTTGCACAAACCTGAAACCACCTGAGACTAAGAGGTCTTTGATTGAAATATGCGAGTAAAATAAAACAATTTGACTTACATACTTTTAATATAACTATGATAATACATATTCAAATGTAGTTCGAAATTAAGGGGTATGTGGGTTTTACAGGATAGGGTTTGATATATTTATTTCAAATACTAGATTATAGTTATCAATATAATGTATTGACTTGCCTTCATGGTTATTTGATTAACTGTTGAGTGATTTGTGACATTATAAGTTATTATGTTTATTCTCCCATATATTCTTTTTTGGTGCATGTTGATGAGAAGAGCTTTATTTTATTCAATTTGGATAATTATTTTTGGGATCAATATATTTACAGGCAGGGCTAAGAAAATCTATTTGGCATGCAGTAATGACTGTCATTCATCCAAAGTAGAGGAAATTATTCATTTTCTCTTGACTTTTTTGACATTTTTTATATTATTATTATCTTTTTTTTTTTTTTTTTTTTATGGGGTGGGGGTCTTTTGAGTCTTTCTTGTTAATTTCTGACATCCCCACTTCCATACAGTCATTAAGTACATGTAGGTGAGAGTAAACTTATGGTGCAAACTACCAAAGTGCAAGAAATAGTACATCTGCATTATTATATCTATTCACATTTAATATACAAACTAATTTTCATAATTACACATCAATTTATGCACAGGCTTTCTAAATTGCATTTTACCTATTGTATCCTTCATAAAAAATATTTATAAGTAAGTTTCTTCTCCAAACTAACAAATTTCTAAATGGAATTTTATTTACTTAATTAAAGGTGTGTGACAGAGTAAACATGGTAATTATGAACAAATATAGTGCATATTAAATTTTAAGTTCCAAACACGTGACTTGGTTATTAAGTACTATAATTACTAAAAGAATAAATAAATACAATATACTAAAATAAATTTCACGTTTAAAAATATATTCATAGCATAGATTTTCCAAATTTCATCCTCCAAATCTTGCCTAATTTAATGCCTATTCAAACTGTCAAAGGCACGGCTTCCATGACACTGCTCATGCCGTCAGATACCAGAATAACGTGGTAAGTTGGGGAAAGTGGCCTACCTGTTAGTAGTTACATCTTCATAAATAATATTACATCACAGAAACATGAAACACATCCTCCGTAATCATAAAACACTGTCCACCGAGACTATAAATACACGTCTGAACGATAGTACCGCACTGGTTATCAAAATTATTTTAAAGGTAAAGAAAAGAACACAAACCTTTACGAACGGTGCCATGGTTGTCAGTTGTCATTCAGGAACCGATAAACCTTTCAGTATTGACAAATAACCGATCATATTATTGTGAAATAAGTAAACTTTTACGACTGTCAACAGCGGTGACAACCAAGCGTGGTAGTTCACTTGGTACCGTCTACAAAGTTAGCTTGGGCGGCCGCGCATTTCGAAAGCAGCACCAGTTCACGCGGAGAGGCATGTCACCGGAAATGCTGGCAACGGAAGTAGCGCTTCGCGAGACTTACGGGCCCTATATTCCAGCTTGATGACGGTGGTCTGTAAATAATCGAGCCTGGACCAAACAATCAAGTGATAATTGGGATACTATGCATCAACCAAATCAGCGAGTCTGTCCACCCGATCCCGTTAGTCGCCTCTTACGACCAGCACAGTCGTCTTTTACGGCAAGCATGGGTTAATGAAGACCTATTCTACCCCGGATCTTTACGGTTCGGTCTGATATACGGGTCTCGGGTAGATATGGGGTATGTAATAACCTCTAAGTATCAAACATGTACTGAAATATATTCATAGACCATTGACACACACACACACACACACACACACACACACACACACACACACACACACACACACGCACGCCGAAAATATATCTAGCGTATCCCATATTGTATCAACATGTTGCAGTGAATATCTTCCTGATACTGTCTAATCTTTGAGGCTCGCTCACCACTGCCAACCTCTTACCAGAGGCAAAGGAAAGGACATCATCCCCTAAAGTTGACGCCATGGCCGTTTGGGTGACAGTTGGAGTAAGCCCTTTAGTTGGAGACACTTGATGATAACGCGGTAGCCAATTTTGTCCAATTTCCACCAACGAAGAAACCTAGTCACTTCGATGCCTGCAGAAACATACTGCCTGGTTGTGTATTTGGTTCACATGCAGCCTGTAAGCATGACAAGTACTGTACTCACAACAAGCAAACCTTAAATGATGTATCATTCATCTTTCATAGTCTGCTCAGAAAGTTTCAGCCATTCCACAAAATATGCCACGATTAAAAAAAAAGAAATGTTTTTTTCTTCAGATTTTGGTTATTTTCTCAGTAAAGGAAAACTTTATTTCTTGATCCACGAGGCACTAAACATGGTCACTTATCATGGCGCTCATAGATAGAGTTACATCTCCATCTTCATAGGTTCAGTACAAATCTGAAGATTTGAAGACAAATCCGAAGTTTACTGAGAAAACAAGATGGGAACTACTGGACTTCCTCATAGCTAACAATCCATGTGAATCTGGGGGATAGGGCATTTTAGCTAGAGGTAAGCATCCCCATGGGTACCAGTTATTACCATGGGTACCATGGGTACCAAGGCTGTACATGTCGGTATTAAGTGTCAACTAGTAGCATATGTCCAGGGTCCTAGACTACATGTACACATAACTCAAATTCGTTCATCTAGTCAACCGACCCAAAGTTTCATTCGTGACCAATTCCGGGACAAGCCGAATAGCGACTCGTGCCCACCTCGTGGCATTTTTTGCGACTGTGTTCCGTCTAAGTGCAAACGAGCATAACTAAAAGAATTGTCAACTCGCTGCGTCATGATTCACGTATATTTGCCCCATATATCATATACGTTCCAGATGCTATTGAGGAAACATCGGCACTTAAAGTATTATACAGTATGATTGAACACATATAACTGTATCTTGGGTATATTTTAAAATGCAAGACATATGTAAAATAAAAGATTATTCCTGAGCGATTCTTTGACCTTTCATACTCGCACTCTGATTGGTTTGTCGTATTTTCGCACATAACATTCATCGATAGGGGGACGGAAGGGGGCGAGTGGTGACGAATGCTTAAGTTTGTCAAATGATCTCCATACCTGACAAACCCTTACATCACTCTTGTTTTGTCTGTGATATGGGTCCCTTTGGGACTCCGGGTTAGATGTAATCCCCAGCAACCCATGCGTCTCGCAAGAAACAGCAAAACTGATGTTGTTGTGTTGAAAACAAAAAGTAGAGTGAGTGAGTGAGTGAGTATGGTTTTACGCCGCTTTTAGCAATATTCCCGCAATATCACGGCGGGGGACACCAGAAATGGGTTTCACACATTGTACCCATGTCGGGATTCGAACCCGGGTCTTCGGCGTGACGAGCGAACGCTTTAACCACTAGGCTACCCGACCGCCCCACAAAAAGTAGCAATCTTGTTGTAAGTCATATATTTTTTATAAAAGGTGCCTGTAATATGATCGCATACATATTTGTTAATGACCTACATGGTTGGCAAACACTAGTAAGAAAAGCTTTCTAGTAGAGAGTAAACACATTCGCTTGACATATCTAAATGTTTCATGCGAAAAAGACTGACAGTGTGATAATTTACCTTTTTTTAAATAGCCATTGTATTTCAGTGTGTATACCTGAAGGGAGTGGAAGGACGAATTATGTTCATTTCAAAGCTCTGGCTTGACATTTAACCATACTGTGTGTCCTCTTTCTACTGTCACAAGTCAGGGAGCATGGTGTTTATCGCCGCCATTTGACATGATGAAACATTGTCAGACAAGACCCTTTCTTTGAATAAATAATAATAACACTTTCCAGCAAATGCACACGTGCCACTAACTGTTTTACACCCTTGCACAAAAGGGGTTTGCTCAATAACCAGAATTTACTGTTTAACAAGAACCCTGCGTACTTGAGGACCTCTTCATTGCGTTAATAGTTCCTCAAGGAATGTTTCAGAAGAATATGAAGAAATACTTTGCAATTCTTACTATAACTTGAGTGATATGTGGGCCAGAAATGTCACACTTGTTGGATTCCCCGTGGACCCCGTAGGAATTCCGGGTTAAAATAGGCCCCCGGCAGCAACAAAATGGATCGGGTGGTCAGGGTTGGTGACTTGGTTGATTGCGTGTCATTGTAACCCAACGGAAGTTGCTCATGACATCAATCACTGTCGTGTCTGGTTCAGAGTCGATTACTTACAGGCCGCCGTGCTGTAGTTAGAATCTTGCTACCTGTGAAGATCCGGGGTAGAACAGGTCTTCAGCAACCCATGCATGCCGTAAAAGGCGACTATGTTTGCCGTAAGAGGCGACTGACGGGAAGGGATTGGTTGATGCATGTCATCGATCCCAAATGGTGGGTCGATGCTCATGATGTCAATCACTGGATTGTCTGGTCCAGACGCGATTATTTACAGACCGCCGTCATTTAGCTGGAATATTGCTGAGTGCGGCGTTAAACAACAAACAAACAAACAAAGTTAGACTATTGTAGCGTTAAACAGGAAACAACGAAACTCGATAGTCCGAAAAAAGGCATTAAAGGAAGTCATATTATACCTAAATGTAAAGTTAACAGCTTTATAAATATGTAAAGTTTACGACTACTGCAATAAAGTTTCTTCTTTTACTGGTAAATGGTTCTCTTAACTCTTCCACGTTTTCCAGAGTAAGGCTGGGGACATCTGTGGCCGTCGTTCAGAAATCAGCACGATTGGTAATGGCAGCAATAGACCATACCTATAGACAGTTGACGAGTAACTGTGAAGGAATAAAAGTAATATCAATGGCTGTAGATGGAGAAAGGGATATCCTGCTTGTAATGTCGTTTGGTGTTGTGAAGAAGATGACATCAACCCCCCAACACCCACAAAATGCCTTTGAGTTCAGAGCTCAACCCAAAACGTTTGTGCTTGATTCTTCAAAAATATGATTTTTGCACAACTAAATGTGAAGGTGCAAACATGCAAACACTACTTAAATGAAAATAAATACACACGTTATTATTTGATCCTGGTCGGTTTTCCTTTACAACAGCCAAGTATTCAGTTGTTCTTAATTCCTTGGTGTGTGTGTGTGTGTGTGGGGGGGGGGGGGGGGGGGGGCATATCCTACACCACAAGATCTGACTTGTTTGTGGTTCAGGGGATAGCAACTCGCTACATGAATCAAATTCTTCAACCTCACCTTCTTCCAAGCTCTTGCCACGGTAGACTACCTTCATAATGCCAAGGTCAACGCTTTGCCCTGGCCGTCGATATCTCCAGATCTCACCCCAATCGAACACCACTCGGATGAACTCGATCGACGTGTACGTCAACGTCAAAACTGGCCAACGCGTTACAAGCATAATGGCGCAGAATTCCGCAGATACTTATGGTATTCAATGGATTTGATCTTATCAAGAGAACAGTTAAGTTCGATTAAAATTTTCAAAGAAGATACCTCGTGGCATGGGTTTCGTGGTGGTAAACTTCTCAGACCTGCATCACTTTCCGCCCACAGTGTACCATGATATAAGTAAAATACTGTTAATAGCGACGTTGAAAATATTAACTCACTGTAGGTCGGCAGTAAAACATACAGAGGTATAGAAGTAAGACAAGTTATATGGATTAACAACTTCTTTATTACAATTAGTGCGACGTAATAAAGAAGTTGGTAATCCACAGAACTTGTCTTACTTCATCACACCAACTTCTAAATGCCACTGAAAGAAGTTATACAGAGGTATTCCTGAAAGTCAAGTGAACCAATGTCAATGCACGAGGTACCTTTGTCTGACCGTCGTTAACGTTTGCATAGTCAGCTACTCGTCTACGGTCACACTACTAACTACGCTATGGTGACGTTAAAAGTCTGCTCCCAGAGTTCCAATGCAAATGTAAACATGGCCGCCATGATGGCCATATTAAAAATGTCGTTTTTACTCATTATACGGCCATTTCTGCATGTATCATTACGTAATATGATACCAGGTATTTGGTATCGGAAATAACATATTGTATTGTGTTTGTATTTTGGGTTCAGATACCACCTTTGACCTTCGTGTATGTATTGTACCATATTCGATTCCCCTCGTTTACAACTGTTGTGAAACCCATGCACACAGAAAAATGTGAAGTCGAGATTCGACTCATTATCATACTATTAGGTTTCTGTCAAGCCTAAGGGACGCAACTCTTCACAATTATTGGATTTCGACTTCGGATACAATTAGCTGGATCCGGTCAATGTCAGTGCAGAAGCACGGACAACACGTCGTTCGTGGTAATGTGAGTGAGTGAGTTTGGTATTACGCCGCTTTTAGTAATATTGCAGCAATATCATGGTGGGGACACCAGAAATGGTCTTCACACATTGAACCCATGTCGGGAATCGAACCCGGGTCCTCGGCGTGACGAGCGAACGCTTTAACCACTAGGCTACCCAACCGCCCTCATGGTAATTTCGCGGGAATTCCAAGCCAATGAGTTCGCATAAACACCCCACGCTGTCGTCAATGACGTGTATATAACAATGCTATAATGTTGGTTTGCATTATTTGATTGAAGTTAATATGCATGACGTGTCAAATAATATTCCAGCAACCCCAGCGTCTCCATGTCACAGCTTTTGAGGTACAATCGAGCATTCTGTTTCTGCGAAGATTTATAGCATGTAATAAATGGCATATTTGGGATAACACTGTCTTAGTAAAGTAAATATTCTAGTACTTGTTTTGGTTGAGTTCCATCCAGGATTCGAACCCACACTCCCAGAGTTAAGCTTTAATCAGCGATCTAACCCATTTAGACACCGAGGATTCGTCAAAAATGAAAGTCCAACAACTGGTAAGACAAGATCACGTACCTTTGTAACAAGTGTCTTTTTATTGTCCCAAGACCCCCGTCAGAGATTCCTGGTTAAAGACTGGTCCCCCTGCAGCAACACATCACGGGTTCCTATTGAGTGCCTTCAAAACATAATGAAGAAGCGATTTATTAAGATGTCATTTCATTTCTAAAACCTGAAACAAGATCGCCAAGAAATATGTTTTCAAACTTAGTCGAGGCTAAGCAGTCACAAATATATATTTTTAAAGAGTATCACCTTCGCTTGATATATCTAAATATTTTCACGCGAAAATACCTTTTTAAGTAGACATCTTATATTCAGTGTTTATTCCCACAAGGAATTCATTCCTGTCATCAATAACCGAGAGGTTTAGTGATCGAGTGTAGCAAGAATTATGGTCATGTCAAATAGAAACAGTCCTGGCTTGAAATATAACTTACCTTGGGTCCCCGTGAGACTGTTACTGGTCAAAGAGTTTGTCAGTTGCACAGTCGTCTTTTACGGCAAGCATGGGTTGCTGAAGACCTATTCTACCCCGGATCTTTACGGTTCGGTCTGATATACGGGTCTCGGGTAGATTAGGGGTATGTAATAACCTCTAAGTATCAAACATGTACTGAAGTATATTCATAGACCATTCACACACACACACACACACACACACACACACACACACACACACACACACACGCACGCGCGCGCGCCCGAAAATATATCTAACGTTACCCATATCGTATCAAGATGTTGCAGTGAATATCTTCCTGATACTGTCTCATCTTTGAGGCTCGCTCTTCCCTTCTTCAACTCCACTGCCAACCTCTTACCAGAGGCAAAGGAAAGGACATCATCCCCTAAAGTTGACGCCATGGCCGTTTTGGGTGACTGTTGGAGTAAGCCCTTTAGTTGGAGACACTTGATGATAACGCGGTAGCCAATTTTGTCCAATTTCCACCAACGAAGAAACCTAGTCACTTCGATGCCTGCAGAAATATGCTGCCTGGTTGTGTATTTGGTTCACATGCAGCCTGTAAGCATGACAAGTACTGTACTCACAACAATCAAACCTTCAATGATGTATCATTCATCTTTCATAGTCTGGTCAGAAAGTTTCAGCCATTCCACAAAATATGCCATGATTAAAAAAGAAGAAATGTTTTTTTCTTCAGAATTTGGTTATTTTCTCAGTAAAGAAAAACTTCATTTCTTGATCCACGAGGCGCTAAACATGGTCACTAATCATGGCGCTCATAGATAGAGTTACATCTCTATCTTCATAGGTTCAGTACAAATCTGAAGAAGTGAAGACAAATCCGAAGTTTACTGAGAAAACAAGATGGGAACTACTGGACTTCCTCATAGCTAACAATCCATGTGAATCTGGGGGATAGGGCATTTTAGCTAGAGGTAAGCATCCCCATGGGTACCAGTTAGTACCATGGGTACCATGGTTACCAAGGCTGTACATGTCGGTACTTAGTGTCAACTAGTAGCATATGTCCAGGGTCCTAGACTACATGTACACACAACTCAAATTCGTTCATCTAGTCAACCGACCCAAAGTTTCATTCGTGACCAATTCCGGGACAAGCCGAATAGCGACTCGTGCCCACATCGTGGCCTTTTTGCGACTGTGTTCCGTCTAAGTGCAAACGAGCGTAACTAAAAGAATTGTCAACTCGCTGCGTCATGATTCACGTATAATTGCCCCATATATCATATACGTTCCAGATGCTATTGAGGACACATCGGCACTTACAGTATTATACAGTATGATTGAACATATTTAACTGCATCGTGGGTATGTTTTTAAATGCAAGACATATGTAAAATAAAAGATTATTGCTGAGCGATTCTTTGACCTTTCATACTCGCATTCTGATTGGTTTGTCGTATTTTCGCACATAGCATTCATCGATAGGGGGACGAGTCATCTTGCAGGTTACGGAAGGGGGCGAGTGGTGACGAATGCTAAAGTTTGTCAAATGATCTCCATACCTGACAAACCCTTACATCACTCTTGTTTTGTCTGTGATATGAGTCCCTTTGGGACTCCGGGTTAGATGTAATCCCCAGCAACCCATGCGTCTCGCAAGAAACAGCAAAACTGATGCTGTTGTGTTGAAAACAAAAAGTAGAAGTCTTGTTGTAACTCATATATTTTTTTATAAAAGGTGCCTGTAATATGATCGCATACATATTTGTTAATGACCTACATGGTTGGCAAACACTAGTAAGAAAAGCTTTCTAGTAGAGAGTAAACACATTCGCTTGACATATCTAAATGTTTCATGCGAAAAAGACTGACAGTGTGATAATTTACCTTTTTTTAAATAGCCATTGTATTTCAGTGTGTATACCTGAAGGGAGAGGAAGGACGAATTATGTTCATTTCAAAGCTCTGGCTTGACATTTAACCATACTGTGTGTCCTCGTTCTACTGTCACAAGTCAGGGAGCATGGTGTTTATCGCCGCCATTTGACATGATGAAACATTGTCAGACAAGACCCTTTCTTTGAATAAATAATAATAACACTTTCCAGCGAATGCACACGTGCCATTAACTGTTTTACACCCTTGCACAAAAGGGGTTTGCTCAATAACCAGAATGTAATGTTTAACCAGAACCCTGCGTACTTGAGGACCTCTTCATTGCGTTAATAGTTCCTCAAGGAATGTTTCAGAAGAATATGAAGAAATACTTTGCAATTCTTACTATAACTTTAGTGATATGTGGGCCAGAAATGTCACACTTGTTGGATACCCCTTGGACCCCGTAGGAATTCCGGGTTAGAATAGGCCCCCGGCAGCAACAAAATGGATCGGGTGGTCAGGGTTGGTGACTTGGTTGATTGTGTGTCATTGTAACCCAACGGAAGTTGCTCATGACATCAATCACTGTCCTGTCCTGGTTCAGAGTCGATTACTTACAGGCCGCCGTGCTGTAGTTAGAATCTTGCTACCTGTGAAGATCCGGGGTAGAACAGGCCTCAGCAACCCATGCATGCCGTAAAAGGCGACTATGTTTGCCGTAAGAGGCGACTGACGGGAAGGGATTGGTTGATGCATGTCATCGATCCCAAATGGTGGGTCGATGCTCATGATGTCAATCACTGGATTGTCTGGTCCAGACGCGATTATTTACAGACCGCCGTCATTTAGCTGGAATATTGCTGAGTGCGGCGTTAAACAACAAACAAACAAACAAAGTTAGACTATTGTAGCATTAAAAAGGAAATAACGAAACTCGATAGTCCGAAAAAAGGCATTAAAGGAAGTCATATTATACCTAAATGTAAAGTTAACAGCTTTATAAATATGTAAAGTTTACGACTACTGTAATAAAGTTTCTTCTTTTACTGGTAAATGGTTCTCTTAACTCTTCCACGTTTTCCAGAGTAAGGCTGGGGACATCTGTGGCCGTCGTTCAGAAATCAGCACGATTGGTAATGGCAGCAATAGACCATACCTATAGACAGTTGACGAGTAACTGTGAAGGAATAAAAGTAATTTCAATGGCTGTAGATGGAGAAAGGGATATCCTGCTTGTAATGTCGTTTGGTGTTGTGAAGAAGATGACATCAACCCCCCAACACCCACAAAATGCCTTTGAGTTCAGAGCTCAACCCAAAACGTTTGTGCTTGATTCTTCAAAAATATGATTTTTGCACAACTAAATGTGAAGGTGCAAACATGCAAACACTACTTAAATGAAAATAAATACACACGTTATTATTTGATCCTGGTCGGTTTCTCCTTTACTACAGCCAAGTATTCAGTTGTTCTTAATTCATGAACAAATGAATTCTATTCAAACCGAACAACATGGCCTATTTCAGAGTTGGTGGTAGTGTCATGTTGGTGGAGGGGGCGGAGGGGGGTGGGGGGTGTGTGTGGGGTGGGGGGGGGGGGGGGGGGGGGGCTGGGGGGGGGGGAGGCATATCCTACACCACAAGATCTGACTTGTTTGTGGTTCAGGGGATAGCAACTCGCTACATGAATCAAATTCTTCAACCTCACCTTCTTCCAAGCTCTTGCCACGGTAGACTACCTTCATAATGCCAAGGTAAACGCTTTGCCCTGGCCGTCGATATCTCCAGATCTCACCCCAATCGAACACCACTCGGATGAACTCGATCGACGTGTACGTCAACGTCAAAACTGGCCAACGCGTTACAAGCATAATGGCGCAGAATTCCGCAGATACTTATGGTATTCAATGGATTTGATCTTATCAAAAGAACAGTTAAGTTCGATTAAAATTTTCAAAGAAGATACCTCGTGGCATGGGTTTCGTGGTGGTAAACTTCTCAGACCTGCATCACTTTCCGCCCACAGTGTACCATGATATAAGTAAAATACTGTTAATAGCGACGTTGAAAACATTAACTCACTGTAGGTCGGCAGTAAAACATACAGAGGTATAGAAGTAAGACAAGTTATATGGATTAACAACTTCTTTATTACAATTAGTGCGACGTAATAAAGAAGTTGGTAATCCACAGAACTTGTCTTACTTCATCACACCAACTTCTAAATGCCACTGAAAGAAGTTATACAGAGGTATTCCTGAAAGTCAAGTGAACCAATGTCAATGCGCGAGGTACCTTTGTCTGACCGTCGTTAACGTTTGCATTGTCAGCTACTCGTCTACGGTCACACTACTAACTACGCTATGGTGACGTTAAAAGTCTGCTCCCAGAGTTCCAATGCAAATGTAAACATGGCCGCCATGATGGCCATATTAAAAATGTCGTTTTTACTCATTATACGGCCATTCCTGCATGTATCATTACGTAATATGATACCAGGTATTTGGTATCGGAAATAACATATTGTATTGTGTTTGTATTTTGGGTTCAGATACCACCTTTGACCTTCGTGTATGTATTGTACCATATTCGATTCCCCTCGTTTACAACTGTTGTGAAACCCATGCACACAGAAAAATGTGAAGTCGAGATTCGACCCATTATCATACTATTAGGTTTCTGTCAAGCCTAAGGGACGCAACTCTTCACAATTATTGGATTTCGACTTCGGATACAATTAGCTGGATCCGGCCAATGTCAGTGCAGAAGCACGGACAACACGTCGTTCGTGGTAATGTGAGTGAGTTTGGTATTACGCCGCTTTTAGTAATATTCCAGCAATATCATGGCGGGGACACCAGAAATTGTCTTCACACATTGAACCCATGTCGGGAATCGAACCCGGGTCCTTGGCGTGACGAGCGAACGCTTTAACCACTAGGCTACCCAACCGCCCTCATGGTAATTTCGCGGGAATTCCAAGCCAATGAGTTCGCATAAACCCCCCACGCTGTTGGTTTGCATTATTTAATTGAAGTTAATATGCATGACGTGTCAAATAATATTCCAGCAGCCCCAGCGTCTCCATGTCAAAACTTTTGAGGTACAATCGAGCATTCTGTTTCTGCGAAGATTTATATCATGTAATAAATGGCATATTTGGGATAACACTGTCTTAGTAAAGTAAATATTCTAGTACTTTTTTGGTTGAGTTCCAACCAGGATTCGAACCCACACTCCAAGAGTAAGGCTTTAATCAGCAATCTAACCCACTCAGACACCGAGGATTCGACAAAAACAACTGGTAGACAAGATCACGTACCTTGTAACAAGTGTCTTTTTATTTTCCTGGTTAAAGATTGGTCCCCCTGCAGCAACACATCACGGGTTTCTATTGACTGCCTTCTAAACATAATGAAGAAGCGATTTATTAAGATGTCATTTCATTTCTAAAACCTGAAACAAGATCGCCAAGAAATATGTTTTCAAACTTAGTCGAGGCTGAGCAGTCACAAATATATATTTTTAAAGAGTATCAGCTTCGCTTGATATATCTAAATATTTTCACGCGAAAATACCTTTTTAAGTAGACATCTTATATTCAGTGTTTATTCCCACAAGGAATTCATTCCTGTCATCAATAACCGAGAGGTTTAGTGATCGAGTGTAGCAAGAATTATTGCCATGTCCAATAGAAACAGTCCTGGCTTGAAATATAACTTACTGTGGGTCCCCGTGAGACTGTTACTGGTCAAAGAGTTTGTCAGTTGCAATATATCATCACAGTTTGAGGTTAAAACGTTGTCAGGCAAGATCCTTTTCTTTGAACAAAAACAGTTATGCTTTCCAGCGAATGGACTGCCACACTGTTTAACAACTTCCTGCAAAAGGGGTTTGTCATTTACAAACTGTACATCGAAAACCATCACACAATTGAGTGTCCACGTTACCAGAACTAACTCCTTAACTGGACCTCCATATTTGTGGAACAAAATAGTTCCAAGTACTGGAAGACCGCTTTACAACTTCCCGCAAAAGGGGTTTGTCGTTTACAAACAGTACACAAACCATCACACAATAGAGTATGCACGTAACTGTAACTAAGTAAGGATAAGAATTTATGGATGAACAACTTCTTCCCACAATTAAGAGCAATGTTTCAGTGTATTAAGCAAGTGATATACAGGGTATGGTTGAGAGTATATATACAGGTAGGAGGCAATGTTTATAGAGTAGATATCAGATGTATGTAGTTATACTGGAGTGGAGAAGTCCGTTATGTACACACAAGGGTAGTAAGGACAATTATCGGTGAAGTCAGTGACATAAACAAAGAATGAAGCCAGTGATATAAACAACAGGATTATGGCTCATTTGGGTCTTTGATGAGTTGATGGTACGCCCGGGGTATGTGATTGTCTTGGTCACGGTTGATTGACGGTTGGGGTCTTTTGGTGTTGATTTGCTGTTGATTTGGTTTTCTGATTTTGAAGTCTTTGAGGCTGGTGGTGAAGGCTTTGACTTTATCCCACTGAATGCTGTGGCATGGGTTGTCACGGATGTCACGGATGATCAGCTCTATCAGACCACATCGGTGACAACCATCCATAAATTCTTATCCTTACTTAGTACTCCAACTTCTAAATGCCTATCAAAGATTAACGTTAACTAACTGTTTAACTTGATCTCCAAATTTGTTGAACAAAATAGATCTGAGTACTGGAAGACAGCTTCAATGTTTCAGAAGAATATGATGGAATACTTTGCAATTCTCAGTATACCTTTAGTGATATTTAGTTTTACAACTGCCTCTCATACTCGTGTGTATGGGCAATACATAAAGCCTTTTGGTCCGCGAACGTGTGAAGAACTCTGTAATCGTGTCTTACTTACTTACTTACTTACTTACTTTGGAGATTTAACGTGCGCTTTCCGACTGATGCGTATTTCGCACACGGGCCCGGCCAGGCCATTTAATGTGTTTCCGAAAGGGGCGAGGTGGCCTGTGCAACCCTAAGAGGGGGCTTTAGGGGTTGCTTATATATAATTTGGGAATTTTGAGATTTGGAATAGATGCCAATGGGCTTGGGGAGGAGAACTAAGGGAGCTGGGTATGGTGGATGTTTGTTTATTTATGTGATTTTGATTTGGTAGGTTATTATGTTTTTAGATGCGTTTTATTAGTTCCGTTTTGATTAAGAATACGCCTAAGGCCTTGAAGTTTTCTAGTTTATTTTGTGGGTTTAGTATTGCTTCTAGAGTGAGAGCCTTGTTTAGATTGAGGGTGGTTTGTAATGCGGTTCGATGTGTGAGGTAGTGTGTGCAGTGGATGAGTGCGTGTTCTGGGGTTTCTGGTTGTTTGCAGTGTGGGCAGTTGTCTGTAGTGTGTTTTTTATTTTTTTTTAGGTGGTTATTTAGGTTGGTGTGTCCTGTTTGGAGTTAAGTGATTACTCTGTCGATTTTTTTTGATGGATGGAGAATTTTTGGTTTGGTTAGTGGTTGATTTGGCTATTTGAGTTTAGATAAAGGTTATGCCATTTTTTGGTGATTTTTTGCTTGTTTACACTTTTAATTTCTGATTTTGAGATGGGTAAGTTTAAGCTTATTTCTGGGATTTTGAGGGATAGTTTAGCTGCTTTATCGGCGTTTTCATTACCGTATATTCCTACATGGGCGGGGATCCACAAGAAGGTTATTTGTTTGCCTGCCTTAGTTAGGTCGTTGGAGCTTTTAAGTATTTGATTTATTAATTTAGGTCGGTTTTTGGTATTTTTGTTTTGGAGGGCTTGCAGTCCACTTGGGGAGTCGGTAAGTATTAGGATTTTTTTGTGGTTTTTGGATTCTTGATTATGGAGGGCTGAGGCCATGCCCATTAGTTCTGCCGTGAATATTGATTGGTTATTTGGGAGTCGGAAGGATTGTGTGGTTTTAGTTGGTTGTGTGGGTAATCGTGTCGGTAGATGCGCCAGCTTTATATTTGAGGTTGCGGATATTTTCTTGGTGTTGATGGCTCCATCAACTCTAAACGTTCTACAATGAATTCGGTCTTATCAAAAGATCATTTGCAGGTATGTTTAAAACAATTACGATAGAGGCAGTAATAAAAGAAATAAAACCATGTTCGTAGGTCGTTGCTTAGTCTTTATAGCTGTAGATATTGTTGGCTTGGTAAATAACCAATACATTTGTCTCTCTTAATTATTGATGTATTGACATGTTTTTGACAATGTACACGGTTGGCTACAGACTAGTTTCAGAGGCGGTGTTCTGTCGTGTCCGAGTCAATTCAAGACTATTCTCACAAGGAAGAAGGAGCTCAAGTGTGTCAAATGCAAGTGAACGTTTTTGCTTGGAAAAGGAAAAAGAGTAAAATTAGTTATGATGATATATAATATTGCCCCTATCTGAGCCATGCAACAAAAGCGGAAACACCAAGCTTGTTTGATGGTCCCTTGGCTAGAAACACAACCCTTGTTTGACTGACCAAGGACCCCCGCAGGATTTACGGGTTAGAATTGGTCAACCACCTCTGCATGTCGTAGAAGGCAAGATGATGGTTCGGGTGGTCAGGGTCTAGGACTTGGCTGATTGGATGACATCTACACCGACAGCGTGAGGCGTTGCTCATTATGTCAATGAATGACTTGTCTCATCGAATATTGCTTTAGCGTAAATGGAACAGACAAGACGTCGATCGTCCTGAAGCTTTGTTTGTTAACAATAACCATTAACCCTCGAGCTTACTGGGCTCGCCATATTCCGTTTCTAATCCAATGACCATACCGCAGGCTTATCATCTATCGTGACCGGACTTTTCTCTCATTTGTGAACACACAACTTGTAATGAAATAGGACGAGTATGGCGAGTATGGTTTGACGCCGCTTTTAGCAATATTCCAGCAATATCACGGCGGGGGACACCAGAAATGGGCTTCACACAATGTACCCTTGTCGGGAATCGAACCCGGGTCTTCGGCGTGACGAGCGAACGCTTTAACCACTAGGCTACCCGACCGTCCCTTGAGATATAAACAGATGGGCCTTATGTAAGCATTTCGGTGCGCTTTACACATTGTTTTGCTTATTTATACAGATGAACTACAGCAGTGAGGTGCGTGACAATATAGCTTTACACATCAAAGTGACCGTTTTCGCCAGCTCTGTGTAGGGCTTCGAAAACAGGACGAGGAGGATAAATACGCAAATGGAAGTAGTTTTTCACATTTTAGGATATTTTCTGAAGGAAAGTTAAAACATTTCATGACGCATGTTTATCTAACTGCGTACACTTGTCCAAAATGGAAGGTGAAAAACATCACGAATGAACTGTATAAGATGTGACAGAGTGAGTGAGTGAGTTGGGTTTAACGCCGCTTTTAACATTATTCCAGTTATATCATGGTGTGTCTGCTTAATGTGGGAGGAAAGCCCGAAGTGATGCAGGTCTCAGACGTTTAACACTTCAATGAAACCCACGAGCACGAGTATGATGCTGACAAACCTAGAAACATAATCAGGGCGAACCTGGATTCGAATCCACAATCATAGGTTTCTGGCGTGCCCAAGATGAGACAGAGACCATACGATGAGGTGAGAGAGGTACTCGGTTGGCTGGCTGGCTGGCTGGCTGGAGCCCTGTGTAGGACAGGGTAGGCTTCATACGAGCGAGGCATATCTGTATTGCCTATCTGTACCAAGCTTTGATAAACCCTAGCTTCTAATCTAATAAAACTGGCTGATTTAGAAAATGTCATGAAGACGATTTCCAAAACATAAATGAATCATCATTAGCATTTTAAAAACTTCTTTTGGAAGGATTTACCGGCTTGGGTTCAAACATATATCAATGAAGCCTGTTAGGTGAGGTGAAATTGGGTTTAACGTCGCGTCCAAGATTATTATGTGTTTGTGTGGCTGCTTGTACTAGTCCGGACTGATGCCGATTTATAGTGCTAGCTCACTGCGATACCATGCCGCAGTTTAACATAAACACCTCACTGAGATACAGTATCCCGACTCCGAGGCGACCAGTCCTTGGTTTAGCCCCTTAATGCCAAGCGCCAGACAGGGTAACAACAAGTACCATCTTTTCACGTCTTTTGGTATGACGCGGCCGGATATCGAACCCCGGACCTTCCGCTCTCCGGGCGGACGCTCTACCACTAGACCACGGAGGCGGTCCAACTGGATAATGTAATACTAACCAATTATACTTATTGAAGATTAGATTGAAACAACACTTTAATAATTCACGGAGATCTGACAAGATTTATTTGGGTATATGTGACAATATCAAAACATGTATGATACTAAATTTGAAACCAGAAAATGCAACAAACCTGGCATGCTGCTTTTAAAACCATTTATACTTGCTGTTTTAGACAACTATGGCTTTGGTCCTTACATGGTTAAATGGGTAAATATTGTAATAAATAATTCTTCAGCATGTGTAAATCAAAATGGACATCTCTCATCTTTTAAAAAAAAAATAATTCGGTGTTGTCATATTTATTTATTTTGGTGTCTAAGATTTTGGGGACTATGGTGAGGGATAATAACAATGAAAAGGGAATAAATATGAAGAAACTAAGCTAAGACAATATGCAGATGATACCCAACTCCACCTAGATGTACAGATGATAGCCTAAAAACCTCTCTTGATACCCTGACAGACTTTTATAATATCTCTTGGTTAAAAAGCAACATCACAAAAGTAATTTGGATAGGTTCTATGGCAGGCGGTAGTATTAGACTTGGTAAAGATAAAAGATATAACTGCTATGAAGGTCAGTTTGAAGCTTTAGGAATTAAATTCAACAATCAGCTTGAGGACCTTTTGGTCCTAAACACCCCTAAAAACCTGAAGAAAAAAAATCTTGATTTGAGAAAAAGACATTTAACATTAGTTGGAAAACTTAGTAATTAAAACTCTTGCTCTATCAAAACCTGTACACATCTTTACATCCTTGCCTTATGTACCATGGACTTTTATTGATGAATTGAACAGTATATTCTTTAAATTCATTTGGAATAATAAACCGGATACAGAATTACAAGAATGATAATCTTGGACATGTTTTTTGAATCTCCAAAACTCTCCACTGTCCTACAAGATATGTTTCCAAAATAAATTTTACTGGCCCCAGCTTCTTTCTATTAAGAGAAATCTTCCACATGGGAGCACATATTGACCATTACAGTATTTACTAAGGTTGATAACCCTTTTTGGAAAGAATTACTTTAAAAATCTGATTTGGGGAAGATCATGAAATAATTGCAGCTATTTTAACAGAACCGCTCTGGTTAAACCATCAGTCGAATGGCCCAAACTATGTTGATAAAAGCTTGTATAAGAAAATAATTCATTTTATAAAGGATATATGCAATTCACAAGGCATCATTCCTTTGAATATTCTTAAAACAAAGTATAACATAAAGGGGAGTTTATTAGACTATAAAAAAACCTTTAATTCCCAGTAATTGGGAAAAGACAATAACTGACTATTTACAAGCTATTAATAGTATTCTGGGCCTAAATTCTGAAATGATAAATTCACAAAAGGCTCAAAACTATTTTATGAAAAACTTAATTCTCCCCACTTTTGTCCAAATATTTGTAACAAGTGGCAACAAATTATCAATGTCGACATTTCTTGGAATGAAATATTTTGCAATACAGAAGATGTACAAAAGACAGTAGAGTTCCAATATACATGTAGATTTATAGATAGAATTATTTATACAAAAACAAAATTGTTTAGATGAACGTTGTTGGTGATAACATTTGTTCTTTTTGTGAAAATGAACCAGAATCTTTGTAGCATGTTTATGTAGAATGCCACTATATGTAAAATCCTTTTGGACACAACCAGAGAACAATCTTAATAATAGTTCACGTCTAGACATTAAGTTTGATAAAATCAGATATTACTGGCCATGAATGAAAACACTCAAAATTAATTAATTATATTATTTAAGTTAAGTTTAGTTAAGGATATGTCTTTATTTCCAGTATAAAGAAGGAAAAACCAACACTAACCTCTTTCATTAAATTGGTTGAAACATTCTTTGCAAATAAATAAGCACAGTGAAATCTTTTCTTTATAAATGGTCTGATCTCTGTAACCTACTTATCTAAATCGTGATGGCTCTCAAGTTTGTTTGTTTGTTTACTTGTTGTTTAACGCCTCACTCAGCAATATTCCAGTAAATACTCGGGTCTGGACCAGACAATTCAGTGATTGACATCATGAGCATCGATCCACGCAATTGGGATACGATGACATGCATCAACCAAGTCAGCGAGCCTGACCACACGATCCCGTTAGTCGC
Organism: Haliotis cracherodii; assembly: GCF_022045235.1. NCBI lineage: Eukaryota > Metazoa > Mollusca > Gastropoda > Lepetellida > Haliotidae > Haliotis > Haliotis cracherodii. The sequence continues at coordinate 15,281,893 of NW_027266286.1, forward strand.
CTCATACGACCAGCATAGTCTCCTTTTACGGATAGAATGGGTCTCAAGTAGTGTTCCTAAACATTACGATTATTAAGATTTATCATTACCGCCTGTGTCCGAACGGTCTATCCTGTGATGTCTTACGGATGACATGTTACTTAATGTAATGCAATACACCTTGTAATTAACCTGATGTAACCATTTGATATTAATAAAAGAATACAAATAAAATAAAAATGTCACCAGCTGCTAACATGGCACAGATAAACACGGATTCTAGTCAAGTCTGGTCGTCTTTTGTACAATATATGGCAGTACACCCTGTAATTATTAAAGCTTGCGACGACGTTTATAGGAAGAACTTGAAACAGACTTGTCCTTGGTTTTTATACCAGTTCATGCCCGGGTATAACTTCCGACACTTTCGACATTCAGTGCTTGGATATAAGTGACCCTTACACAATAAGGGGTGAATGTGCAACTTAATTTTGCATGTTGGATAGTGTGTTTGTTATTGGCCGGAACTGCTGCTGGGGTAGGGGTTTGCTTAAATACAAAACTCGGTCATTCAACATTGCATTGGAACAGTTTTTTCTGGCATTTCTATATGAGCAGTTTTAAACACTGATTCTAGCCAATTCTGGTCGTCATTGACATAGAATGTACGAAGTGATTGAGTTACTTCACATGGAGAAAGAAAAGATTTAAAACCCCAAAGACATCCTATCTAAATGGTGTTCACAACTGTTCACTGCCAATTTCCTGTAATAAAAAAACTGTTAACTATGGTAAGCCCAACGTCCGTCCGCCTCCGTGGTCTAGTGGTAAAGCGTCCCCCCAGAGTGTTGAAGGTCTGGGGTTCGATGGCACTTGTTACAGTCAGACAACATGACAGTCTGCATTCATTGCCAATATCCTGTTACAATTTAAATACTGTTATTATTTAGTGGAATATCTTAGAAAAAACAACGCATTGTGAAAAGATATCTAGAGTCCCCTACCAAACTTCCTCTTTCTAATTCTTACAAAAACAAAACAAAAGTGGAAACTACAAACTCACCCTATTATCGTCCTGCGACACCCATTTGCCCTTCAACATGATGCTATTTGAATTTTGGTTATTAATTTATATCATGTTAAAGTTAAGTATTGACCTAATTGTTGATCATTGTTCTAAGACATGTTTATTACCATGAGCCATGTGATTGGTGTTGATATGGAGAATTTGCGTTTGTTGCCAGTAAATATGGTAAACGGGATGGTTATTATATTTTTATATTTTTACAATGATCTACCCATTTGTAAACATATGAATATGCATATATATTAACTCAATGGGGGTCCCTTAAGCCTCAGGTATGTCAATGATCTGATATCGTTCAATAACCATCAAATATCAAATTCCCTTCCACTGATTTACCCACCTGAACTATAAATAAAGGAGACCAGTGAGACCGCCTCATCTGTTCCATACTTAGATCCATGCATAAAGATTCGGAATAACAAAAAAATCCCCACAAGGCTGTATGACAAGAGGGATGACTTAAACTTTCAAATAGTCAACTGTTCCTTCATGCCGAACAATATTCGAGCAGCTCCAGCTTTTGGTGTTCACATTCCACAACTTTTGAGATACAAACAGGCATGCTCTTTCTTCCGACTCAGGGTTTGATCAAGGTTATACCATTCAAGGCCTCAGTAAAGCTTTCAAAAAGTGTTATGGTAGAAGTGTGGATGACATCAGTGACAAAAATAATGTCCGATGCAATTCCTTATTTTGACTTGTCCCATATGGTCAACTGACTTGCCTTTGCATGTATTTGTGACAGGTCCCACTGGTGGGGCAGGGTACGGTCACATTTTTGCGAACACCTGGTATCATCACTATTTGATAGTGATTCATAAACACATGCTTATGAAACAGTCGAAATCGTACAATCGACTCTGGCTAATGCAGATTTCTATTGGATATGGAAAGGGTTTTGTCGCTTTATTTTAAAGTCTCAGATCTACATCACTTTGAGGTTTTCTTTCCACATAAGGTTGACATGTCATGGCATGAGCAAAATGATATACTGTAAGCGTCATTAAATAAAACAAACTCGCAATCGGTCGACAGTATAACGTACAGAGATTTTCTGTTGTGTGAAGATCAGTCCACGATCATTCTGGAATGAGTCAAATGCAAGTGAACAGGTTTTTTTTGTTCACTTGACTGTGCTGTCGTTAAAGCCTGCTTACAGAGTTCAGAGTCCAATTGTTAACATGGCCGCAGTGGTGACCATAATGAAAATGTCATTTTTACTCATTATACGGCATGTGTCTTTACGAAATTTGATACCATATATGTGGTGTACGCAATAACATTTGAGACGTGGTTTTACATTGTTTTTGTGTCAGGACACTTTTACATCAATAATATAATGTTGGTTTGTATTCTTTCATCAAAAGTCAAATAGATATCGTGTGAGTAATATTCCAGTCGCTCAAACCTTTGGTGTGACCAAATCGCTTGTCTGGTGGTGACCATAGGTTCTAGATTATATCAGTTACATACATTCAGATTGTCTATCAGCCAAAACGTTTGCCCAATGAAATACATACTTGACAAACACAATCTCTTTTCTAATTCTCCTTGGACCCCAGTGAGAGAGTCCGGGTTAAAGATCCCCATGCAACAACACTTCACTGGTTCAGGTTGACTACCTTTAAAGCGCAAAATATAGAAGCAATTTATCAATATGTCATTTCATTTCTAAAATAGAAGCCTGAAACAAGATCGCCAAGAGATTTGTTACTGTCCTACATATTTAATAAGCACTCAGGGCTCAAGAGTCATAAAAAACAAACAAACATTATTTGAAAGAGTATCCCCTTGCTTTAACACATGTAAGTGTTTTCAGGCGAAAACAACTTTTTAAAATAACCATTATTCGTAAAGTGTTCATTCCAACAAGCAATTCCTTCCTGTCACCAATAACCGAGTAGTTTACTGATAGAGTGTAGCAAGAATTATGTTCATGTCCAATGGACAAAGTTATAATACTGTGTGCCCTCGTGAGACGGTTACTGGACAAAGAGAATTTCATCGCCATTTGATAAGCTAAAACGTTGTCAGACAAAAGTCTTTTCTTTGAATAAATAATAATAATACTTTCTAGCGAATGGACACGTGCCACGAAGTGATTTACAACTTCCCACAAAAAGGGTTTGTCATTTACAAACGGTACACAACCCATCACACGATGGAGTGACGAACTGTTTAACTAGAACTCGAAATTTGATGAACAAGATAGCTACGAATACTGTAAGAGAACCCCATTGAATTACTAGTTTCTCTAGGAAACTTTGCGAAGAATATGAGGGAATACTTTTCAATACTTAGTATAACTTTAGTGATATGTAGTTTTACCACTGCCTCTTATACACATGTGTATGGGCAACACATAAAGCCTTTTGGTCCCAGAATGTGTGAAGAACTCTGTAATCGTGTCGGTAGATGCACCAGTTTTATATTTGAGGTTGCGGATCTTGCCTGTGGTGTAGATGGCTCTATCAACTCTAAACGTTTTTCAAAGGATTCGGTCTTATCAAGAGATCAGTTGCAGGTATGTTGAAAAATATTTACGATAGAGACAGGAATGCATTATTCTTCTTACAAAAATGTTATAATTTAATTTGTTGGCTTGGTAAATAACCTATACATTCTCTTAATTATTGAACCCTGTATTGACATGTTTTTGACATTGTATACGGTTGGCCACAGATTAGTTTCAGAGGGGGTGTTCTGTCGTGTCCGAGTCAATTCAAGACCATTCTCACAAGGAAGAAGGAGCTCAAGTGTGTCAAATGTAAGTGAACGTTTTTGCTAGGAAAAGGAAAAAGAGTAACACTTGCTATTAGGATGTATTATTTTATCGACGGACGGATGCATGCATGAATATTTGTATGTATTTTAGGAATTGAGAATAGTCTTATTTCGTACAATTATCAAATAATATAGCTATGTGTCTGACAAGATTTGAGTACATGAAAATCGAGGAAAAGTTCCAGACGCTTTATTTTGTATGTCAATAGATTCCGCAATGAAAGAAGACGAAGTGACTGAAGATTCACCGAAGACACGGCTGCTGATAGCAAGACTCCATTCAAATCCTAAAATAATGTTTCGTCAGCTGTTCCTGAGTAACGGGTCTCTTAAAACGTACCGGTTTGTTAGAGTTAGGCGCGTAACAGCTATCACCGTCGTCCAGACATCAAAACGAGTGTTAATAGTAGCATATTTAAAAATGATGTCAGTACACATAGACAGTTCTAAAATGACTGTGATACAAACAGGAATAAAAGTAACATCAATGGCTGTAGATGAGGAAAAGGATATCCTGTTTGCATTATTTCATGGAAAAGTGAAGAAGATGACATCAACCGGCCAACACCTGCAAACTGCCTTTGCTTTTCCTAGAGGGCTCAACCCCTTTACGATTGTGCTTGATCCTTCACAAAATATGATTTTTGCACAATCATATCGTGAAATACTCTCTGTAACATATGGAGGTGCAAATATGCAAACACTACTTGAGGGAAATGGAATATACACGTTATTATTTGATCCAGATCGGTCACTTCTTTATTACAACAGAGGGACTGAAATATTCAGTTTTTCTTTATCAATGAATATGAGTTCTGAGCTACTGTCCATTTCATTCAGACCAAAGAATATGGTCTATTTCAATAATGATTTGTATGTATACGGGGCTGATGATGAAATTGGTGTAGTAAGAGATCGAGAGTATAAGAAATTGACTAACATTTATGACAATCAGCGAAACAAAGTAATTGCGTGCCTTATACAATGAATCACTGTCATAGCAAGATAGTCATATGGAGAAAGTGCCACCTGAATAATTGATTGACGACATTAATGAATGTTCCAAGGAAAATGAAACACACATACATAACATTTGAAGCATGAATATGATGTGTTTTTTCATGCCAAATTGATAACCTGTTTGTATGAATCATCAAAGCGCAGCAACGACCAAATACATAATTCAGACAGCAATACAGAAACGTAACAGCACATGAGAACCATGGTATCGATGCACATGCATGTTCTGCACGTAACCCTTATGTGGGGGGCTATCTCACAACAACCGTGCAACTGCATCGATGGATGATTGGAAGCAGGAGAGTAGTAGACCCCCCCCCCCCTCCCCCCCCCCCCCCCCCCTCCCCCCCTCTACCAAATAGTGATGACAAAGGTGAGTCTATCCTGCCCCACCGGAGCCATGCTAACGTAATCTTTCATCACGACAACTCTCGCCCACATACAGCGCACTTAGCAGTGACATTGTAGCGGGGCCCTTAAAAAGCCGCCATATATGTACCTATAGAAGGAGTTTTGGGCGATTTGATGGGACAATGCCCATGTGTTGAGCATTCTTGTTTCTACAGTGGTTTCACTCTGCAGTGACTTCTGGCATCCTATTAGTTTTCAATAATACACTGTATATGTATTCAATAATATCGTTTTCATTTCCTTCACAGCAAAAAAAAGTAATGTCAAATATAAACATATGTGTTTTGTACGCACATTTTATTGATCAATATGTGTATTGTAAAAACATTTTGAGGATTTCATGACTGTATAAAAATGTACATGGCTTTATTATTTGTTTTTTTTGTTTGTTGTTAAACGCCGGACTCAGCATATAACATTGTTGTATAGGCCAAAACTGGCCAAATATTTTTTAATGCTGTATTATCATTGTCAACGTCTACATTTTTTATAGTTTTAGTTATATTGTTATTAATAAAGACTATGTATACAACAGTATAAGCCTGTATTCCATTGAATGCTGGGTATACCACTTTTATAGTGAAGGATTGACACAGGAATGTCAGAGAATTGTCAACAGGAACATAACGGTTCGGAGTATATAACTTACCCCTTCATCAAATATTCCCCTGAATGTGTAAGTATATACTCCGAAACGTTGTGTTCCACATAATAAAGAAGCTGACATCCAGAAATTCTCGTGTATCACTTCAAGATACCCTTCAAAGGAGTGTCAGTTGTTTTTCTTTTTCATAAACGATATTGTCAAGGCTCTGACGAAGTGTTGATATGAATATGTTATAACTTTTTATCACATTGTTTGGAGATGATATTGCTGCGTTCGATCTTACACTTATTGGCTTAAAAGCGTCTGGATAAATGGACTATTTACTATTGTAATTAAAATTCAATATTGATTAGGGTAAAAACATAGTCTTGGGAAATGATTGTCCATTAAGATTTCGTTTAAATCGCAAGAATTTGGACATTATTTCAAACTATAAATATCTAGGTGTACATTTGCTCTCTTTTTTTTCATGAATAGACTTTGCCACAGTAAACTTGGAAAGTCTTTTAAATATGGCAATCATTTTTAAAAATCAAAATCAGGTGTATGAATCCATCAATAGATGTTGATAATATAGATGATAGAATGTATTAGATAACATTAGGAATTAAACGTTTGTCTCCTAATCCGGTTAAAAGATTTTCCCTGAGAGTATTTCAGTATAAAACGAAAATATAGTATTGTCTACGACCGGTAATTTAGGAGAATACTGCTGTCTTGAGACATACATAATTTTCAATTTAGGAAAGCTAAAAGGGGACAAAGTTGACTTGTCTTGGCAGTCATCTTGGCGCTCTTGGTATTGGTCTTAAAATACCCTGGCCACTACAAACGTAGAAATTCTTTTAAATATGGCTATAAAAAAATTGCTAAAAAATTCTGGTGATTTCATCCATCTTTATATGTTTATGATATGCATGATCTTATTTGAGAGATTACGTATGAAATTAAATGTGTAACTTCTCATCCGGTTTGAAGATGTCCCCTCGGGGTATTTCAAATTAATAGGATAATAAAGTTTTGGCTTCGACCGTTAGGTTAGTAGAGTACTGTTTGAGACATAAATAATTTTCAATTCAGGAAAGCTTAAAGGGGAAATGTTGCTGGGCCTTGGGTGTACATCACTTATGGATTTGGAGACGTAGAACAGGGCGCTGGAAATGAAGATTAATTGATTGATCAATTAAACCAACGTTGTCAGGATATTCATGTTAAAGTTGGGAAGGACAATGTCATATCTTACTCCAAGTTAGAATTTTTAGATATTTAATTGGAATTCTGTAATGAAAAGTATGTTTCCTGTGTAATTTAAAACGTTTTAGTCATAACTTAATGACAGAACATGGGATATGGTTTAATATCCAGAGGAAACTTAAGATTTTGCCCATTTTGAATACCGTTACCTATGGAAACAGAATATCATTTCTGACTCCAGTGTCCTTTCTATGCCAGTCTACGAGAAACATTTTACCAAAGTTTTATCACGCGCGGCTGTATGGCAACTCTGTTCTTTGAACCTTCTTTGGGGGCACCGAAGCTGTCATCATAGGAAGTGAAGAAGAAATATAGCACGAAGCTAAAAACGAAAGGTGGGCTGACAAAGGGAGGGAATTGGAGTAGTAATCCACCGCAGCGGTAGTCGTTCACTCAAGCGACAAGCCAAGGCTATTGAGTGCGTTTTTAACAAACCACGGATTTACATTTGAACTAATAATCGGTAATAATATCAATAATAGACTGAAGATAATGAAATCACTGTTCTTTATTTAATTATTCATTCATTTCCATTACGAAACTATCGTGCCTAAATCCCGATTTATAAATAGTGTGAATATAACACTGGTAAGAGCAATAAGTGTAACACAAAATGAAAGGGTAAGATTTTTGTTACATAGTTCAGTATTAAATTTCACGATAGAAAACATTCAGTGATATGGGTATCTTCATTTGTATGTGTTGCGTAGCTGGCCATTATTAGACTGTTTTTGTATGACAACATGTGTGTATATGTATTCACTGACATGACAACTTTTTATGGTTGTTCTTGCAAATATTGTTGTCGGTAAACAATAAAGCATCACTTCTTGAAACAAAGTTTGTTTCTTTATGTTGACTGTCCAAATGATCATTTTTTCATGACGACTTGTGGCCATAATTGATACAGGAAGTTTGAATGAATCCTTCACAGATTTTGGCTGAAATCTCTTTGTGTCGTCTTACTTCAAGTCCGAGATATCCAGTTCATTATTTTAGTTGTTTGAACACCGCGAACCGGGTGTAGCCTCCAAACTGAGTTTACCTCGAGTTATAAAATATACTGACCAAAAAAAGAAACGCATAGCTGAAATCTGTTTTTCAAACTTGACTGTTATTAAAGATGAAGGCTTGAACTCAATATAAATGTCATTGCTAACTGTGAATATTAACCTTACACTAATTTATTGCACCCGAACACAACATTTGGTGACTTGTCGCCAAAATACAGCATCTTGAAACCAAACTGGGAGAAATTGCATGGAGAAAAAGCTGTAAGCATGCTGCACGTGCAAATACGGCTACTTAGCCTTTAGACCCGTGAAGATTCCGGGGTAGAATAGGTCTTCAGCAACCCATGTAAAAGGTGCCTATGCTTGTCGTAAAAGGCGACTAACGGGATCGGGTGGTCAGGCTCGCTGACTTGGTTGAAGCATGTCATCGTATCCCAATTGCGTTGATCGATGCTCATGATATCAATCACTGGATTGTCTGGTCCAGACTCGATTATTTACAGACCGCCGTCATATAGCTGGAATATTGCTGAGCGCGGCGTAAAACAACCAACCAACCAACCAACCAACTTAACCTTTATACCGATGGGTATAAAAATTTGGCAGTCCTGCTGCGAATCACTCTCCGATGTTCTGTAGCCAGGCACTTTAACGTGAGGCAGAGTACCATTTCTCGTCTGTGGCATTGCTACAGACTCCACAACTCTACAAGAGATCGACCGAGAAGTGGAAGACCCAGGGTCACAACTGCGGTGCAGGACCGCTTCATCCGGACAATCAGTGCAGCATACACAGCTAACAATGTTCCTGGTTTTCGTAGAGTCTCAGCGCAAACCATCAGAAATCGTCTGAGACAGCATTGGATACGGCCAATGAGACCACATACAGCGGCCGTTCTGCGGCAACATCATCGTCGTGCACGTCTGCAATGGAGCAGAAATGTACGACCATTGACCCTAGTGCACTGGAGAAGGATATGGTTCAGTGATGAGTCGCGGTTCATGCTGTATCGTACTGCTGGTAGGATGCGTGTCTACAGAAGGAGAAAAGAACGCTACACTCGACACTGTATTCATGAAGTTGACCGATACAGTGGTGGAAGTGTTATGGTGTGGGCAGGCATATCCGTGAATGGTAGGACAGATCTGGTGCACGTGCAGAGAAATTTAACTGCTGTACGCTACCGTGATGAAATCCTTCAACGTCACCTTACTCCCGCCATAATGTCTTAGCGCGTTTTACCTTCGCCCGACATCTTTAATGCTTACATTAAGTCGACAACCCCAGGGGCTACAAGGCCAATGGAGGTGAAACTAGCCCAGTCAAAATATGATTTGACCCAAAACAAATTGCAACAGAAACCATTTTACCTGCACATAACTTGGATTAACTCATAAAACAATATATCAAAAGTTTACCAAAATCGGAGCAGTGGAACAGTGCCTAATTTGCATAAATTCAAAATGGCTGCCATTCAAACTAATTGTGCTTGGGTTTGCCTATATCTCGGGATTTAAGACTGGTAGAGACTTAATTCTGGTGTCTATACCCATGTTGTTGGGGTCAAATAATTCAATTATAACAGTATTTTAATAGTTGGGTAATGTCTTAGTGCCTAATTTGCATAAATTAAAAATAGCGGCCATTTTGAAATCAACGATTTTTCAGTATATCTTCGTAGGTGATGATGCCAGCGATGTAATTCTGGTGTCTACACACATGTTTTCAGTGTCAAAGAATTCAGTTATAAAAATATTGCAAAGATTGGATCATTTCTCTATGCCTAATTTGCACAAATTCAAAATGGCGACTATTTTGAAACCATTAACAAAACATTAGGATCTGATACTGGCAGAGACCTAATTCTAGTGTCTATACACATGTTTTTTTGTAAAAGATTCCAAGTTTAACAGTATTTATATCATTGGTTCCTTTCGCATAATGCTTAATTTGCATAAATTTAAACTGACAGCCATTTTGAAGCCACCATTGACTGTAATATTTCAGTGTCTAACATATTTGTGGTCTCTACACCCCATTTAAAGGGTCAGACAACACCTTAATGATAGTACTTTAGTAGTGAGGCATTTTGGTACACCTCCTTTCAATTTCTCAGATACTGTATTAGCTTACTGCACGTTTTAGTCACCAATGTCATCTTCGGTTTCTTCAAGGACTGCGCTGACATTTTTTCTGTTGGTACACTCAAGACCATTTGCTCTGCAGGTACACTGACTGTTGCTACAAGCTGTTTTGCACTTGCACCTTATTACATTCAGGGGATGTTTAGGGACTGCTTCTTTGTCTGTAAGAACAGGAATGTACTTCCCAGCTTTCTCACACCAACCCCACTCAGTAGGTTTGGATCTCATCTCCGTCCCCCGTCCACTGCTGTACTTGCAAGTAGACACGCATAGTGTGACAATATGCTGCTGCTGAGGTTGGAGGATGGACTTCTGGTTTCAAACATTTTGTACTACTGCTGACCTTCTGCTGGAATCGCTGGAGGCAAAGAAAATCCAATTTACCATCAGGCTGGCCTTTGTACAAGGTAACAAGTAGTCTCTCCTGCAGCTATAATATCTGCCGTGGTGCTGTTTGGATTTCCAAATCTCTCAGCTCGTAAGTGCGAACCTTGTTAGTGCGAATCAGGTTCAGTGCAAAACCGTGAAAGTGCTTTGAGAACAGCTATGTTCCAACATCATGGCTGCTGTTCTCTCAGCAGTGTCAATGGCAGTCTGCACTTGATAGATCAGTAGATCAGCATCTGCCCCAGCATGGTCTGTGCGACATCCATGATGTCATAGATGTTCATCAAACAAGATGATGAACTTCAGCTTATTATCTTTATTGGAAAGAAAGTCCTGCTTCTTTCCATTCAAGATCATAGACCCTGAGACTTGTACAGAGGCTCCAACACGTGATCCTGCTCTTCGCTGTTGCATTGCATCCTTGTTTCTTGGACCGCTGAGATAACCATCAAATACCATGACTGTCTTACCATAGAGTCTATTCACATACCTAACATACTGCTCAAATATCTCATCATATTTTGACACTCGGCTCCATATCATTCTGTGAAGCAAAGCTCCTCCATCTAGGACATACTGCACATCTCCAGGCGGTATGGACATTCCTTCAGGCATCAGATTCCACATTACATCATCAAGTTGAACCTTTTTTGCTAGGCGTGGAGTGCACTTATTCTGGAAGCGCGCCGGCGCATAACTACATAACTCATATTGGAATGCTTCTGATAGGCTGTTGTGACGTGTTCCCGATGTTATAAGTCTCTGAAAGAGCAGCTGGGGATCTATTTGAACCATTCCCTCTTTTGTTTTTAGTGCACTGCTATCAGCCAAGGTGACAGCTTGATCCTTCCTCCTGAATGTATATTCTGCAACAAGTTTTCTGACAATATCATGCAAGATCTTCTCTCCCACCTGTCTTGCAGAAACCCCATCGACAGTGTCATCAGCTGTTACACCAGTCACAATGTTGTGCAGCGTTGGGTTCTCATCAAAGGGGTTTCTTGGTGTTAAGACGTTAAGGAGCCCTCTTGTGTCTGCCATGTCCTTCTGTCTTGCCTCGGACATATCCTTGTGTTGGTCCTTCTTCTTTTTATGCTCGGGTCCCTCATCATGCTGCTCACTGGTCATGTACTTTACCGATGTGAACTATTGCATTGCCAAGTTGACCTCAGAACTGGCATCTGATGGTAACAGTCACACTAAACGCTGTGTCTCGGTCATACCACGACACTCTTGTAAGGCCACCAGTAGTACTTCTCATCAGTACCTGGTCAATAAGAAAATCTTCAGAGAGCCCAGCCAAGTATCTATCTGACCTTCTACCTCCGCGGAAGCCATTTTGGAAGTGTTGGTAAACTTCTTTATGCTGTTAGTCAAGGTTTTCCATCTTGCTCAAGACGATGTAAACAGATTTAGTGTAGTTTGGGTGACCTGCTGCTGCCAGTTACGGTAACATATCTTGCATTGACTTCAGTTGTAGGTTCCAATTACCAGTCCATTCAGCTTTGATGAACTGTTGTAGTATGCCTACCATGTCTATATACTGCAGCCTCATAATAGCAGTGCTGCTTTCAGTTGTTGCTTAAAGTCTTGCAGCACCTGAAAATCCTGTAAACTCTCGATGGTAATAGACCCAGCCATCAAGTCATCATAGAGTTTACCAGCAGTTATAGGGATATATGGCATTGGTCCACAAGTTGCATTTTCACCTGCAACATCTTCAGTTTCGCGTGAAGAATCCGAAGTTCCTTTCTTTTTCATCAAACCCTGTAGAATCATCTACCGGCATTTGCAGTACTTTCTGCGGCTCACAACTACCTTCTTCTGATTCTTGATCTGCTGTGCCATCACCTTGATATCAATACCATCTGGCATTGACACATTGGATGCCTCAGTGGTAACTTGCACAGATTCCTGAACACTTTCACCCGGTGCTTCTGCTGCAGATGTATATGTGTTTTCAGTACCTTTCTGGGCTGTTGTAACACACAGAGATGGAATGCTTAGAGCATAAGATACTAGCATAGCATGCAGGTCTCCAACTACAAGTTAGTGTGCACGTACAGTCCTAGAAATTGCTTTACCACTTAATATGTGCACGACTGTGTTGCTTGCATATATACCCTCTAGCAATTCTTTCAGACCTGAGTCTACCATAAGATGTCCTATTGCACTCACAAAGCTGATTTCTGTGTGAAAGCCAGCCATTCTAAGTACAATATCCTTTATCTCGCTATTCTAAGGGACACTTTCTTGAAATATCAGAGCTTTCTAAAACAGTGGTCGATCAAGTGTTAGAATTGGTGTGACATTGTACTGCCTGGCGTGTGAAGTAACAAAAACAGCTTGAATACAGACAGGTCATTTCAGTTGGGTCCATGTCAGTCATTGCAGAAATTGTATGGATGCTCACCCTTATGCACCAACTGCATCACCCCTGACAAGAGATGAGGTGATCGGAGAGGCAAAGCTGTACTCTACAAGAGAGCAACATTTCCACATGCATCCTCAGCAAGATGATCTTGTAACTTTCCATATTGACTGCAGACCATCAGACCATTGATCTCAATGCAACTATGGCCGCCATTTTGCATTTATGCAAATTTGGCATGAAGAAACGATTAAATAATGTAAACACTGTTATAATTACATTCCTTGACCAAATAACATTGGTACAGACACCAGAATTAGGTCTCTACCAGAGTCAGATCCCGAGATATAGTAAAAAAAGCGTTTAAAAATGGCCGCCATTTTGAATTCATGCAAATTTGGCACTAAGAAATGAGTCAATAATGTAAATACTTATAAATAAATAAATTCCTTGACCCCCAAAACATGGGTGTAGACACCAGTATTAAGTCTCTACCTATCCTAGGTCCCAAGATATTGCCAAAACCAAGCAAAATTAGTTTGAATGGCGGCCATTTTGAATATATGCAAATTAGGCACTGTTCAACTTCTCCGATTTTGGTAAACTTTTGGTATGTTGTTAAGTGAGCAATTCCAAGTTATATGCAGGTAAAATGGTTTCTGTTGCAATTTGTTTTCGGTTGACCCCCTTTTTGTCATATTTTGACTGGACTATTTTTCCAGTGATTGATGTTGGTATGGAGATTTCTGAGTCTGTAGTCAGTAATTATCGTAGTAAAGATGGTCATAATATTGCTATTTATGCATATTATCAAACCTTTTGTAAACATATGAGCATCTTTATAAATGAACTCAATATGGGTCATATAATTAAGAACCGATGTAAAGAATACAGAAATTGTTAATTATAAACAAGTGTCACGTATTAATCTGTCATGTGAAGAGTTGTCCAGGGAGACAGGGGGTTTCTCATAGACCCTTTAGAGAACTCATCAATTTTAATTTTACGATTCTTCATCTCAAAAGGTTGTCAATGGATTGGAACAGTTATAAGTACGATTAACATTTTCAATAAAGACACCTGATTTGTCGGCACCTGACTATGTTTCGATTTCTGATACATTTAGCTCTATTCGGTCAATGTCGAGGTGGAAGCACAGACAACACGTCCTTCATGGTAGTTTCGCATGGATTCCAAGTCATGAGTTTGCCTAAAAATCCCACATTGTGTCGATGACACCTTTATAACAATAATAAAATGTGGGTTGTATTTATTCATTGAAAGTCAAATGGATATTCTGTGGATTCTGTCTCCATTTGACAATTTTTGAACTACGATCGAGAATGCATGCTGTTTCTACGAAGATGTATATCGTTATTTTGATTTGGTCAGATTCAAACAATGAACTCTGCTTTTATCACATACAGATTTTGATTATGGAATTGGTTTTGTCTCTTTTCTTTCTAAACATGAGCTGTTTCTGTTGACTTGCTTGAAAACATACAATAAAGAGTGTATTTAATTTTCTGAAATAGAATCCTGAAACGAGATTGCCAAAGGATTAGCCCCTTGCCCACATATTGACAAACAGACTCAGGGCTCAGTAGTCATAAAAACATTATTTTCATTCGTGGGGAAAAAAAGCACTTTCTAAATAGATAATATATTCTCAGTGTTCTTTCCCAACAAGCAATTCCCCCCTACCATCAATAACCGAGGGGTCTACTGACAGAGTGTAGCAAAAAACGTGTTCATGTCCAATGAACAGTCCTGGCTTGAATTGACTATACTGTACTTCGTGAGACTGTTATTGGTCACAGAGGTTGTCATTTGCAATATATCATTGCCATCTGATATGATATAATGTTATCAGGCGAGACCTTTTTCTTTGAATAAATAATAACAATACTTTCCAGCGAATGGACACGTGCCAGAAACCATTTAAGGGATTGATAATTTACAAACCATCACACAATGGAGTATCCACGTGACTAGAAGCCGTTTAACTGTTCAACTAAAAATCCAAATTTGTGGAACAAAAGAGATCTGAATACTGGATGATCGCTCCATAGTGTTAATTGTTTCTCTAGGAATCTTTGAGACGAATATGAAGGAATACTTTGCTATTCTTAGTATAACTTTAGTGATATGTAGTTTTACCACTGCCTCTTATACACATGTGTATGGGCAACACATAAAGCCTTTTGGTCCCCGAATGTGTGAAGAACTCTGTACTCGTGTCAGTAGATGCACCAACTTTATTTTTGAGATTGCGGATCTTTCCTGTGGTGTAGATGGCTCCATCAGCTCTAAACGTTTTACAAAGGATTCTGCTTCATCACGAAATCAGTTGCAAGTACGTTTAAAAAGAATTACGAAAAAGACAGGAATGCATTATTATTCTTAAAAAAAATGTTCTTTGCTTAGTCCGTCTTTATAATTGTATTTGTTGGCTCGTTAATAACCCATACAATTGTCTCTCTTAATCATTGAACCCTACCATTGATGTATTGACATGTTTTTGACAATGTATACGGTTGGCTACAGATTAGTTTCAGAGGCGGTGTTCTGTCGTGTCCGAGTCAATTCAAGACTATTCTCACAAGGAAGAAGGAGCTCAAGTGTGTCAAATGTAAGTGAACGTTTTTGCTAGGAAAAAGATAAAGAGTAACACTTGTTATTAGGATGTATTATTTTATGAACGGACGGATCGATGCATGCATGAATATTTGTATGTATTTTAGGAATTGAGAATAGTCTTATTTCGTACACTTATGAAATAATATAGCTATGTGTCTGACAAGGTTTGAGTATATGAAAATCAAGGAAACTTTCCAGACGCTTTATTTTGTATGTCAATAGATTCTGCAATGAAAGAAGACAAAGTGACTGAAGGTTCACCGAAGACACGACTACTGATAGCAAGACTCTATTCAAATCGTAAAATAATGTTTCATCAACTGTTCCTGAGTAACGGGTCTCTTAAAACGTACAAGTTTGTCAGAGTTAGGCGCGTAACAGCTATCACCGTCGTCCAGACATCCAAACGAGTGTTAATAGGAGCATATTCAAAGATAATGTCTGTACCTATAGACAGTTCTAAAATGACTGTTATACAAAAAGGAATGAAAGTAACATCAATGGCTGTAGATGAGATAAAGGATATCCTGTTTGTGTTGTCCTCTCGAAATCTGGAGAAGATGACATCAACTGGCCAACACCCACAATCTGCCTTTGCTTTACCCAGAAGGCTCATGATACATCTTCGTACGATTGTGCTTGATCCTTCACAAAATAGGATTTTTGCACGATCATATTATAAAATACTCTCTGTAACATATGAAGGTGCTAATATGCAAATACTACTTGAGGGAAAAAAAATATACTCGTTATTATTTGATCCAGATCGGTCACTTCTTTATTACTGCAGAAGGACTGAAATATTCAGTTTTTCTTTATCAATGAATATGAGTTCTAGGCTACTGTCCATTTCATTTCCAGCAGAAAATATGGTCTATTTCAATAATGATTTTTATGTACAAGGGGCTGATGATGAAATTGGTGTAATAAGGGATTGGGAGTATGAGAAATTGGCTTATATTTATGACAATAAGCAAAAAGATGTAAGGATGTGCCTTATGCAATGAATCACTTACTGTCATAGCTAATTTGTGAAGTTATAATATCTACTTATAAGGTATTCTCAAATACGTGTGTAGTTCTGTCGTGGGTATTGTATTTAGTATACAGTGTTACAACTTCTTTATCTTTACAGGAAACATACCGTTTTTATGTAATCACGTTAAGATAGTACCACATCAGTCATCAATGATGAGATTAATGTATGCTCCAAAAACAATGAAAAACATATTAACACATACATGACATTTGAAGCATAAATATGATCGTATATGGTTCCAAATTAATAATCGATTTGTATCAAATCGCAGCAACGACCAAATGCATAATCCAGACAACAATACAGAAAAGTAACAGCACATGAGAACCACGGTACCGACGCACTTACATTATGAGAGTGGGGGCTATCTAATAACTGTTCAAGTTCATCGTCGGATGACTGGAAGCAGGAGATTAGTAGTCGGCTGAAGCAAGGGTATACACTGTGTCCTAGTCCAGACTTTGTTATCACTGGTCGCCTTCATTTCCAGTTCAGGTGGTATAAATAAATTGACGGTTATCTGATGGTTATTGAACGACATCAGATCACGAAAATACCCCGAAGTTAAGAAAACTTCTTGTCCAAGTTACCTTGTTTTGACGTTGCCAATACGAGCAGAAATTCCAATTCATATGCAAGAAGAGGGGCACCATTAGTGCCTATGGGGATGCCTACATTATTTTCTAAATGTCAGACGTTACAGTTTTACACATATGTTATCAATGAGGAAGTCCAGCTTTTCACGTAATGTTTTCTCAGACAACATCAGATGGCTATATGGCCTTGCGTTAAACCTCTGAGCCTCTGAAGATATGTAACTGTATCTATAGTCATCACCTTTCGTAACAAAAGCCCCATTCTTCAAGGAATGCAGTTTTTCCTTGAGATTGTTATGTGTGATAATGGTGTCAAAAGTTGAAAAAACAAATGTTTTGACAGACTTGAACTTGGTCAGATGATTGGAAGCAGGTGATCAGTGGTCGGTTCAAGTTCAAGGGAAGGTAACTCCCCAACCCTGTTGTGATGAAATCGTTCTGCCGCTTGCTCTATCTCTACGATCATAATAATAACAACAAATGAGACAAAAGCCTTTCCATATTCAAAAGAAATCAATTGTACAATTACAACTATATCATGAGCATGAATCATTATCAAATAGTGATGACACCAGCCATGCTAACGTCCTCTTTCAACACAAGTCTAGACCTAATACAAGACAAGTAACAATGACTTTCTTGCGGCTCCCTCGGACTTTTTAAAAATAATCGCCATATTTATACATATAGAAGGCGTATTGGGCTATGTGATAGACGCAAATGCACATGTGTTAAGCATTCTTGTTTCTGCAATGACTGCTGGTATCATATTAGTTTTAAATAATACACAGTTTGTATTTGTATCCAATAATATCCTTTTCACTTCGCAGCAGGAATAAAATGGCCTTTATAAAGATAACTGCTTTCTGTGTAAACTTTATTGATAAATATATTTATGATGACAACATTTTGAGGATTTCGTGGATGTACAAATGGAAAACAAACAGAAACGTAAATCGCCTAATGAATCTATTTGTATAACATTGTCTCATAGGCACTGGACAAATGTTTTTTTAATTCCTTATTATTATTGTGAGCACATACATTATTCATAGTTATATTTTCATTTATATATATGAATTTGTATATAACAGTATGACCTTGTATTGCATTGATTGCTAAGTATGCTGATTTTAGTGTGTAGCTTTTGATTGAAACAGGAATGACAGTTGTTTTCATTTTTCATAAACGATATTGACAATGTCTGATTAACAAAGTGTTAATATGGATATGATATGACTGTGATCTTATTGTTTAGAGATAATATTGGTTTGTTCGAGCACACACTTATGGGTTTACATAAACGTCTGCATAAATTGACTATTTACTGTTGTGAATTGAAATTGAAATTCAATATTGATAAGAGTAAAATTATAGTCTTTAGAAATGGTGGTCCATTAAGATTTCGTTAAGTATTTGGAAATTGTTTCAAAATACAAATATCTTGGTGTCCATTTGTCATCTTCAGATTCTTGGTTTTGATAATAAAAAAACCCTTGCCACAACAAACTTGGAAATTCCTTTAAATATGAAAGCAAAATTCGATTAAAAACGCTTGGCTTTTCATCCATCTTTAGATGTTGATAATAAAACAGGATATTATTTGAGAGATTCCATTAGGAATTAAACACCTAATCCGGTTGTGCATTTGGATATATTGATATCATGAGTTGGCACTCTGAATATGTATCTGTTAGCCATGTGCATGTTTCACTGTGACTTGTATATTTACTGAATAAATTCTATCTCGTATCACGTACGTAGTCGTGGTATTACTATCCCCAAGTGTTGCAATAAAAGTTCATGTGACGTGTAGCGAGAAGGAACTTGTTTTTTCATAGAATCTGTCTTGGAACAGACAGTATGCTTCCAGTTAAATGGAAAGGAAATAAATGAAAAGATTGTTCTTTATTTATATATTCCTACATTTTCCAACACGAAACTACAGTGCCTGAATCCCGAAATGAGTGACATTCATTACTGGTCTGGGTATAACACTGGGAAGAGTAATATGATAAGTGTAACGCAAAATGTTGCATAGTTCATTATTGATTTTCACGATAGAAAACATTAAGTGGTATTCGTATCTTTATGTGTATGTGCATGTGCTGTGTACAAGCTCAATTCCTGACCATTCTGAAATGAGTCAAATGTAAGTGAACAGTTCTTCGCTCACCTGACTGAAAGTCAAGTGAACCAATGTCGTGGCGCGTTTTACCTTCGCCCATCCGCCTTTGACGTTTACATAGTCGACAACCCTCGAAGCTGAAACATCAATGGTGTCGTTAAAGCCTGCCCCCAGCGTTCCCACACAATTACAAACATGGCCGCCATGGTGGCCATATTGAAAATGCCACTTTTAATTTTTATACGGACATTTCTCCATGTAGTATTACGAAATGTAATACCATGTACACTACTGCCTAGAAGTTCATTCCCTTTACACACATGGGCAATGCGTTACGCAACCCGTGTCACACTCATTAGAGGGGGAACAAACTTTTGACCAAAGGAGGACCCATGTCTAGCTGAACCTGGAGGCGGTAACAAGGAGATAACCTTTTGATTTCCTGACGAAAAATGTTAATACACATTTTATGATATGTACTTGCTGATGTCTCATCTTTAGATGTGATTTTGTTGGAAAATATGAGCACTGTTGTGGCTTCTACATGGTGTTTTGCGATGGTGTTAAGAGAATACATGATCCTATTAAATGTGATTGCTATTCAATTTTTGTTGTTGTGATTTTACATTAAACGTCTGTAGTACGACTTTCAGTGATCATGTTTATGAGGTTTGGTGGAGCATTGTTTTTATTGGACCCTAATTATTTTATGATGGTTGGGTCTCTTCGTCTCAGCTCCATAGCCGTGATGCTGGGAAAGGGCAGCGTTTAAAGGGGCACTGATATAAAGCAATTCCCGGGGAATGGTTGTTGCCTTAGTTATTGTTTTTTCCCGTGAGTACCCGAATGATAGAGCAGAAATCTAGAATAGTGCTGTGCTGCGCAATTCGTAAGCGCATTTGTCACTTTTATTGATTGTATAAGGGCGTATGGTCACATTGATCAACAAAATGAAATACAGTTTTGTAAATAATAAGGAAATGTAGGTATCTTTGTGGGTAGCATCGGTTATGGTGACGAAGTTTTGATAAGTCACTTGCTTGGTAATTGTGTGATTTTCGTTTACACTATTTTGACATGCAACACAAAGTAAATATTTCTCCTGAGCATTGCTTATTTTATCGTGTTTATATAGTTACAGTCAAAATGTGCTAAATTTTCACATAGGAAATTTATTAAACGCCTGAATATTCAGTTATTTTACAAAATTGACTGAAAAATATGTCCATCTGTATTATTATAACAACGAATTCCAAACATTTTTATGTTTAATATCACACCAAGAGACTGAAAATGTAACGATAAAAAGTACATTTTATATTGTTTGGCTTCTAATCCTACATGATAATCTATGTTTTTAGGCCCTATTGATCGTCTTAATCAACTTTGGTCAATCTGTTAAAGAAATGGACAGATTTTTCAGTCAAAATGACTGAAATATTTACACATATCATTAATTGCCTGAGAGAATCACATTTCACAAATTGACTGTAATATACACAGGAAAAGACTTGTGAAAACAACGTTTATCGCGCATCGAAGAATTTCCCAACCAAGACGTAGAGGAACAAGAATGAATCTCTCCAATGCTACTGCGAATGAAGGAAAAGAAAATGCGAATATCATAATTACAACCTAACAAATTTATGTGTATAATTTTAGGCAGCTTCCTTGTTCGAGGAATGTATCGTGAATATCCACACAAAGGAACAATATCCCAAACGTCTGCAGCTGTACAAAGAAACGTATTCGATGTCACGTGTCTCTGTAACAATCAAATATTTTAAAATATATATGTATCGTTTCGGGATATTATAACCCATGTTCGTTTCTCAACTGACCACTTAGATTGTTTCAGGTGTTTCACATAGGTGTCATACCTAAAAGGTCGGCTGAAAAAGCCCACGTGACAACTATTTCCATAACGTCCACGGTTCCTAAAAAATCCATTGAGTTAGATAAGAATGACCAATTAATCAACGTATTATCGGTAAAACCTTTGAACAAAGCATGTTGTTTTTACATCGGCACTTCACGCCGTGATATGAGTGTATTCCCTTTGTTTTAGTAAACATAGACATGTAAACCCTCGATTTTGACATATCCACCGTGCAAGATAACAGTGATTAATCAATCAGTGTTTTTTCTGTTAATCCTTTGATGACTACGAACGATCCGCTGATTTACAAAGAAAGTAATTATTTTAAATCAACTGATCATTCATCTCTTGCTGGGCTGCCAGGTGCATATTACATAACACACATTTCACATTGCTACCACTAATTATACCTCTAATAAATTCATTAACTGAGCATCAAGTGAATGACGACAAATACACAAGTGTAGGGTTATACCAGAAACACATTAAAGGGGCACTGATCTAACGCAATTCCCCGGGACTGGTTGTTGCCTTTGTTGTTGTGTTTTCCGAGTGAGTACCCGGATGTATAGCAGAAATCTAGACTAGCTCGCGACCTCTGCTGCGCTTTTCGTAAGCGCAATTGTCACTTTTATGGATACCGGTAGTAATAAGGGCGTATGGTCACATTGATCAACAAAATGAAATACAGTTTTCGAGATAATAAGGAAATGTAGGTATCTTTGGGGGTAGCATCGGTAATGGTGACGAAGTTTTGATAAGTCACTTGCTTGGTAATTTTGCGATTTTCGTTTACACTATTATTACTTGCAACACGAAGTAAATATTTCACCTAAGCATTGCTTTTTTATAGTGTGTATATTTTTTTACTGTCAAAATGTGTAACATATTTATTAAACGTCTAAATATTTTACAAAGTGACTGAAAAACATTTCGTTGAAAAGTACATTTCTATGCTGTTTGGCTTCGAATCCTACATAATAATCTGTTGTGATGTTTGTAGGCCCTTTTGATCGTCTTAATCAATCTGGACAGATTTCTTAGTCAAACTGGCTGAAATATTTACACATTTTATAAATTGCCTGAGAGAATCACATTTTACAAATTGACGGTAAGATATACACGCTTACAAAGGAAAAGACCGGTGAAAACAACGTCTATCGCGCTTTGAACCAAGGCGTAGAGAAACAAGAACGAATCAGTTCAAATGAAGGAAAACAAAATGCAAATACCATAATTACAACCCACCAAATTTATGTGTATAAATTTTAGGCAGATTCCTTGTTCGAGGAATGTATCCGTGAATATCCACACAAAGGAACAATATTCCACTCGTCTGCAGCTGTACAAAGAAACTTATTCGATGCCACGTGTCTCTGTAGCAATCAAATATTTTAAAAGATATATATCGTTTTGGGATATTATAACCCATGTTCGTTTCTCAACTGACCACTTGGATTGTTTCAGGTATTTCACATAGGGGTCAAGTCTCAAGGGTCGGGTGAGAAAGCCCACGTGACAACTATTTCTTTATAACGTCCACGGTTCCATTGAGTGATAGATAACAATAATCAATCAATCACCGTATTATCAGTTAACCCTTTGAACAAAGTATGTTGTTTTTACATCGGCACTTCACGCCATGATATGAGTGTATTCCCTTTGTTTTAGTAAACCTAGACATGTAAACACTCACTTTTGACATATCCACTCTGCAAGATAACAGTTATTAATCAATCAACGTATTTTCTATTAATCCTTTGATGACCAGGAACGATCCCTTGATTTACAAAAAAAGTAAATAAACTGATCATTCATCTCTTGCTTGGCTGCCAGGTGCATATTACATAACACACATTTCAACTCACTTCAAACCTGGATTTAGATTGAATAATTACCCCAGACACAATAAATGCCAAATGGGAACCTTTGTCAGGTAATCTAAGTGGTGTTACTACTAATTGTACATGTAATAAATTCATTAACTGAGCATCAAGGGAATGACGACAAATACACAAGTGTAGGGTTAGACGAGAAAACGTGGATGACAACAAGGGAGTAGTAATCGTATTATCGACGCAATCCAAAACCCGAAAATGCTTTCACTGCATGGATACTTTTTTTGGTATTAAACTATAACCATCTGGGGTATTTCCAAATTACGACATCCGATGAGCTCCGCCGTTCTTTTTGTCTGTTTGTTTAGGCTGAAGAAATTAATTAACATGCGCCCTTTTTGCCGAAATCTTTATAGATCACAGTTAACCAATCAGTGTTTATGCAAAAATGCGTAAAACAAATATTGCCTCCAGCCTCCAAGTTCATTTAGCTGTCCTTGCAGACGGTAGCCCAGTCTCTGGTCATGCTCAGTTGCGTTGCTCATCATCCGGGTACTCAAGGGGGAAAAAACAATAACAAAGGCAGCAACCAGTCCGGGGTATTGCGTTAGATCAGTGCCCCTTTAAATGGCCTGGCCGGGCCCGTGTGCGAAATACGCATCAGTCGGAAAGCGCACGTTAAATCTCCAAAGTAAGTAAGTAAGTAAGTAAGTAAGTAAGTAAGTAAGTAAGTAAGTAAGTAAGTAAGTAAGTAAGTAAGTAAGTAAGTAAGCGTGGATGACAACAAGGGAGTAGTAATCGTATTATCGACGAAATCCGAAAATGTTTTAACTGCATTGATACTATAACAATCAGGGGAATTTCCAAATGATGAGCTCCGCCGTTCTTTTTGTCTGTTTGTTTAGGCTGAAGAAATTAATTAACATGCGCCCTTTGTCGAAATCTTTATAGATCACGGTTAACCAATCACTGTTCAAAAATGGGTAAAACAAATGTTGCCTCCAAGTTTATTTTGCTGTCCTTGCAGACGGTAGCCCAGTCTCTTGTCACGCTCAGTTGCGTTGCGTATCATCCGGGTACTCACGGGGAAAAAAACAATAACAAAGGCAACAACCATTGCTTTAGATCTGTGCCCCTTTAATTAATGAGTGTAGATTATATCATGGAGGATACACTTGAGGGAGAGGGTTCTACTTATTACCATACCACAGGAAGAGACCTGTCGACGTGAGCACGGGGTTGTGTGTAAGATGGCGTCGCATAATGGCCGCCAGGAGTGGTAAACATTGAACTTAAGCAGTGTTGTTTTCACGGGCCTGTTGAATAAATTCCCAGCGCTGCTGTCCAGATATCTTCTACTTGATCCTGGATACACCATTTGGGCATTTACAATATATATTTTTCAACGTACATTAATGGTTTACTAGTCATATTTTTTAGAGTATTTGTCAATTGTGTTGAGCTTACAAGCAATAATTGTAATTTGTTGTGACATCTAAATATAAAACGTGTCATTTAAAACATTAAGTAAGTACGATTGTAAATAATAATATTCAAATCGCATTAAGATACAATGATTACACGATTCATATGTAACCCTAAAGCCTGTACCTATCTTCACGAATTATTAAAAAATGGGCATAAAGTTCACGGAGACGAAGGCTATAGATACAATACCATATTTTATTTTTTAGATGATAAAGTACATCATTTGATAATAAATTCAGTTATTGATATCTAAAAACCGATTTGCCATATTAATAAACATTTCATTATAAAACAAAATCAAATGTGTGATATAAATTCATTCTTTAGTATCCATAAATAAATTATTGATATCATATAACGAATAAATAGTAAAAAGGCGCCCTATATATTGTTCTTTTTGGATTGTATTAAGTAACGCGTTTGCATCACGGTTAAAGTGTTAATTGCTAGTCTTTTTTCTGCACCATCATTTCTTTAATCTTATGAAAAAATGTTTACAAAATGGCAACTTATAATTAACCAAGGTAATAATAGTTACCCGACCTGCGTTTATTTATCTCTCTGTCATTATCATCGTTAACATTTGTCTACTTGTAAGTGTGTATATCCTGGTTAAGGAATGACACATCATCGTGAGATATATGTACTCCATACATATGCAGCACAACGATACTTTGGTTTCTATAGCACAGAAAATCGTTACCCCGAGTTACTGTGTAACGGTTCACCCCTTGTGTCAGACGTGTCATTCAGACAAATAAGTCAGGTGTGACAGTTATCACAATATAAAGATTTGATACATGCCGACTGACACTCAAAAGCATGAAAATGGCCTAACATTTACTCCAAAAATCTTAATAAAATACAACAATGGGCTGACAAATGGGGCTTCTCCCTTAACTCAGAAAAAAACAACAGGAATAGTATTCAAACATAAAAAAATGAAAGCCGCCTCCCCAATCCTCCAGATAAACAACCAAACAATCAAATTTCAAAAACAAACCAAATTCTTAGGACTTATTTTCGATGAACATCTCACCTGGGATGCTCACATCCAAAATCTAACAACTAAATGCAGTAAAGACCTAAACACCATAAGAGGCCTAATTGGCTCTTACTGGGGAGCCTCCAAAGATACCCTCCTCTCTCTCTACATATCACTAATTAGATCAAAACTAGACTACGGCTGCGCCATATACAACACCCTAAACAACCCTCTATCTAAAAAACTTGACTCAATACAATATCAGGCTCTCAAACTAATTACACGCACCCAACATGGCACCTCCTACACTTCACTTCAGGCCTTAACAGGAGAAATGCCACTAAGTCTATGTAGGGAACAGCTAAGCTTAAATTTCTGGGCCGCGTCCCAATCAAACCCTCTCATCCAAAACTTAATAAACCAAAATATCAGCCCTAAAAACCAAGCTCTAGCTCGTAAACACCCCTTACTTACCTCAATATCCCAAAGAATAACAAACTACCTAAATGAACACCAAAATAAAAATCTTAAACAAAACTGCAAACAATCAAATATCTTCACCCCTAAACTTAAAATACCCAAAATAGACACAACACTAGCTAGCCAAATAAATAAACAAACCGACCCAAACATAGCTAAAACCACCACACTAGCATACATACACGAAAATTGGCCAAATTGGTGTCACATTTACACGGACGGATCTTCTTATCCGACCTCCAAACACACAGGTTTCGGAGTCCGTACCACACAACCAACTAAAACCACACAATCCTTCCGACTCCCAAACAACCAATCAATATTCACGGCAGAACTAATGGGCATGGCCTCAGCCCTCAATAATCAAGAATCCAAAAACCACAAAAAATCCTAATACTTACCGACTCCCTAAGTGGACTGCAAGCCCTCCAAAACAAAAATACCAAAATCCGACCTAAATTAATAAATCAAATACTTAAAAGCTCAAACGACCTAACTAAGACAGGCAAACAAATAACCTTCTTGTGGATACCCGCCCACGTAGGAATATACGGTAATGAAATACCCCGATAAGGCAGCTAAACTATCCCTCAAAATCCCAGAAATAAGCTTAAACTTACCCATCTCAAAATCAGAAATTAAAAGCGTAAACAAGCAAAAAGTCACCAAAAAAATGGCATAACCGACATCTAAACTCAAATAGCCAAATCAAAAAAGTACTCAGCAAACCACTAACCAAACCAAAAATTCTCCATCCATCAAAAAAAATCGACAGAGTAATCACTAAACTCCAAACAGGACACACCAACCTAAATAACCACCTAAAAACAAAACACACACTACAGGTAACTGCCCACACTGCAAACAACTAGAAACCCCAGAACACACACTCATCCACTGCACACACTACCTAACACATCGAACCGCATTACAAACCACCCTCAATCTAAACAAGGCTCTCACTCTAGAAGCAATACTAAACCCACAAAATAAACTAGAAAACTTCAAGGCCTTAGGCGTATTCTTAATCAAAACGGAACTAATAAAACGCATCTAAAATCACTATAAACTACCAAATCAAAATCACATAAACAAACAAACATCCACCATACACAGCTCCCTTAGTTCTACTCCCCAACCCCATCGGCATCTATTCCAAATCTCAAAATTCCCAAATTCTATATAAGCAACCCCTAAAGCCCCCTCTTGGGTTGCACAGACCACTTTCGCCCTTTCGGAAACACATTTAATGGCCTGGCCGGGCCCGTGTGCGAAATACGCATCAGTCGGAAAGCGCACGTTAAACCTCCAAAGTAAGTAAGTAAGTTTACTACAGTGGAACACAAATGGCCTCAAGAGCCACGACAATGAACTGACTGCACTCGTAAAAAAACAGGTGATGAAGCCTCATGTCATTCTAATACAGGAGACTAAACTCAGTGAAAAAAACAAATTCACACTACCTGGGTACACCCAATATAGAAAAGACAGAAAAAGACTTATGCCTGGCAACAAGGGAGGAGGACTAATCACCCTTGTCCACGACAGATGTACCTCCAAAAATATCGAAGCAAACGTAGGAAACCTTGAAGCCCATGTACTCTCCCTAAAACTGGCAAATGGCAACGAATTACGCATAGCTAACATATATCACAGGGTTACCCATGAAACGAACATGGAAGAGCTAACAAGACTAGCTCAAATAGTAGGCAAACATGGGATAATCCTTGGTGACTTTAATGCCCACAGCCCTCTTTGGGAAGACAGGAATGATTCATGCAAATACGGCAAAATGGTAGAGAAATGGGTTGAGGACGACAATCTCATAACTCTGAACAACGGCAGTCACACACGTTATGACCAAGTCCACAACACGTGGAGTTCAATTGATCTCACAATTGCCACCAAAAACCTCGCCTCACATTGCCAAAGCGATCACCTTCCTATACTCACCTACATAGGTAGCCCACCACAATTAGAGGAACAGCCCAATCCTCAGCCCCCATGGGACTATGCAAAGGCTGATTGGCCTAAATTCAGGAAGGAATGTATATCATTCAAGTCCTCAGAAATTGCCTCGGATGATCCTGATCTTTTTTTGCCAAAATCTCACCTCAGCAATTATTGCCGCAGCTGAAAAGTCAATTCCCTAAAAAGACCACAAAACTGGCAAAACGCCGGTACCATGGAGGAACAGGGAAATAGCAAAAGCTAGGAGAGTGAGAGAGAAAGCCCTAAATAGGTCAAAAAGAGATAAGTCAGCCTTCGCCCAAGTCCGAGCAGCCAGGACGAAAGTAAGACAACTCATAGACGATTCTAAAAAAGAGTCATGGCAGACCTTCTGCAAATCCCTTAATGAGAAAACAAATGCTAAAACAGTCTGGAGCAAAATACACGCAATCAGGGGTAAGCGTAAACCCACAAAAATTCCAAAGTTAGCAAACGCCCATACAGTCAAAGAAAAGGCCAACATTCTAGCTGAGCACTTCTCATCTGTCAGCAGCAACACAAATTGCAGTGAAGAATTCAAACAGGAAAAAATGCTTATGCCTTAGATCTCAAAACGGCCGCAAAGCAAGTATCTGGTATACACAATTTACTGTGACAGAGTTTGATGATGCGATACAACATAGAAAAGGCACAGCACCTGGTCTTGACACAACCAGCTATGAGATATTGAAAGACCTACCTGATCAAACCAAAGGCTTACTCACTGAGTTGTATAACACAATATGGTCCAATGGAGAAGTCCTAAAAGCATGGAAACACGCTGCAGTTATCCCGCTGCTAAAACAAGGGAAAGACGAAGCCCTACCAAACTCTTATCGACCGATCTCACTCACCTCAAACATATGCAAAGCCATGGAAGCCATGGTTACAAAAAGGCTCATGCATCACCTTGAAACTGGCACCCACATAAAACCTGACCAAAGTAGCTTCAGGAAGGGACACTCGTGTCTAGATCATATTCTAAGACTGGAAAATGAAATAAAAAAAGCTCAATTAAACAGACAATACCTAGCCGCAGTATTTCTGGACTTCAGCAACGCCTTCGACATGGTATGGCATGACGGATTCCTCTCAAAATTAGCACAAAATGGAGTAGAAGGGAACATGGCAAACTTCATAGACAGCTTCCTGCAAGACAGGTCGCTATCAGTTAAAATAGGGAACAATCGATCTGATCCTATGGCACTGGACAATGGCATGCCACAAGGCAGCATTATAAGCCCAACCCTGTTTAATATCATGATCAATGATCTTTTTGACCATGTCAACTCTCCTACCCAAACTTCTAAATTCGCTGATGATGGAGCAATATGGGTAAAGCACAGAGATATTTCACAAATCAGAAAAAAACTCCAGTCAGCCCTGGACGGAGTAGATCAATGGTGCAATAAATGGGGATTCACCCTTTCAATTGAAAAAAACTGTTGGAGTTCTATTCAAACGCCGGCGGAAAGATGCTATGATACCCCGTGTCTCCATTAAAGGCAAACCTATCAAATTCGAAAAATCTGCAATATTTCTGGGGGTGATCCTTGATCAACACCTCACTTGGCGCAAGCATATAGAATATGTGGAAAACAGATGTCAAAAAGACCTGAACGTATGACGGGCAATTTCAGGCACATCTTGGGGTACATCGAGAGGCACTCAGCTGGACCTCTACAAATCTCTTATCAGATCAAAAACTGACTATGGTGTGAGGCTTTTCATTCAGCATCAAATACTGTCTTGAGGCGCCTAGACAGAATACAATACAAAGCCCTAATGCTGGCCACAGG
Organism: Haliotis cracherodii; assembly: GCF_022045235.1. Lineage (NCBI taxonomy): Eukaryota > Metazoa > Mollusca > Gastropoda > Lepetellida > Haliotidae > Haliotis > Haliotis cracherodii. The sequence continues at coordinate 15,311,811 of NW_027266286.1, forward strand.
CGCAGCAACAGGCACCTCACTAGAAGCACTACAGGCAGAAACGGGAGAACTCCCATTGAAACTAAGAAGAGAGCAGGCAATATTATCGTTCTAGGGACGAACATCAAACCCTTTGGTTAAAAAGATATGGCAAGACAAAAACACTCGAGATGAAGCCCTAGCTCGAAAAAATACCTCACTAAAGCCATCTGGGATATTTGTACGTGAACTCATTCGAAGTCACAATTGCGATGACATTCAGCCTCCAGAAAGTCACTACAAAGAGTTACACCCTCCCTGGACTTTAAAAACTCCCAAAGTTGACACTGCTTTAACATCAGAAGTCACTAAAAGACAAAACCCAACCCTACTACGATCAGTAGCTATCACTAAAATTCGAACTACCTGGGACAGCTGGGCCTATATATACACTGATGGATCCAAGAATCCTATCAACAACAGTGCTGGTTACGGGATCCATATCCACAGCTCCAAACCCCAAGAACATTCAGTTCGCTTGCCTGATGGTCAGTCAGTATTCACGGCTGAATTGGAGGCAATTCATCATGCACTCAAACTCATACCGGAACTCCCGGAAGTAAAGGCAGTCGTCCTATCAGACTCGCTAAGTGCACTTCAGGCCATCAGTGGCAGAAACTCAAACTCCAGGCCAAACACAGTCAACAATATTCAATACGAATATACAAAACTATCGGACCAAGGGCAACAGGTGGAGTTGTGTTGGATCCCCTCTCACATAGATATTCATGGAAATGAAAAAGCAGACTCATTGGCGAAGCTAGCTCTAGACAAAGCGGATATACAGCTTATTCCCTTTAGTAAACTAGAGATAAAAAGCAAAATCAAAGCCTCCATAGCAGAAAGATGGCAAGCCCAATGGGACGGAAGTAAGATCGGTAGATGGCTATACAAAATTCAACCCAAGGTCCAACAAAAGCCAAACTCATACTCAAATGAAAGGAAAATTGAAATTGCTATCTCACGCCTCAGACTTGGTCACAACAAGCACTATGACAAGGTTTGTTCATCTTGCAATCAGGCTGAAACCATTGACGAAGTGTTACTAGAATGTCAAGACCATGCCTCAGCCCGGGCTAGGTTAAAACAAGAATTACAGTTAGATCCGCTATCTGTCATAGATCTCCATTATCTATGTTCAAAATGGCTAATGCACAAGTTCGAGTGACCATGGTTGATACCGTGCGAGGTGGTCAGCACTTGTTTTATGGGGGATTCACGTTTTGTTGTAAGAAAACGGTCCGTGAGAAGAAGTATTGGAACTGCGTTGTTGCTGCCTGCAGAGCGTCGGTGATCACTGAAAAAATCACTGGATTCTTTCCAAATTTGAGGAACACTTTCTATACAAATAGGAGAGGTGCAGTGCAAAGGTTGATTTTGATGTGTTTATTTTATGAAACACTATGATTTTTTACATGTTTTGAACTTGAATGTGTTTTTTAATTCAACATTGTGCGACCTTTAACTTGAGACATTAATTGGAGAGATGTAGTGCAAAGGTTGATTTTTATATGTTTATGTTTGAAACAGTATGAAATATTCACGTGTTTTGAACACAGAATGTTGTTTTTAATTCTATGTTCAGGAATCCTGAGAGTTGATTTCCTCTTCATCACCTCCCACCTTTTGGCCCTAGCTTCTGCGAGTGTCCTGCTTTTTCTATCCTTATAAATATATTTGATCGTAAACTGCTCCATGTCTTTGTGAGCTTGTGCTGGATAGAAATGCTGGTTAGAAATGACCATAGCAAAGGTTTGAAGATGAAAGCAGAAAGCGCATCTTAAAAAATTAGAAGATGTTGTTGACTCACACATGAACCGACAACTCTGTGAATAGAGTAAGAAGTTCCCTACATGCATTGGCAAACCTCATTGAATCTTCTGAAGGTTACAAGTGAGTATGTGGTGTAACTGGGACACGTTTCCCAAGTCCTCTAAGTAACTCTTGTGCTGTTTATTGCGCTGGCAAAGACAGATGGTTTGCCATGGCCATAAAAACTAGAAATTGCATCTGCACCAGTGTAGACGTGAAATGGGATGATAACATTGCTGATCTTCTCATCAAGGAGTTACTTTCTTTTCTTTTCAGTCCTAGAATTCCTCCAATTTGATGCGCCACATACGATGCTAAGACTAGCACATCTGTGTCTTCTGCATAAATGACTACAGCATCTTTGACTCCCGACTTTCTTAGTTGGGAATAAAGAAACACCAGATTAGTGTCTGCTTCGCCGTTCATGTTCACTGTCTTTGATGCTGTAGAGTAGATCATATGGGTCATTGATAAATATTATCTGGGAAGCCGTAGGATGGCGTTGGACAAGAAGGTTAAACATATAAACTTTCATCTTGCTTCTCCCTATCCTCAGCAGATGGGGTTGACAGCCTCCAAATGAATCCAAGGTCTACTAGGGCAATGTATCTGTTTGGTAAGTCCAGTTGAAGAAAGTTGAACTTCTCAGTCAATTTTGATCTTTGCCCTATCCGTATTGTTCCATTTATATTGAAGATCGGGAGACACGCTTCTGTCATGCGGTACTTTATAATTTCAGATAGCACAAAACCACCATCTTACTCCTGTGCCAAAGTGATGATCTCGGCCATTGCATCCGTTTTTGTTACCTTCTGTTTTGATGCGTCTGTGTCTGCTGTTTCTGTGTATGGTTGTATCAAACTGTTTGTCATCAGAGAACATTCGCTCTTTAAAGAATGATTGCACTAGAGTCTCCCAATCCTCGTGTGCCGTGTTAACATCTTTGACAAGTGCATCCGATGCTACCATTCCTGACTGGAGTGACCTAAAGATTGGCTTGGTATGGTCGAACGGGTCACAATCAAATTCTGTGATGCAACTTTCCAAGTCTTGTACTCCTTGTGACCTTCAGAAGATTCAGTGAGGTTTGCCAATGCATGTAGGGAACTTCTTACTCTATTCACAGAGTTGTCGGTTCATGTGTGAGTCAACAACATCTTCTCATTTTTTAGGATGCGCTTTCTGCTTTCATCTTCGAACCTTTGCTATGGTCATTTCTAACCAGCATTTCTATCCAGCACAAGCTTTTATCATGTGCATCATGTGATATGTCATACATGTGGTATGTGTTATGAGATATGTGTCGTGCATCATGTGATATGTCATACATGTGGTATGTGTTATGAGATGTGTCGTGCATCATGTGATATGTCATACATGTGATATGTGTTATGAGATGTGTCGTGCATCCTGTGATATGTCATACATGTGGTATGTGTTATGAGATATGTGTCGTGCATCATGTGATATGTCATACAGGTGATATGTGTTATGAGATATGTGTCGTGCATCATGTGATGTCATAAATGTGATATGTGTTATAAGGTATGTGTCGTGAATCATGTGATATGTGTCGTGCGCAGTGTGTCAGTTGATATGTTATATGTGATGAGTGATGTGATATGTGTGAGGTGTGATGTGTGTCGTGTGTGATGTGTCATGAGATATGTGTGATGTGTCATGTGATATGTGTGATATGCGGCATGTGGCAAGAGCGTAGAGTAAAATAACATGTTTTTTAAAGTATCATCTTAACATCTAATAAAAAAGTATACAAGATGAAATGCATTAAACCATTAAGCCGTTCCATACGGAACTACGAAATAGTATTTTGTATAAAATATAATCAAAGTGAAATTACGCTTAATTAAAAATACATAAACAATGTTACTCAATAGGCTTACTCAGTATTCGCATGATAGAGTAACCCTGAAACAACGCTACAAACATTAAAGTTGCTATCCATAACTGTTTTATGTCCCCATGTTCCTACAACTTCTAAATGGCTAACAAAGAGTACTTTACAATTAAATGAGCATTAGACCGGTGTATACAAAATTGTATCTTGATGTTTAAAAGAGGAATACTGGCTTGACAGTCAACTCATCTCAGTCCAATGTTATGCAACAAACGGACACCGAGTTATGTTCGGGGTAGGGGGTGAAATGTGTCGACCATATCCGACACTACTCGCGAAAACACCAGACATTATGTCATGAAGTTCACAGAGTAATAGTTCATTACTTCCTGTTCACGAGGTCACGGCAAGACCTTTTTGTCTCCAGCATTAAGACTTTAAATTACGTATAAATTACTCTGGCATTAAAACTTTAAATTACGTACATACTTTGTTAATAAAGAATTTCAATAGGCGCTCATGACCATCTGTTTCGCTATGTTATTTTGTCAGCGTTGTATGCTAATCGGTAAACACACGGAAGTAACACTGTAAATACGAAAACTATGCCATTTCATTTTTAAAAAATGCTTAATGCAATTTAATTAGATTAACACGTTTGAAGTAGTCGAACTTGAGAATGTAAAGCTTTTGGAAGCACGTGAGTAAAGATGAATATCGTCAAAGATACATCTATGTGATATACTAGTCAGTAACAATGAATGGTGACAAACTGCAGCAATGACTTGTGAATGAATTAATTTTACAGGGTTTCTGTCGCGAAATCGTAATATGACAGCTTCTTTTATCAGTAAACATTCAATATTTGTAGAGACATTGCATTTAGAAACTGCAGACATGTTACATTGCGGCGCATGCGCATGTTGTAAAGTGCATCTGGTGTTGCGGTAATGTCCGAACTCCCTACCCTTATTCTGAAGTAGAAATATTGAAATTTCCTCTGATTATGTGAGATAGATGGCATCATTTACGTGGTTAATAGCTCCTTACCGATATGTACATGTAGTTCGCTTTGGGACAGCACGTTTCAGATCCTGCCCCACGTGCGGGCACGTGCGTTTGTCGGCTGCATGCCGATTTAGTGCTTTCAGTCGTGGGTCGTATGGTAAGAGCGCCCCGATTGGTTGGTGACAGACTGGATAAGCCAGTGGCTGCACCGTTCAGACGTGTTGACCCAAAGGGTATGTGTCCTTGCGAGAATATAAGGGATTGGCGCGAATGCTCTCATTTTTGCAATCATATCAATGCAAAAACAGAAATTATGTGAACACCGAACTCACAATAGATATGTGAACCCTTCTCACACACAGGAGTCCCAAAGAGGGACAGGTCAGCCGAAATTGCCTAGGCAGAAGGCGACCTCTTAAACACCTAATGCAACAACAACAAAATGCTCTCATTGCCTGACATGATCGGGAAGATCACTACAGATGAGGGAAACAATTCCCCAATCCTTAGTGATTTTCGGCAATAACGATCTAAATTATGTGGCAACTTTAGAATTCATGGGTAAACTGTTATAAAAGGGGGTTGGACGGGTGGATTTAATTAGGAAACAATGTAAGCTATGTGATGTAGCTACATTGACCGATTGTGTCAGGAGGTTTGGAAGGGTGGTATTGTATGTCCTTGAAGACTGTGTTAAGGATGCTGTAGTGATGATTTATTAAAGTGTGTTAGTTAGGGGTTTGTTCGTCTGCTTTAGGCTGCTTATGAGTTTTATTCTTAAGGTATAAGTAAGTAGGATTTTTGGCTTAATTATGTAAATTTAGTAAACATGATTATATTTTGTCGTGAATCACCTCCCTACATCCAACGAACTGAGGTCGTAAAGGACAGACGGAGGGACCGTAGACACATTCTTTAGTATTTTCGGTATCAATATCTCCTTGATAAGAGAATCACAACGCAAAGTCATGAAAATATTAGGTGTCTAAATGTGCCCAAAGCCTTTCCTGTTACACTGGTAAAGTGACACACCAAGCTATCACTAACAGGTGAGGTGACCCTCCTAACACAAGTATCCCACCACTACCCTCATTATTTTTACCAATCACTACATCTGACTGATCATAAATATAGTAGGTGTTGACAAGTGCGCAGGTTTTATCACACGGTTGTTTTACAACATGTATTTTTTTTTGTGAAATCACAGCGTCTATTATATTATATTTAATAAAAGCATAACTTACGTTTGGTGATATTTGTGTTTACACGGTTGTGTTTCTTCAATACAAAGAAATGATTTTTGAGTGAAGGAACACGCGCTGGTTCATGGGACAAATGTTTTCATGACATCGGTTGAGTTATATGTCTTGACTGCAAAAATATCAGTCTTGTGCAATGGAAAATTGGTCACCACGTGGTTTTTCGACAGCATATTGCTGCGCTTTTTATACCTTAGGATGTTTCCATGGAAACAACAAGATCAACTGTGTAAAACCGGCCACAATGCTTAGAGGTTCTGTAAAACAGATTTTTAAAGAATGAAAATTTGGCGTGGTATAGATAAGGGTAGAACAATCTTTACCTCGTTGTTTGTCCATTGAACTGTCTCCATGTGGGTCGGGCTTGCAATTGCTGAGTGCTTGTTTTTTTTCCAGTATGTGGGAGGGGGTTGTGTTTGTAAAAAAGTCATATAGGCAATATACACAAGACTCACATTTCTCAATCACCGACTTCCTGGAATGCTCTCTGTGAACACGTTTTGGTAGACGTCCACCTTGGGGAATCACGTCCACTATTCTTGTCTACTCTTCCTCTCTTCGTTCCGTTTTCTTTATCATCAGTGTATGTTTCAAACAGTTCATTTTCAAAATAAATTCCATCACGTTGCAAAGCCGCCTGTGTATTGCTTTGAAAATGTCAATGCGTGTATCCCCCACACTTTGGATATCGTAGGCCATCTCCCTTGCTGTGAGAACTGGTCAGTGCTTCAATGACCCTGCTTGGTCTTCCCATTTTTTGTTGATTGCCTGGACGCTGGGTCAGTCAGCAGGACAATACTCGTGTAAATTCGCCTTTACATTTGTTTACATTTAGGACACTTGATTTTAAGCAAAACGCTCAATAATGCTCATGATTCACTCACATATACCCATTCCGGGTTGCTTCAAGGTCACATTGCATTATTTTTGCACAACATCATCTCAAAATTAACGCGATTGTGACGGAGCATTCTTTTCAGCGACATGCTATTCAGGCGCATTCGCAACCTGCTATGATCTACACTAACACCCAATCTGATTCATTTAGGCAATTTCTAAAATGTCTAAATATTTTAGTCATTTTACAAATTAAGTGACAAATCTGGTTATTGTCCGTTGACACGCTGACTGATTTTACATATTGTCTGAAACATAATGTTCTGTGTTGACAACCAGGCTGTGCACATGAAGCACTTTATATAGCTACGATGTATACTGGCATCCTGGGTGTACATGTGCCACCGTGTAAAGCTCCGTTGTATAATGAAATCCTGGATATACATGTAACACTTTACATAGCTATGATGTATACTGACATCCAGGGTGTACACGTGTCACTATATATAGCTACTTTGCAAACTGACATCCTGGGTGTTCATGTACCACTATATATAGCTACGTTGTATACTGATACCCAGGGTGTACACCTTTCACTATATATAGCTACATTATATACCATCATCCTGGGTGTACATGTACTACTATATATAGCTACGTTGTATACTGACGTCCTGGATGTGCATGTGTCACTATATATAGCTACGTTGTATGCTGACATCTTGGGTGTGCATGTGCCACTATATATAGTTAAGTTGTATACTGACATAATGGGTGTACATGTGTCACTATAAGCAGCTACATTATATACTCTAACGTCCTGGATGTGCATGTGTCACTATATATATCTACATTATATACTAACGTCCTGGTTGTGCAGGTGTCACCAGGTAAACCTATTTCATATACTGACATAGTTGCCGTGCACGTGTCACTAAATATAGCTACGTTGTAAACTGACATCTCTGTGTACATGTGTCACTTTATATACCTACGTTGTATAATGCCACCCTGGGTCTACATGTGCCACTATATATGGCTACATTGTATACTATCATCCTGGGTGTACATGTACCACTATATAAATATATGCAGAGTAATACTCACCTCTAAGGTTAACAAACTACTACGGCAAATACAGTCCATCTGATATTCTCACACATGGACAGAATGCCTTATTTTTGCAAACACATGGCATCATTACTATTTGATAGTGATTCATAGACACACGCTTATGATATATTCACAATCGTACAATGCATTTATTATAGATTGATTTACAATGATTATGGAATTGATTGAAGTCCTTTTTATTTATATCTATATTAAATTATTGTAAAATGTTACATCATGCACAAGCATTTATCAGACTCTCCAGAACACTATTGTTTACATTAACAACTGCTAATGTTTACATTATCAAGAAATCATGTGTTGACATGTTTTCAACAAAAACTACCACGACTAACAAACGAAAATTGTTGCATGTTGTGCGTTAAGTGCACACCTCGAGCTTTCCGAGGAACCCAATTCGCTCCTTTCAAGCCAAACAGTCAAAGTGAGATAAATGTGTTTTAATGGAACTCATAACACCAAATCGTTTATTTCAGATCTGCACATTACATACAAATCAAATCGACATCGAATTTCTGCTAATACAACATGACCCAATGACAAACGTAGTTTCATACATTGAGAACGCACTGTCAACAACTTATGTCCGTGAGGACTGTTTCTTTCCGCTATCGGTATCCGATGCGGTTTCTTTACTGTTGACGATACGAGGGGTGCTACCGTCAACACTATCGTCACTTAATATTTGAATGAATTTGTAACGGGGGAATATTGTCAGTCGAAAGTTGATACCCAATTCATGCTCAAATAGAATAAGTATGGTTTTACTCCGATTTTAGCAATATTCCGGGAATTCCAAGCCAATGAGTTCGCATAAACACCCCACGTTGTCGTCAGTGACGTGTATATAACAATACTAAATAGTGTTGGTTTGCATTATTTGATTGAGGTTAATATGCATGACGTGTCAAATAATATTCCAGCAGCCCCAGCGTCTCCATGTCACGACTTTTGAGGTACATTCTGTTTCTACGAAGATTTATATCATGTAATAAATGGCATATTTGGGATAACACTGTCTTAGTAAAGTAAATATTCTAGTACTTTTTTGGGTTGAGTTCCATCCGGGATTCGAACCCACACTCCCAGAGTAAGGCTTTTATCAGCGATCTAACCAACTCAGCCATCGAGGATTCCACACACATGAAAGTCCGACAACTCGTAGTCTAGATCACGTAACTTTTTATTTCCCTAGGACCCCCTTGAAAGACTCCTGGTTAAAGATTGGTCCCCCTGCAAGAACACTTCCCAGGTTTCTATTGACTGCCTTCAAAACAGAACGAAGAAGCAATTTATATAGATGTCATTTCATTTCTAAAATAGAAACCTGAAACAAACTCGCCAAGAAATTATTTTTCCAACTTAGTCGGGGCTAAGCAGTCACGAGTACATTTTTAAAGTGTATCACCTTCGCTTGATATATGTAAATATTTTCAGGCGAAAATACCTTTTGAAATAGACATCATATATTCAGTGTTTATTCCAACAAGGAGTTCATTCCTGTCATCAATAACCGAGAGGTTTAGTGATCGAGTGTAGCAAGAATTATGGTCATGTCAAATAGAAACAGTCCTGGCTTGAAATATAACTTACCGTGTGCCCCCGTGAGACTGTTACTGGTCAAAGAGTTTGTCAGTTGCAATATATCATCACAGTTTGAGGTTAAAACGTTGTCAGGCAAGTATATGTGAATGTGCCATGGGAAATTGTCATTTCTGTCTGTCTGTCTGTCTGTCTGTCTGTCTTCGCGCGTGTGTGCCTGTGTCTATGTATGTGTCAAGGAAATCGAGGAAATCTTTCAGTCACTTTCTTTTGTATGTCAACAGATTCCGTAACGAAAGAAGACGAAGTGATTGACGGTACATCGAAGATACGACTAATGATAGCAAGACTCCATTCAAATCGTAACATAGTGTTTTGTCAACTGTTCCTTGGTAATGGTTCTGTTAAACTTTACCCATTTTTCGGCTTAAAGCAGGTGTCAGTTGTCGCCGTCGTCCAGAAATTAAAACGACTGTTGATCGCAGCAAATAGAGACATAATGTCTTTTCGTATAGACATTTCACACGTAACTGTCTTACAGGGAAGAGTCAGGGTAACATCAACGGCTGTAGCTGAGGAAAAGAATATCCTGTTTGTAATATTTTGGGGTATTGTGAAGAATATGACATATGAAATCAACTGGCCAACGCTCACAAATTGCCTTCACTTTCGTTTTCCTCAGAGGGCTCTAGCCCCGTACGGTTGTGCTTGATCCTTCTCAAAATATGATTTGTGCACAATCATAAAATTTAATACTCTCGGTATCATATGAAGGTTCAAATATGCAAATACTACTCAAGGGACAAGAGATATTCATGTTATTATTTGATCAAGATCGGTCACTTCTTTTTTACAGCAGAGGGACTGAAATATTCAGTTTTTCTTAATCAGTGAATATAAGTTCTGAGCTTATGTCCATTTCTTTCAAACCAAAGAATATGGTCTATTTCAATAATGATTTGTATGGGGCTGATGATGAACTTAGAGTCATAAGGGATCAGGAGTATGAGAAATTGACTGATATTTATGACAATCAGTTACAAGCAACGGTGTTCCTTATACAATGAATCAGTAAGCTGAATGTGAAGTTATTATATCTCATTATAAGATATCCGTGAATATGTGTGTACTGCTGACGTGGATGTTGGAAAAAGTATAAAGTTATATACTTCCTCTTTAAAGAAAACGCAATGTTGATATGTAATAATGTTTAGATAGTGTCATACGAAGCATTAAATGATGGCAGCAATGCATATTCCCAAAAAATATACGCATAGGTGATAGTGATATTCAAATATATGTTTGTTGTTTAATGCCGCAATATTCCAGCCATATGACGGCGTTTTTCAAAATCCAAACATATCAGCACATAAACGACGTGTGCAGCATGTACAGGATGTTTGGAAACATCAAAACGCAGCAACGACCAAATGCTTAATCCAAACAACAATACAGAACAGCACATGAGAACCACGAGATCGATGCACGTGACACATCATTAATGATCATGACATTCAGGATGTCTGTTAGCAACTGTTTAGTTGTATGGCGGGACCATTGGAAGCAGGGGATTAGTTTGTTTGTTTGTTGTTTAACGCCCCACTCAGTGATATTCCAGCATCGATCCACGCAATTGGGATACGATGACATTCATCAACAAAGTCAGCGAGCCTGACCACCCGATCCCTTTGAGTGAAAGAAAAGATTTCAAAACCCAAAGACATCCTATCTATATGGTGTTCACAACTATTCACTGCCAATTTCCTGTAATAAAAATCTGTTAGCTATGGTAAGCCCAACGTCCGTCCGCCTCCGTGGTCTAGTGGTAAAGCTTCCGCCCGGAGTGCGGGGTTCGATGGTACTTCTTACAGTCAGACAACATGACAGTCTGCATGTTACAATTTTAATACTGTTAATTTTTAGGTGCATATTTTAAAAAAACGCATTGTGAAAATATATCCCCCACCAAACTTCATCTTTCTAATTCTAACAAAAACAAAACAAAACAAAAGTGGAAACTACAAACTCACACTATTATCGTCCTGTGACACCCATTTGCCCTTCAACATGATGCTATTTGAATTTTGGCTATTAATTTATATCATGTTAATGTTAAGTATTGACCTAATTGTTGATCATATGTTCTAAGACATGTTTATTACCATGAGCCATGTGATAGGTGTTGACATGGAGAATTTGGGTTTGTTGCCAGCAAATATGTTAAACAGGGTGGTTGTTATATTTTTATATTTGTACAATAATCTAACCTTTTTTAAACATATGAAAATGCACATATATTAACTCAATAGCGGTCAATGGAGAGACGCTGAAAGTCGATTTTAAGAATACAGTGGTTGTTATTCATAAACAAGAGTCACGTATTCAGCATCTGTCATAATCGTTTCGACTTTTGGCGCCGGAAATGGAAAGTTGCCCAAGGAGACAATTCTGTCCATTTTTCCGGAGGGTTTTCCAATGGACCCTGTAGGGAATTCACCTATTTTAATTTTAAGATTCCACATCTTTCAAAACGTGGTAACCACAGAACCTATAAAAATTCAGAGGTTCAGCACAATTTGTGAAAAATGAAAGCAAATGCTATCTGAAGTAAATTGAGAAAGAAATATGTGAACTGATGAGCTTCCTCGTTGATAACATCTACGTAAAATTTGGGAGTAAGACAAATAGACAAGAAGGAGGTATCTCCATGGGCACCAAATGTTCACTCCTGCTTGCGGATCTGTTTCTTTATGCATATGAATCGGTATTCCATCTCTGATTGGCAAAGTCAAAACTTAAGTTGGCCAAAAAGCTAAACTTAAGCCTCAGGTATATCGATGATCTGATATCGTTCAAAAACCATCACATATCCAATTCCCATCCACTGATTTACTGTCCTGAACTAGAAATAAAGGAGACCAATGAGACCGCCTCTTCTGTTTCATACTTAGATCTATGTTTCCCACCTTTTGAACTACAGAATTGTACAATGAGCTCATATTGAATATGAAATTGGTTTTGTTGTTTTTGTTTCTAAGAACCTTTCTACGGATAGCTATAGTTAATGTGTTCAGACCAAATCGTTGGGATTCAAAGTAGACACACAATTGCCTGATGGTGTCCATAGCTTCCACAGTTCCACAGGACCCTAGTGAGAAATTCCCTTGTACCTATTGGTCCCAATACAACGACACTTATCTTGTTTTGGGTGACTACATTAAAACACAAAATAAAGAAGCAATTTATTTAGATGTCATTTCAGTTCCAAAACACACGCCTGAAAGAAGATCGCCAAGAGATTTATAACTGACGCACACATTTAACAAACACTCATGTACTCGGTAGTCATAAAAAACCCATTATTTTCAAGAGTAGCCCATTTGCTTGACATATCTAACTGTTTTCAGGCTAAAAAACTGGTCAAGTATCAATCACATATTCAGAGTTCATTCCCACAAGCAAGTCATCAATAACCGAGACGTTTACTGATAGAGTGTAGCAAGAATTGTTTACGTCCAATGTACAAAGCCATAGCTTGAAATATAACTATAATGTGTGCCCTCGTGAAAGGGTTACAAGAAAAAGAGAATGTCCATTTGCAATATTTCATCGCCATTTGATCAGCTAAAACGTTGTCAGGCAAAAGTCTTTTCTTTGAAGCAAAATTCTTTTCTTTGAATAAATAATAATAATAATACTTTCTAGCGAATGGACACGAGCCACGAAGTGTTTTACAACTTCCCACAAAACGGGTTTGTCGTTTACAAACGGTACACAAACCATCACACAATGGAGTGACGAACTGTTTAACTAGAACTCGAAATTCGTTGAAAAGGTAGCTACGAGTACTGGAAGACCAGCCCATTGAATTACTAGTTTCTCAAGGAATATTTGAGAAAAATATGATGGAATACTATGTAGTTCTTAGTATAACTTTAGTGATATGTAGTTTTACCACTGCCTCCTATACACATGTGTATGGGCAAAACATAAAGCCTTTTGGTCCCAGAATGTGTCAAGAACTCTGTAATCGTGTCGGTAGATGCACCAGCTTTATTTTTGATGTTGCGGATCTTTCCTGTGGTGTAGATGGCTCTATCAACTCTAAACGTTCTACAAAGAATTCGGTCTTATCAAGAGATCAGTTGCAGGTATGTTTAAAACATTTACGATAGAGACAGGAATGCACTATTATTCTTACAAAAATGTTCGTAGGTCGTTGCTTAGTCCGTCTTTATGATTGTATTTGTTAGCTTCGTAAATAACCTATACAATCGTCTCCCTTAATTATTGAACCCTACAATTGTTGTATTGACATGTTTTTGACAATGTATACGGTTGGCTACAGATTAGTTTCAGAGGCGGTGTTCTGTCGTGTCCAACTCAATTCAAGACTATTCTCACAAGGAAGAAGGAGCTCAAGTGTGTCAAATGTAAGTGAACGTTTTTGAAAGGAAAAGGAAAAAGAGTAACACTTGCTATTAGGATGTATTAATTCATGGACGGACGGATGCATGCATGAATATTTGAATAGTCTTATTTCGTACAGTTATCAAATAATATAGCTATATGCCTGACAAAGTTTGAGTACATTAAAATCGAGGAATTTTTCCAGACGCTTTATTTTGTATGTCAATAGATTCCGCAATGAAAGAAGACGAAATGACTGAAGCTTCACCGAAGACACGACTTCTGATAGCAAGACTCCATTCAAATCGTAAAATAATGTTTCGTCAACTGTTCCTAAGTAATGGGTCTCTTAAAACTTATCCATTTATCAGAGTACGGCGCGTAACAGCTATCACCGTCGGCCAGACATCCAAACGAGTGTTAATAGCAGCATATTCAAAAATAATGTCTGTACACATAGACAGTTCTAAAAAGACTGTCATACAAACAGGAATAAAAGTAAGATCAATGGCTGTAGATGAGGAAAAGGATATCCTGTTTGTAACATTTGATGGAAACGTGAAGAAGATGACATCAACTGGCCAACACCTGCAAACTGTCTATGCTTTTCCTAGAGGAATCCAACCTGGTACGATTGTTCTTGATCCTTCACAAAATATGATTTTTGCACTATCATATAAAAATATATTCTCTGTAACATATGAAGGTGCTAATATGCAAATACTACTTGAGGGAATAGGAATGTACACGTTATTATTTGACCCAGATCGGTCACTTCTTTACTACAGCAGAGGGACTGAAGTATTCAGTTTTTCTTTATCAATGAATATGAGTTCTGAGCTTCTGTCCATTTCATTCACACCAAAGAACATGGTCTATTTCAATAATGATTTGTATGTATACGGGGCTGATGATGAAATTGTTGTAATAAGGGATCGACAGTATAAGGAATTGACTAATACCTATGACAATCAGCGAAACAAAGTAATGGTGTGCCTTATACAATGAATCACTGTCATAAGAAAGATGGTCATGCAGAGAAAGTGCCACCTGAATAATTGAGTGACGACATTAATGAATGTTCCAAGAACAATGAAACACACATGCATAACATTCGAAGCATGAATATGATGCTTTTGTTTTGCCAATTAATAATCTCATTGTATGAATCATCAAAAAGGATTAACGACCAAATGCATAAATCAGACAGCAATACAGAAAATTAACAGCACATGAGAAACACGGTATCGATGGACGTGCATGTTCTGCGTGTGACCCATTATTAATGGGGTGGGGGGGGGGGGGGGGGTGGGGGGTGGGAAGGCATCTCACAACAACCGTGCAACTGCATCGTCGGATGATTGGAAGCAGGAGATTAGTAGACCATCCCAGAGGTCCATCACGTGGCCGAGATGGGTAGGACAGACACCGTGCCATAGGGGCTGCCTGTAGGGAGGGGCACGTTGTACCTACATCACCATAACCGTTACGACCGATTTGTCAGTGACATGATAATGATGTGGGCGACAAACTACAACACTACAGGTGCAAGTTCAGGGCAACGTACATGTAACTCCCCAAACCTATTGTTGTGAAATCATTCAGCCGCATGTTGTCGCTCTATGGCAATAATAATTAATGAGACAAAGCCCTTTCCATATTCAAACGAAATCAATTGTATGATTCCGACTATATCATGAGATTGTGTTTGTGAATCATTATCAAATAGTGATGACAAAGGTGAGTGTATCCTGCCCCACCGGAGCCATGCTAACGTAATCTTTCAACACGACAATGCTCGTCCACATACAGCACACGTAACAGTGACATTGTAGCGGGACCCTTAAAAAGCCGTCATATATGTACCTATAGAAGGAGTATTGGGCGATTTGATAGCACAAAGCACATTCTTGTTTCTACAACGGTTTCAGTCTGCAGTGACTACCTCGCACCGTATTAGTTTTAAAACATACACTGTAATGTATCCAATAATATCATTTATACTTGCTTCACAGCAAAACACAAATGTCAAATATAAAAATGTGTTTGTCGCCTCTTACCACAAGCTTTGCGGCAAGTGTGGGTTGCTGAAAACCTATTCTACCGCAGAATCTTCACGGGTTTATATATATATAATTTATTTATTTATTTATATATTTATTTATTATTATTAATTAAGACTTCGTATACAACAGTATAAGCTTGTATTCCATTGAATGCTGGGTATACTGCTTTTATTCAGTGTAGGAGTGAAACAGGAATGTCAGTTTCCAACCTTGTATTATGGAGTTACTTTTTGGCTTGACTAACGAGTCTGTGCATAGTCCAATCGAAATCCGGTTCGTAAACTGTCGTGCAGATTTCGGCCGATTGCAGGATTTGCAAAGCATGTGCACCGCCAACTCGTTGTCAGCAGATATTTTCCAAATCTTTTCATGTTTTTAATCAAGGTGCTCGCGTGATTTGATGCATTTCGCGATGTAAGACCCATTTTATCACAAAATAGATATTGATTATTGATCAGATCGTCCTGACGGGGCGGCACCATTTTGTGTGAAACAAACGCAAGTGATAAGAGAGGTGGAATCTGATTGGCCCATAGGAGAGGCTTAGAAGGGACATAACTGGTAATAGCCACTGGTGTCAGTTAACTCTCTTGCCTCGGAAAGATGTTCTATGTCATTCCACGAGAAAATATTTTATTATGCGCAGCAGTATAATAACTCTGTTCTTTGAACCGTCTTTGGGGGGCACCGAAGCTGTCACCATAGGAAGTTAAGAGGACATATAGCACGAAGCTAATATACGAAATGTGGGGCGACAAAGGGGGGGAATTGGAGTAGTTATCCGTCGCAGCGGTAGTCGTTCACTCATGCGACAAGCCAAGGCTATTGAGTGCGTTTTTAACAAACCACGGATTTACATTTGAACTAATAATCGATAATAACATCAATAATAAACTGGAAAATAATGAAATCATTTTTCTTTATTTATTTATTCATTCATTTCCCACACGAAACTATCGTGCCTAAATCCCGTTTTATGAATAGTCTGAGCATGACACTGAGAAGAGCAAAAAGTGTAATACAAAATGAAAGGGTTTGTTGCATTGTTCAGTATTAAATTTCATGATAGAAAACATTTAGTGATATGCGTATCTTCATTGTATGTGAATGTGCTGTGTAGCTGGTCATTATTAGACTGTTTTTGTATGACAACATGTGTGTATATGTATTTACTGATATGACAATTTCTTTTATGGCTGTTCTTTCAAATACTGTTGTCTGTAAACAATAAAGCATCACTTGTTGAAACAAAGGTTGTTTCTTTATGTTGAGTTACAAACGGCCATTTGTACATGGCGATTTGTGGCCATAATTGATACAGGAAGTTTGAATTAATCCTTCACAGATTTGGGCTAAAATCTCTTTGTGTCGTCTCACTTCTTCAAGACCGATATATCCAGTTCATTATTTTAGTTGTTTGAACACCGCGAACCGGGTGAAGCCCCCAAACTGAGTTTACCTCGAGTTATAACATATTTAGAAAGGGGCACTTTAAGGCAGCAAGAGGGACTCATCAGTTGCACCAGAAGATACTAAACTGAATATAAAGGCGACTATGATTGTCGTGAGAGGCGACTAACGGGATCAGGTGGTCAGGCTCGCTGACTTGGTTGATGCATGTCATCCATCCGAAATGCGTGGATCGATACTTAAGTTATTTATAAATGGATTGTCTGGTCAAGACTCGATTATTTACAGACCTCCGTCATATAGCTGGAATATTGTTGAATGCGGCGTTAAACACCAACAAACCAACCAACCAATTGCGTGGATCGATGCTCATGATATCAATCCCTGGATTGTCTGGTGCGGACTCGATTATTTACAGACCGCCGTCATGCAGCTGGAATATTGCTGACTGTGGCGTTAAACAACAAACTAACAACAACCAAATCAATCGCTACAATATTTCCAACTTTCTGTGTGACACGTTTGTTTAATATACAAAGCATAAATATTTGCTGGTTAATATGCACCTCTCACGTTAACAAACCACCACAGCAAAACTAGACAGACACACTCATAAGCAAAATTAATTTTTGTGAACACTTGACATCATAACTATTTGATAGACGCATGCTTATGATATAGTCAGAATCGTACAATGGACTGTGTTGTTCATAGATATTCTTTTCAAATCATAAAGGAAATGATTTTTGTCGTTTTTATTTATATCTCGATTAAATCATTGTTTAATATAACATCATACATAAGCATTTATCAGGCTCTCCAGAACGCTATTGTTTACATTATCATCTGCTTTAGCATAATATTCAGAGATACCTCTACCTTTCAAACATATACGTTTGAATTTATTCTTGTAATGAAAATGCATGATCAATTATATAGTATGTTTGATCACACCTATTCTGTAATCATGTATGGAGAAAAGATGTGAGCACATATGGTATATACATTGATAATGTACCCCTGTAGATGCCACCCCAAAACACACTCGCGTGATAACCAATAATAATGTGTTCCAACACAGTAGGAATTTGTTTCTCATGAGGTGTCAGGAAATCTGCTGCAATACCATTAGCTCTATTGGATTCATTGTTAGCAAACGTTTAACTTGTTTATACTATGTTTTTGTTTCAGATAACATGCCTGTAAATATTTCGCACAAACTCTATTTTTACGTACTGGTTAACAACAATGTCTTTCAAAAGCTATTAGATATCAATATATCTGAAAATATTTGAGAAAACCAAGTAAGATCTGTCTGAAAATAAATTGGAGATTTTTTAAAGCCAAAATTTCATTTCTGCAATTCTGAATGAATATTTGTTGATCCAATCTTTCTATCACACTGCTAATAAGAAATCATGTGTTGACGCGTTTTCAACGATAAATACCACGCCTAACAAACGAAAACTGTTGCTTGTTATGTGTCAACAACTTATGTCAGTGAGAACTGTTTCTTTTGACTATCGGTATCAGATGGGGTTCTTTACTGTTGACGACATGAAGGATGCTATCAGGGGATAGGGTATTTAAACGCTTCTCCAACACAATCGTCACTCAATCTTTGAATGAATTTGTCTCGGGAGAATATTGTCAGTCAAAAGTTGATAAACAATTCATGTCAGAATAGAACTGAACACAGATATTCGGATTTAACTATGTATATGCTGAGAAGACAAAATTCCTACCTCAAAGACTTAGCATAATCCTTACTACAAGCAAGGAAGGGTTGAATTCATATTCAGAGAATGTTTTGAGGCAAGAGGAATTCCTAACATGTGGAGTCTCAAACACTCAAAGGATTTGCTTGACTTTTTGCAATCTGAGAAAAGGACGAAGTTCTAAACTTTTGATTTTTCAACTTTGTACACCAGTATCTTCATTCCTTGTATCATGGGGCTTTTGTTACAAATTGTGGTGACCACAGATACAGTTATCTATCTTCAGAGGTTCAAGACAATTTGTCAAAAAGTGAAAACCAATGCCATCTGAAGTTTACTGAGAAAAAAGTATAAAGCTTGGCTTCCTCATTGGTGACATCTATGCAAAGTTTAGGCATAAATCATTAAGACAAGATGTAAGCAACAATCTGCACCCTTTGTGATCAGGCTCCCCTTACTTTGATACTGTTAGCCACAAAATCCCGAAACTCTTAAAGAAACTAGTCAAAATAAACGTTGTCTTCAAGAGAAGTAAAAACATTCAATAACAGCATTTATATTTTGCGCCTTTGTTGACTTCCACAAAGGTTTTGATAACGTTCATACACAAAAATACTGTACCTATTGATGATGATAGAATGTCATTGGAAAACTGTCAATAGTTCTTAAAAATATGCATTTCTCTGTCAAAGCATGTATTGAAACTGACTCGGGTATAACTCCTCGTTATACTACTTCCAGTGGTGTTCTGAAATCCCGCCTTATTCATCTTTTAAATATGCGAACTTGTTTTTGAAATTTCCTGTTTATAAACTATTCAAGGAAAACCAATGTATCTAATTTTCCACAGCAAATTCATTGTTATACGGTTCGGAAATACTGGACATTCAATCCATTAAAGAAGTTCAGATCTTGAATGTTAAGTTATTTTGAAAAATATGGTAAATATGCTTAAAATTAGACAGTATATGGTGGAACTGGTCGTTGTAGTATATAAGGTCATAGCCAGCTGTTAAATATTGGATAAAATTATCAAAAGCTCATAGGTACGACTTTCAATGTTACAAAATGATAAAGCAATTAGATGATGAAGGGAAAATGCATTGGGTGTAAGAACCATATTATTTAAAACTGGATGTTCTTTTGTATGGATCCCATAAGACACTGGTAATGAAAAACGATTTTTAAATACATCTAAACAAAGATTATTAGATTAATTAAGCAAACCTAGCACCAACAAGTTTCCTCTTTACACTTTCTCCAGCATTATGCCACTTTAAAATCATTGTTACAAAAAAATAAATAAAAAAATACCTATATAAGAAGATAAATCGCTGAGATCTCTGTGTAAATCTAAAATGGTTTTCCATAACATCAATATGTCACACAAATGTCATAGAACCAAGGATATTTATTTTGTAAATTGTAAATGTACCGACTGTACCAACCAGGAGATTGAAGATGAGTTTCGTGGTTTTTTTACTTGTGAAAAAAATAAAACGTTGAGATCAAAGTTTCTATCTATTTTAGATATTGCGCACAAAGACAATCAATAATTGATCAATTTGTTGAATTCCAACAATGAAGATGTTATCAAATCTTCAGCAATGTATTTAAAACGTGTATTTAGACTAAAGAAAATATATATTGTGCTATGTTCAAGATGACGTTGAAACTGTTAAACTGAACTGTATGGCCCTTAAGACTGAATAAACTGTCTCTGTCTGTCTGTAATGTTGAGAAACCATTTTGGAAAGGGTAACTATTGTTTTTATTTGGGGAAGAATTTATACAATACATGCAACAAATCATGAAATAATTACAGATATATAGAACCGCTCACATTAAACCATCAGTCAAATGACCCAAACTTTATTGAGAAACAATGGGATTAGAAAGGAATTCATTGTATAAAGGATATAGTTAATTCACAAGGCATCTCTTCTTTCAATATCCTTAAAACAAAGTACAACATAAAGGGGACATTTTTTTACTGTAATAAACTTTAATTCCCAGTAATTGAAAAAAAAGACAATAACTGATATAAGCTGTTAGACTTTCAACATCGATTTTTATATGGAATTATTTACACCAATACAGAACTGTTTAAGATGAATAATGTTGACGATCCCATTTGTTACTTTTGTAAAAATGAACCAGAATCGTTGATGTATATGTACATAGAATTATATCCAGAATGCCGCTATATAACATATTTTAGGTCTTTTGGACTTAACTATAGAACTATTTTCATAATAATTTACGTTTTGAAATTAGGTTTGATAAAAATCAGATACTACTGGCCATCAATGACAAACCTCTTAATTAACTTATCACGTTATTAATTAGGGTCATACATATATGTATTTATATTTACACTTTTAAGAAGGAAAAAAATAACACCAATCTCTTTTATTAATTTTTTTTTGAAAAAGACACTATTTTTTTATCTTGTCAAATATACATAGCACAATGAAAACGTTTCTTTATAAATCGTCTGATATAAACTAAAATAGAAATGTCAGCAGATGGAACTTTCGGTAGATAAATACGGATTCTAGCCAAGTCGTGTCGTCTTTTATATAGAATGTATACCACAATTAGCACCATATTTATAACATATTTTTCGGTGTAAATTTCACCTTTACTGAGGAAATTATTTACAATAAATTTGATCAATTAAGCAAACTAAATGCTGTACTAAACCTCAGGAGTTGATGATTGTGTACCTCTCATGATAATGATGGAAAAAGAAATTTCTTAAAATTATTTCAAATGACATAGGAATTTGGCATTGATCTCTGTAAATGGCTGGCTTCCTTATTTTGCATTTCAAAGTTTCTTGCAATTTCCTCTTTTTCCAGTGATTGATGTTAGTATGGAGATATCTAAGTCCTTAGTGAGTGAGTGAGTTGGGTTTTATGCCGCTTTTAACACTATTCCAGTTATATCGCGGCGTGTCAGCTTAATGTGGGAGGAAAGCCCGGAGTGATGCAGGTCTCAGACATTTACCACTTCGGTGAAACCCACGAGCACTGGTATGGTGCTGACAAACCTAGAAACATAATCGGGGCGAACCGGGATTCGAACCCACAATCATAGGTTTCTGGCATGCCCAAGGGACGCAACTCTGCACAGCGAATCGCGGCGCCTTAGACGACTGGGCCACCCGTGCCCCCGAGTCTTTAGTAAGCAAATATTGTTGTAAACATTATTTTTGATATTTGTTTTTATTAATCCAATCTTTTGTAAACATGTGAGCATCTTTATGAATATACTCAATATGGGTTTTCTAATTGAGAGACTGCGTAAAGAAAACAGGGGTTGTTATTCATAAACAAGTGTCACATATTAATCTGTCATGTGGAGAGTTGTCCGGGGAAACTCAATTTTAATTTTAAGATTCTTCATCTTAAAAGGTTGTCAATGGACTGGAACACTTATAAATATGATGAAGATTTTCAATGAAGACACCTGATCTGTCAGCACCTGATTATGTTTCGATTTCTGATACATTTAGCTCTATCCGGTTAATGTCGAGTTGGAAGCACAGACAGCACGTCCTTCATGGTAGTTTCGCATGGATTCCAAGTCATGAGTTTGCCTGAACATCCCACATTGTGTCGATGACACCTTTATAACAATAATAAAATGTGGGTTGTATTCATGTATTGAAAGTCAAATAGATATTCTATGGAGTAATATTCCAGCAGCGCCATCCTTTTCTGTCTCCATTTAACAATTTTTGATCAACGATCGAGCAAGCATGCTGTTTCTACGAAGATGTGTGTCGTTCTTTTGATTTGGTCAGATTCAAACAATGAACTCTGCTTTTGGCACATACAGCTTCTGATTAAGGAATTGGTTTTGTCTCTTTTCTTTCTAAACATGAACTGTTTCTGTTGACTTGCTTGAAAACATACAATAACGAATGTATTTAGATGTCTTTTCATTTTCTGAAATAGAATCCTGAAACCAGATTGCCAAAGGATTAGGCCCTTGCCCACATATTGACAAACCGACTCAGGGCTCAGTAGTTATGAAAACAAAAAAAATTATTCGTGGTGAAAAATAGCTTTTTAAATAGATAATATATTCTCAGTGTTCTTTCCCATCAAGCAATTCCCCCCTACCATCAATAACCGATCGCGAGGGGTCTACTGACAGAGTGTAAACAAAACGTGTTCATGTCCAGTGAACAGTCCTGGCTTGAATTGACTATACTGTTCTTCATGAGACTGTTACTGGTCACATAGTTTGTCATTTGCAATATATCATTGCCATCTGATATGCTAAAATGTTATCAGGCGAGACCTTTTTCTTTGAATAAATAATAACAATACTCTCCAGCGAATGGACACTTACCACAAACCATTTAAGGGGTTTATCATTTACAAACCATCACACAATGGAGTATCCACGTGACTAGAAGCCGTTTAACTGTTCAACTAAAAATCCAAATTTGTGGAACAAAAGAGATCTGAATACTGGATGACCGCTCCATAGTGTTTATTGTATCTCAAGGTATCTTTGAGACGAATATGAAGGAATACTTTGCTATTCTTAGTATAACTTTAGTGATATGTAGTTCTACCACTGCCTCTTATACACATGTGTATGGGCAATATATAAAGCCTTTTGGTCCCCGAATGTGTGAAGAACTCTGTAATCGTCTCAGTAGATGCACCAACTTCATTTTTGAGGTTGCGGATCTTTCCTGTGGTGTAGATGGCTCCATCAACTCCAAACGTTTTACAAAGGATTCTGCTTCATCACGAAATCAGTTGCAAGTACGTATACGTTTAAAAACATTCACAATAGAGACAGGCTGCATTATTATTTTTACAAAAATGTTCGTATATTGTTGCTAAGTCCGTCTTTATAATTGTATTTGTTGGCTTGGTAAATAACCTATACAATTGTCTCCCTTAATTGTTCAACCCTACCATTGGTGTATTGACATGTTTTTGACAATGTATATGGTTGGCTACAGAATAGTTTCAGAGGCGGTGTTCTGTCGTGTCCGAGTCAATTCAAGACTATTCTAACAAGGAAGAAGGAGCTCAAGTGTGTTAAATGTAAGTGAACGTTTTTGCTAGGAAAAGGAAAAAGAGTAACACATGCTATTAGGATGTATTATTTTATCGACGGACGGATACATGCTTGAATATTTGTATGTATTTTAGGAATTGAGAATAGTCTTATTTCGTACACTTATCAAATAATATATCTATGTGTCTGACAAAGTTTGAGTACATGAAAATCGAGGAAAAGTTCCAGACGCTTTATTTTGTATGTCAATAGATTCTGCAATGAAAGAGGACGAAGTGACTGAAGGTTCACCGAAGACACGACTACTGATAGCAAGACTCTATTCAAATCCTAAAATAATGTTTCGTCAACTGTTCCTGAGTACCGGGTCTCTTAAAAATTACCGGTTTGTCAAAG
Organism: Haliotis cracherodii; assembly: GCF_022045235.1. Lineage (NCBI taxonomy): Eukaryota > Metazoa > Mollusca > Gastropoda > Lepetellida > Haliotidae > Haliotis > Haliotis cracherodii. Next base: position 15,336,331 of record NW_027266286.1, read on the forward strand.
TTAGGCGCGTATTAGCTATCGCCGTCGTCCAGACATCCAAACGAGTGTTAATAGCAGCATATTCAAAAATAATGTCTGTACATATAGACAGTTCTAAAATGACTGTTATACATAAAGGAATGAAAGTAAGATCAATGGCTGTAGATGAGGAAAAGGATATCCTGTTTGTGATGTCTTCTAGAAATGTAAAGAAGATGACATCAACTGGCCAACACCCACAATCTGCCTTTGCTTTGCCCAGAAGGCTCATGATATCTCCCCGTATGATTGTGCTTGATCCTTCACAAAATAGGATTTTTGCACGATCATATTATAAAATACTCTCTGTAACATATGAAGGTGCTAATATGCAAATACTACTTCAGGCAAAAGAAATATACACGTTATTATTTGATCCAGATCGGTCACTTCTTTATTACAACAGAGGGACTGAAATATTCAGTTTTTCTCTATCAATGAATATGAGTTCTAGGCTTCTGTCCATTTCATTCACACCAAAGAACATGGTCTATTTCAATAATGACTTTTATGTACAAGGGGCTGATGATGAAATTGGTGTAATAAAGGATTGGGAGTATAAGAAATTGACTAATATTTATGACAATCAGCGAAACGAAGTAATGATGTGCCTTATACAATGAATCACTTACTGTCATAGCTGAATGTGAAGTTATAATATCTACTTATAAGGTATTCTCGAGTATGTGTGTATTTCTGTCGTGGGTGTTGTATTTAGTATACAGTGTAACAACTTCTTCATCTTTACAGGAAACATAACATTTTTTTGCAATCACGTTAAGATAGTACCACATCAGTCATCAATGATGAGATCAGTGTAAGACAAAAACAATGAAAAACATATTAACACATACATGACATTTGAAGCATAAATATGATTGTATTTGGTTCCAAATTAATAATCGCATATACAATGCGCATATACAAACGCAGCAACGACCAAATGCATAATCCAGAAATCAATTCAGAAACGTAACAACACATGAGAACCAAGGTATCGAAGAGCTTACATGTTCTTCACGTGAAACGTCATTTATAGGATTATGAAAGTGGGGGCTATCTAATAACTGTTGAAGTGCACCGTCGGATGAGTGGAAGCAGGAGATTAGTAGTCGGCTGAAGCAAGGGTATACACTGTGTCGCCTCCATTTCCAGTTCAGGTGGTATGAATAAATTGGCGGAAATTGGCCACTGATGGTTATTGAACGATATCAGATCACGAAAATACCCCGAAGTTAAGAAAACTTCTTGTCCAAGTTACCTTGTTTTGACGTTGCCAATCCGAGTACCAAAACATATGCAAGAAGAGGGGCACAATGAGTGCCTATGGGGATGCCTACATTTTTGTCTACAAGTTGTCTCATAGGCACTGGACAAATGTTTTTAATTCCGTATTATTATTGTGAACACGTACATTATTTATAGTGGCAGTTATATTTTATATAACAGTATGTTCTTGTATTGCATTGAATGCTAAGTATGCTGATTTTATTGTGTAGCTATTGATTGAAAAAGGAATGTCAGTTGTTTTCATTTTTCATGAACGATATTGTCAATGTCTGATGAACATAGTGTTGATATGGATATGATATGACTTTGTTCTTATTGTTTAGAGTTAATATTGGTTTGTGAATGGAAATTGAAATTCAATATTGATAAGAGTGAAATTATAGTCTTTAGAAATAGTGGTCCATTAAGATTTCGTTACTTATCTGGAAATTGTTTCAAAATACAAATATCTTGGTGTCCATTTGTCATCTTCAGGTACATGGTTTTGATAATAAAAAAAACCTTGCCACAACAAACTTGAAAATTCTTTTAAACATGAAAGATTGTTCTTTCTTTATTTATTCCTACATTTTCCAACACGAAACTACCGTGCCTTAATCCCGAAATGAGTGACATTCATTACTAGTTTGGGTATAACACTGGGAAGAGTATTACGATAAGTGTAATGCAAAATGGAATAGTATCTTTGATGTTGCATAGTTCATTATTGATTTTCACGATAGAAAGCATTGAGTGATATGCGTATCTTCATTTGTATGTGCATGAGCTATGTACCTGGTCATTATTAGACTGTTTTTGTATGATAACATGTGTGTATATGTATTCATTGACATGACAACTTCTTTCTTTGTTGTTCTTGCAAATATTGATGTCCGTAAGCAATAAAGCATCGCCTGTTGATACAAAGGTTGTTTCTTAATGTTGACTGTCCAAATGGTCATTTTTATATTGCGACTTGTGGCTTTAATTGATACAGGGAGTCTGGCCAAAAACTTTTTGTGTCGCCTTACTTCATCAAGACGGAGGTTTCAAGTACCTCTTTGAACATAGCCCCCAAACATTTTGGAAAGGGGTACTATAAGGCAGTAGCTCTGGTAGTTTAAACATATTTAAGGGAAATATGATAGGGTGAGTGATTTGTTGTTTAACCCTGCACTCAGCAATATCCTAGCTATATGATTGCGGTCTGTAAATAATCGAGTTTGGGCCAGACAGTCAAGTGATTGACATCATGAGCATCGATCCACGCAATTGGGATCGATGACATGCAACAATGAAATCAGCGAGCCTGACCACCCGAACCCGTTAGTCGCCTCTTACGACAAGTATAGTCGCCTTTTATGGCAAGCCTGGGTTGCTGAAGACCTATTCTACCCCGGATCTTCATGCAGATCCGGCGTTTATGATATATTTATGATTTTATGTGACGTCATTCCAACAGTGTTTCAACGAGGCCGGACTATTGTTATTAACATATACTACAACTTATAAGCCAAGTTTCGGGATTTACAAACTTCAGTAGAGATAAAAACAGTAGCAAACATGAGTTCCTGAAGACCTATTCTAACCCGGACCTTCACGGGTGAATATGATGGGATAGTTCGCAATACCATCAGTTATATATATATAACGTTTTCCATTTCCAGAAAACCTTTCGGTCGTCTCATTTAAGAGGGACTCATCAATCGCACCAGGAAATACTAAACAGAGCTGTCTAATAGTTCGGCGCCTGATTACGTGTTTAGGTTCGTCAGCAACATACTCGTCACCAGAGTGGTAAATTGAATCACTGCGGGTTTTCCTCTCATAGCAGATTGATATGCCGTATACAAGTAAAATAAAGTTAAATGCGGCGTTAAACGATACCCACTCACTATAGGTCGGCTGTAAAATATACAGAGGAAGTGTTTTGTCGTGTCAAGCTCAATTCCTGACCATTCTGAAATGAGTCAAATGTAAGTGAACAGTTCTTCGCTCACCTGACTGAAAGTCAAGTGAACAAATGTGGCGCGTTCTACCTCCGCCTAACAGTCTTTGGCGTTTACACAGTCGAGAATCCTCGAAGCTGAAACATCAATGGTGTCGTTAAAGCTTGCCCCCAGCGTTTCCACACAATTACAAACATGGCCGCCATTGTGGCCATATTGAAAATGCCACTTTTTTACGTCATGTATCATTACGAAATATAATACCATGAATATGTATGTAGTGTCCCAATTGGCATATAAGACATCGTTTTGCGATTGTTTTTGTATTTTTCCCCACACAACCTATTTCGAGTGCTTATCCTTCTTTACTCTTGTATAACCTTGCTGATTTAAACACATTTCCCCAGAAACATTCAGGTGAGTTGCAAAGACTCGTGGCTTTGCTTTTTCATGTTGAATTGAATAAGAGTGTCTGTGACAATGTGTTGTGCAATATCACAGCTACGGCATCAGTGCCTCTTACAAGTAAAATATCTATAGAATGATTTTGACCCAGTCTTCCTACTATTAAAGTAACAACAACACATAAAAACAATAAATCTTTGGTTTTAAGCCCACTTTATACTTTTAGTATTGCTAAGCGTCTGATGTGTTAACATTCTTCTGCAGCTTTCATGGAAGGTCAGCAAAACTTGCTACACGAGCACCAAATATGAGGGCACCTATTGAATTTCAATCGTGAAGATCTGGGTTAGAATAGGTCTTCAGCAACCCATACTTGTCGTGAAAATGCTTATTTTACAAATTGACTGAAATTCGATCCATTTATGTTCCGAATTCCAAACATTTTTTTATGTTTTAATTTCATCACCCAGTGACTGAAAATGATAGGAAAACGAAAGTACGTTTCTATAGTTTTGGCTTCTAACACTAGAGGGGCGGTCAGGTAGCCTTGTGGTTATTGCTGGAATACTAAAAGTGGGGGAAAATCAAACACACACACTCACTCTGATACTAGGATAAATAGTCCTCTTAAAAATTGTTAGACAATCTGCACTTGGTTTCAGTCAATTTGTAAATTACTGAAATATTTAGACATTTTACACATTGACTGTAACATATACAAGCCAACAGGAACAAGAGGAACAAAAATGATTCTATCCAATGCAACAGCAAATGCAAATATCATAATTACGACCCACCGAAGGAGCCCCAGCGTCTCCATGTCACAACTTCTGAGGTACAATCAAGCATTCTGTTTCTACGAAGATTTATATCATGTAATAAATGTTATATTTGGGATAACACTGTCTTAGTAAAGTAAATATTCTAGTACTTTTTTGGGTTGAGTTCCATCCAAGATTCGAAACCACACTCCCAGTGTAAGGCACCTAATCAGCGATCTAACCCACTCAGCTATCGATGATTCCACACATATGAAGGTCCAACAAATGGTAGTATAGCCCTCGAGCCATGTGACGATTGTCTTTTTATTGCCCTAGGACCCCTGTGAGAGATTCCTGGTTAAAGATTGGTCCCCCTGCAGCAACACTTCCCAGGTTTCTTTTGACTGCCTTCAAAACACAACGAAGAAGCAATTTATAAAGATGTCATCTCATTTCTAAAATAGAAACCTGAAACAAACTCGCCAAGAAATTATTTTTCCAACTTAGTCGGGGCTAAGCAGTCACGAGTACATTTTTAAAGTGTATCACCTTCGCTTGATATATGTAAATATTTTCAGGCGAAAATACCTTTTGAAATAGACATAATATATTCAGTGTTTATTCCCACAAGGAGTTCATTCCTGTCATCAATAACCGAGAGGTTTAGTGATCGAGTGTAGCAAGAATTATGGTCATGTCAAATAGAAACAGCCCTGGCTTGAAATATAACTTACTGTGGGTCCCCGTGAGACTGTTACTGGTCAAAGAGTTTGTCAGTTGCAATATATCATCACAGTTTGAGGTTAAAACGTTGTCAGGCAAGTATATGTGAATGTGCCATGGGATATTGTCATCTCTGTCTGTCTGTCTGTCTGTCTGTCTTCGCGCGTGTGTGCCTGTGTGTAAGTATGTGTCAAGGAAATCGAGGAAAACGTTCAGTCACTTTCTTTTGTATGTCAACAGATTCCGTAACGAAAGAAGACGAAGTGATTGAAGGTTCATCGAAGATACAACTAATGATAGCAAGACTCCATTCAAATCGTAACATAGTGTTTTGTCAACTGTTCCTTGGTAATGGTTCTGTTAAACTTTACCCATTTTTCGGCTAAAGACGGGTGTCAGTTGTCGCCGTCGTCCAGAAATTAAAACGACTGTTGATCGCAGCAAATAGAGACATAATATGATGACGTTTTTCAAAATCTAAACATATCAGCACATAAACGACGTGTGAAGCATGTACAGGATGTTTGGAATCATCAAAACGCAGCAACGACCAAATGCTTAATCCACACAACAATACAGAACAGCACATGAGATCCACGATATGGATACACGTGACACATCATTAATATGATCATGACATTCAGGATGTATGTTAGCAACTGTTAAGTTGTATGGCAGGACCTTTGGAAGCAAAGGATTAGTTTGTTTGCTTGTTGTTTTACGCCGTTGTTTTACGTTGATATTCCAGCTATATGACGGCAGTCTGTAAATAATCCTCGTTTTACCAAACAATCCAGTGATTGACATCATGAGCATCAATCCACGCAATTGGGATACGATGACATGCATCAACCAAGTCAGCGAGCCTGACCACCCGATCCCGTTAGTCGCCTCTTACAACAAGCATTGTCGCCTTTTATGGCAAGCATGGGTTCTCAAGTAGTATTCCTAAACATTACGATTATTAAGATTTATGATTACCGCCAGTGTCCACACGGTCTATCATGTGATGTCTTACGAATGGCATGTTATTTAATGTAATCCAATACACTTTGTCATAAACATGATGTAACCATTTGATATTAATAAAAATAAAAATATGAAATAAAAATATGAAATAAAAATGTCACCAGCTGCTAACTTATCTCAGATAAACACGGATTCTACTCAAGTCTTGTCGTCTTTGACATTTCTACAATATAAAGTTTTATTTTGGCGCTTAATGGATGCTAATATTACTGTGACGCACATTTAAGATGGTTTACGTTATACAGTGGACCCAACTGCGCATACATTCTTAACACTTATGCAAAATAAAGTAGTTCCGGGTCAATAAATAAATACACAATTATTTATCAACGAGACTTAATTTCACTAATTTAATATCAGAAATGACTTTAAGTCAACAACATTCGTTACTTGTTAGAGTATTGTTTGATTCATAAGCCTAAAACAAATTAATATAAAACGTTGCGCATTAATACTTGTGTGTGAACAACATTCAAAATAGAAACTGTGAGAGGTGACCGCAGATGGCTATTGCCGGATTTATTAAATGTGAAGAATGCCAAATTGTTGAAAATGCCTCGTGACATTAAGCCAATGGTTGACCTGGACTTGGACCGGGAGAACATTGCCAGGTTGGCGGAGTTTTCTAACTCAACAGTTTCATCGGCTGAAATGGTCTCAGAAGGTCGGCAGGACGGTTACATTGTACTGGATGATGTACCTTGAGAGGAGGAACTTGAAACAGACTTGTCCTTGGTTTTTTATACCAGTACATGCCCGGGTATAACTTCCGACACTTTCGACATTCAGTGCTTGGATATAAGTGACCCTTACACAATGAGGGGTGAATGTGCAACTTAATTTTGCATGTTGGATAGTGTGTTTGTTATTGGCCGGAACTGCTGCTGGGGTAGGGGTTTGCTTAAATACAAAACTCGGTCATTCAACATTGCATTGGACTGTTTTTACGCAGAACTGTTTTTCTGCATTGTGATAACATTTCTGTATGAGCAGTTTTAAACACTGATTCTAGCCAATTCTGGTTGGCTTTGACATAGAATGTACGAAGTGGTTGAGTGACTTCGAATTCACATAGAAAAAGAAAAGATTTCAAAACCCAAAGACATCCTATCTATATGGTGTTCACAACTATTCACTGCCAATTTCCTGTAATAAAAATCTGTTAGCTATGGTAAGCCCAACGTCCGTCCGCCTCCGTGGTCTAGTAGTAAAGCTTCCGCCCGGAGTACGGGGTTCGATGGTACTTCTTACAGTCAGACAACATGACAGTCTGCATGTTACAATTTTAATACTGTTAATTTTTAGGAGCATATTTTAAAAAAAAACGCATTGTGAAAAGATATCCAAACTTCATCCTTCTAATTCTAACATAAACAAAACAAAACAAAAGTGGAAACTACAAACTCACACTATTATCGTCCTGTGACACCCATTTGCCCCTCAACATGATGCTATTTGAATCTTGGTTATTAATTTATATCATGTTAAAGTTAAGTATTGACCTAATTGTTGATCATATGTTCTAAGACATGTTTATTACCATGAGCCATGTGATAGGTGTTGACATGGAGAATTTGGGTTTGTTGCCAGCAAATATGGTAAACAGGGTGGTTGTTATATTTTTATATTTGTACAATAATCTAACCTTTTTTTAACATATGAAAATGCACATATATTAACTCAATAGCGGTCAATGGAGAGACCCTGAAAGTCGATTTTAAGAATACAGTGGTTGTTATTCATAAACAAGAGTCACGTATTCATCATCTGTCATAATCGTTTCGACATTTGGCACCGGAAATGGAAAGTTGCCCAAGGAGACAATTCTGTCCATTTTTCCTGAGGGTTTTCCAATGGACCCTGTAGGGAATTCACCTATTTTAATTTTAAGATTCCACATAACTTTCCTATAAAAATTCAGAGGTTCAGCACAATTTGTGAAAAATGAAAGCAAATGCCATCTGAAGTAAATTGAGAAAGAAATATGTGAACTGATGAGCTTCCTCGTTGATAACATCTACTTAAAATTTGGGAGTAAGACAGATAGACAAGAAGGAGGTATCTCCATGGGCACCAAATGTTCACTCCTGCTTGCGGATCTGTTTCTTTATGCATATGAATCGGAATTCCATCTCGGATTGGAAAAGTCATAACTTAAGTTGGCCAAAAAGCTTAACTTAAGCCTCAGGTATATCGATGATCTGATATCGTTCAAAAGCCATCACATATCCAATTCCCATCCACTGATTTACTGTCCTGAACTAGAAATAAAGGAGACCGCCTCTTCTGTTTCATACTTAGATCTATGCATAAAGATGTTTCAGAAATACAAAAAAAAGCTCCACAAGACTGTATGACAAGATGGATGACTTCAACTTTCAAAACATCAACTTTCCTTTCATGTCGAGCAATATTCCAGCAGCTCCAGCATTTGGTGTTCACATTTCGCAACAACTGAGATACAATCAGCTATGCCATTTCTACCAAGATTTCAAAGAATGTCATACAACTCTTGCTCAGGAGGTGTTTGATCAAGGTTACAACATTCAAGGCCTCAGTAAAGCTTTCAAAAAGTTTTATGGTAGACATGGGGATGACATCAGTGACAAAAATGATGTCTGATGCAATTCCTTATTTTAACTTGTAGCATATGGTCCCATGTTTTTCAGGTGAACAACCGACTTGCCTTTGTATGTATTTGTGACAGGTCCCACCGGTGGGGCAGGATACCCTCACCATATCGAGAACACATAGTATCATCACTATTTGAGATTGATTCATAAACACATGCTCATGAAATAGCCGAAATCGCCCAATCGACTCTGGTTTATGCAGATTTCTATTAGATATGGAAAGGGTTTTGTCGCTTTTTTTTAACGTCTCAGATCTACATCACTTTGAGGGTTTCCTTTCACATCAGGTTGACATGTCATGGCATAAGCAAAATCATATAAGGTTAAAAGCGTCATTAAACAAAACAAACTCGCAATAGGTCGACAGTAACACATACAGAGGTTTTCTGTTGTGTGAAGATCAGTCCACGATCATTTTGGAATGAGTCAGTCAAAGGCAAGTGAATAGGTTTTCTTGCTCACCTGAGTAAAAGTCAAGTGAACCATTCTCATTGTGCGTAGTACATTTGTCTGAACGTCGTTAACGTTAACAAGGTCTATAACTCCTCTAGGGCTACACGGCCTATGGAGCTGAAACAGCTATGGTGTCGGCATGTGTTTTTACCATGTATGTGGTTTACGAAATTACATATGAGACATCGTTTTGCATTGTTTTTGTGCCAATGACACTTTGACATCAATAATATAATGTTGGTTTGTATTCTTTCATCAAAAGTCAAATAGATATCGTGTCGAGTAATATTCCAGTCGCTCAAACCTTTGGTGTGTCCCTTTCCCATCTTTTGAACTACAGAATTGTACAATGAGCTCATATTGAATATGAAATTGGTTTTGTTGTTTTTGTTTCTAAGAACCTTTCTACGGATAGCTATAGTTAATGTGTTCAGACCAAATCGTTGGGATTCAAAGTAGACACACAATTGCCTGATGGTGTCCATAGCTTCCACAGTTCCACAGGACCCTAGTGAGAAATTCCCTTGTACCTATTGGCCCCCATACAACGACACTTATCTTGTTTTGGGTGACTACATTAAAACACAAAATAAAAAAGCAATTTATTTAGATGTCATTTCAGTTCCAAAACACACGCCTGAAAGAAGATCGCCAAGAGATTTATAACTGACGCACACATTTAACAAACACTCATGTACTCGGTAGTCATAAAAAAACCATTATTTTCAAGAGTAGCCCATTTGCTTGACATATCTAACTGTTTTCAGGCTAAAAAACTGGTCAAGTATCAATCACATATTCAGAGTTCATTCCCACAAGCAAGTCATCAATAACCGAGACGTTTACTGATAGAGTGTAGCAAGAATTGTCTACGTCCAATGTACAAAGCCATAGCTTGAAATATAACTATAATGTGTGCCCTCGTGTAAGGGTTACAAGACAAAGAGAATGTCCACTTGCAATATTTCATCGCCATTTGATCAGCTAAAACATTGTCAGGCAAAAGTCTTTTCTTTGAAACAAAAGTCTTTTCTTTGAATAAATAATAATAATAATACTTTCTAGCGAATGGACACGAGCCACGAAGTGTTTTACAACTTCCCACAAAACGGGTTTGTCGTTTACAAACGGTACACAAACCATCACACAATGGAGTGACGAACTGTTTAACTAGAACTCGAAATTCGTTGAAAAGGTAGCTACGAGTACTGGAAGACCAGCCCATTGAATTACAAGTTTCTCAAGGAATATTTGAGAAAAATATGATGGAATACTATACTACTCAAAATTTGATAAGGATCGTAGATATTTTTCTGAATAAAAAAACAAAATAACTGCATAACTGGCAATATTGTGTTCAAGTGAAATCAAAAACGTCTCCAACACACTTGCACGTGCATTTCATGCCATGGGAAATGCGTTTCACATCACAGTTCATGCTTTTGCTACCATTGCACGATTTCCAATCAGGCAACGGTGTCTGATTCATTCTGAAACTTTAAACTCAATTGAGTGTTTACACTACGTTTATCTACGCAATGCCCCCTCAACGTGTAAGGCGTCGCCTGACGACAGAACAGCTGGGCAGATGTATTGGAATGTTTGATGCTGGCTATTCACAACGTGACGTTGCCAATGCACTAAACGTCAGCCAGAGCGTTGTAAGCAGGGCCTGGTCCCGACAGCAAAATTTTGGTACAGCAGCACACCGACATGGGGGTGGTCATCAGAGGTCGACAACCCAACGCCAAGATCATTTTGTGGCTCTTCAGGCACGACGTCATCCCTTCTGGACAGCAACCAGCCTACGTAACGACCTCCTGGACGCCTCGGGGGTGAATGTGTCCACTCAGACGATACGGAATCGTCTTCACAATGCAGGTCTCTACTCGGGAAGGGCATGTGTCCGAATCCCCTTGACTGTTCGACACCGGCGGGAGCGATTGGAATGGGCTGAAGATCATCTCACTTGGACACATCCAGTTCTGTTCACCGATGAGTCCAGGTATTGTTTGGACTTTACAGACAGGAGGCAGCGGGTGTAGCGACGACAACGTGAACGTTTCCATGATGCCAACATCAGTGAACATGACCGTTATGGTGGTGGTTCCATCATGGTCTGGGGTGGAATCAACAGAGATGGAAGGACAGATCTTCATGTCCTGGAGAGAGGAACAATGACGGGGGTGAGGTACCGGGATGAGATCCTCGATGTGTACGTCAGACCCTACGCTGGTGCTGTTGGCCCTGAGTTCATCCTGATGTATGATAACGCCCGTCCTCATCGCGCCAGGGTGGTTGAGCAGTACCTTGAGCAGGAGACAATTGTCCGCATGGATTGGCCAGCGCGCTCGCCGGACTTGAACCCGATTGAGCATGTCTGGAACATGCTGCAGGTTGCCCTTTCACGCCGTAGAGCACAACCCACGACTTTGGCAGAGCTCGGACATGCCCTCGTGGAAGAGTGGAACAACCTTCCCATTGGGAACATCCGGGTGCTTATTGACAGCATATCTCGACGTTGTCAGGCCGTCATTGATGCAAGGGGAGGTCATACTCGATATTGACACTTCATCGACTAAGTGTAATGATGGACTATCCCTCATAACTGTGTAATTCTTTCTCTTGTTTGCTGTTAACATTTTTTAATGAAATGCCTTTTGGTGTTTGCAGATTTCAAACATTCCATATTGATACAAGTTCATGCCGTTCATGAATTTTCATTCATAACATGATTAAACACGTTTCTGAGTCAGAGTCATGTCTTTTGTTATGTTTGTGGTAACTTACACACATATCACCTAGTGATCCTTATCAAATTTTGAGTAGTATATGTAGTTCTTAGTATAACTTTAGTGATATGTAGTTTTACCACTGCCTCCTATACACATGTGTATCGGCAAAACATAAAGCCTTTTGGTCCAAGATTGTGTCAAGAACTATGTAATCGTGTCGGTAGATGCACCAGCTTTATTTTTGATGTTGCGGATCTTTCCTGTGGTGTAGATGGCTCTATCAACTCTAAACGTTCTACAAAGAATTCGGTCTTATCAAGAGATCAGTTGCAGGTATGTTTAAAACATTTACGATAGAGACAGGAATGCACTATTATTCTTACAAAAATGTTCGTAGGTCGTTGCTTAGTCCGTCTTTATAATTGTATTTGTTGGCTTGGTAAATAACCTATACAATTGTCTCCCTTAATTGTTCAACCCTACCATTGATGTATTGACATGTTTTTGACAATGTATATGGTTGGCTACAGAATAGTTTCAGAGGCGGTGTTCAGTCGTGTCCGGGTCAATTCAAGACTATTCTAACAAGGAAGAAGGAGCTCAAGTGTGTTAAATGTAAGTGAACGTTTTTGCTAGGAAAAGGAAAAAGAGTAACACTTGCTATTAGGATGTATTATTTTATCGACGGACGGATACATGCTTGAATATTTGTATGTATTTTAGGAATTGAGAATAGTCTTATTCCGTACACTTATCAAATAATATATATATGTGTCTGACAAAGTTTGAGTACATGAAAATCGAGGAAAAGTTCCAGACGCTTTATTTTGTATGTCAATAGATTCTGCAATGAAAGAAGACGAAGTGACTGAAGGTTCAACGAAGACACGACTACTGATAGCAAGACTCTATTCAAATCCTAAAATAATGTTTCGTCAACTGTTCCTGAGTACCGGGTCTCTTAAAACTTACCGGTTTGTCAAAGTTAGGCGCGTATTAGCTATCGCCGTCGTCCAGACATCCAAACGAGTGTTAATAGCAGCATATTCAAAAATAATGTCTGTACATATAGACAGTTCTAAAATGACTGTTATACATAAAGGAATGAAAGTAAGATCAATGGCTGTAGATGAGGAAAAGGATATCCTGTTTGTGTTGTCTTCTGGGAATTTAAAGAAGATGACATCAACTGGCCAACACCCACAATCTGCCTTTGCTTTGCCCAGAAGGCTCATGATATATCTTCGTACGATTGTGCTTGATCCTTCACAAAATAGGATTTTTGCACGATCATATTATAAAATACTCTCTGTAACATATGAAGGTGCTAATATGCAAATACTACTTCAGGCAAAAGAAATATACACGTTATTATTTGATCCAGATCGGTCACTTCTTTATTACAACAGAGGGACTGAAATATTCAGTTTTTCATTATCAATGAATATGAGTTCTAGGCTTCTGTCCATTTCATTCACACCAAAGAACATGGTCTATTTCAATAATGACTTTTATGTACAAGGGGCTGATGATGAAATTGGTGTAATAAGGGATTGGGAGTATAAGAAATTGACTAATATTTATGACAATCAGCGAAACGAAGTAATGATGTGCCTTATACAATGAATCACTTACTGTCATAGCTGAATGTGAAGTTATAATATCTACTTATAAGGTATTCTCAAGTACGTGTGTATTTCTGTCGTGGGTATTGTATTTAGTATACAGTGTTACAACTTCTTCATCTTTACAGGAAACATAACATTTTTATGCAATCACGTTAAGATAGTACCACATCAGTCATCAATGATGAGATCAGTGTAAGACAAAAACAATGAAAAACATATTAACACATACATGACATTTGAAGCATAAATATGATTGTATTTGGTTCCAAATTAATAATCGCATATAGAATGCGCATATACAAACGCAGCAACGACCAAATGCATAATCCGGAAAACAATTCAGAAACGTAACAACACATGAGAACCAAGATATCGAAGAGCTTACATGTTCTTCAAGTGACACGTCATTTATAGGATTATGAAAGTGGGGGCTATCTAATAACTGTTGAAGTGCATCGTCGGATGACTGGAAGCAGGAGATTAGTAGTCGGCTGAAGCAAGGGTATACACTGTGTCGCCTTCATTTCCAGTTCAGGCGGTATGAATAAATTGGCGGAAATTGGCCACTGATGGTTATTGAACGATATCAGATCACGAAAATACCCCGAAGTTAAGAAAACTTCTTGTCCAAGTTACCTTGTTTTGACGTTGCCAATCCGAGTACCAAAACATATGCAAGAAGAGGGGCACAATGAGTGCCTATGGGGATGCCTACATTTTTGTCTACAAGTTGTCTCATAGGCACTGGACAAATGTTTTTAATTCCGTATTATTATTGTGAACACGTACATTATTTATAGTGGCAGTTATATTTTATATAACAGTTTGTCCTTGTATTGCATTGAATGCTAAGTATGCTGATTTTAATTTATTGTGTAGCTATTGATTGAAAAAAGAATGTCAGTTGTTTTCATTTTCATGAACGATATTGTCAATGTCTGATGAACATAGTGTTGATATGGATATGATATGACCGGGGTCTTATTGTTTAGAGATAATATTGGTTTGTTCTAGCACACACCTATGGGTTTACATAAACGTCTGCATAAATTGACTATTTACTGTTGTGAATGGAAATTGAAATTCAATCTTGATAAGAGTGAAATTATAGTCTTTAGAAATAGTGGTCCATTAAGATTTCGTTACTTATCTGGAAATTGTTTCAAAATACAAATATCTTGGTGTCCATTTGTCATCTTCAGGTTCTTGGTTTTGACGATAAATAAAACCTTGCCACAACAAACTTGAAAATTCTTTTAAACATGAAAGCAAAGATTTTGATTAAAAATGCCTGGGTTTTCATCCGTCTTTATATGTTGATAAGATTGTTCTTTCTTTATTTATTCCTACATTTTCCAACACGAAACTACCGTGCCTTAATCCCGAAATGAGTGACATTCATTACTAGTTTGGGTATAAGACTGGGAAGAGTAATACGATAAGTGTAATGCAAAATGGAATAGTATCTTTTATGTTGCAGAGTTCATTATTGATTTTCACGATAGAAAACATTCAGTGATATGCGTATCTTCATGTGTATGTGCATGTGCTGTGTACCTGGTCATTATTAGACTGTTTTTTGTATGATAACATGTGTGTATATGTATTCATTGACATGACAACTTCTTTCATGGTTGTTCTTGCAAATATTGATGTCCGCAAACAATAAAGCAACGCCTGTTGATACAAAGGTTGTTTCTTAATGTTGACTGTCCAAATGGTCATTTTTATATGGCGACTTGTGGCCATAATTGATACAGGGAGTCTGGCCAAAATCTTTTTGTGTCGCCTTACTTCATCAAGGCCGAGGTTTCAAGTACCTCATTGAACATAGCCCCCAAACAATTTGGAAAGGGGTACTATAAGGCAGTACCTCTGTTACTTTAAACATATTTAAGGGAAATATGATAGGGTGAGTGAGTTTGTTGTTTAACCCTGCACTCAGCAATATCCTAACTATATGACGGCGGTCTGTAAATAATCGAGTTTGGGCCAGACAGTCAAGTGATTGACATCATGAGCATCGATCCACGCAATTGGGATCGATGACATGCAACAATGAAATCAGCGAGCCTGACCACCCGAACTCGTTAGTCGCCTCTTACGACAAGCATAGTCACCTTTTACGGCAAGCCTGGGTTGCTGAAGACCTATTCTACCCCGGATCTTCACGCAGATCCTGCTTTTATGATATATTTATGATTTTATGTGACGTCATTCCAACAGTGTTTCAACGAGGCCGGACTATTGTTATTAACATATACTACAACTTATAAGCCAAGTTTCGGGATTTACAAACTTCAGTAGAGATAAAAACAGTAGCAAACATGAGTTGCTGAAGACCTATTCTAACCCGGACCTTCACGGGTGAATATGATGGGATAGTTTGCAATACCATCAGTTATATATATATATAACGTTTTCCATTTCCAGAAAACCTTTCGGTCGTCTCATTTAAGAGTGACTCATCAATCGCACCAGGAAATACTAAACAGATTTGTCTAATAGTTCGGCGCCTGATTACGTGTTTAGGTTCGTCAGCAACATACTCGTCACCAGAGTGGTAAATTGAATCACTGCGGGTTTTCCTCTCATAGCAGATTGATATGCCGTATACAAGTAAAATAATGTTAAATGCGGCGTTAAACGATACCCACTCACTATAGGTCGGCTGTAAAATATACAGATGAAGTGTTTCGTCGTGTCAAGCTCAATTCCTGACCATTCTGAAATGAGTCAAATGTAAGTGAACAGTTCTTCGCTCACCTGACTGAAAGTCAAGTGAACAAATGTGGCGCGTTCTACCTCCGCCTAACAGTCTTTGGCGTTTACACAGTCGAGAATCCTCGAAGCTGAAACATCGTTAAAGCTTGCCCCCAGCGTTCCCAGTTCCCACACAAATACAAACATGGCCGCCATTGTGGCCATATTGAAAATGCCACTTTTTTACGTCATGTATCATTACGAAATATAATACCATGAATATATATGTAGTGTCCCAATTGGCATATGAGACATCGTTTTGCGATTGTTTTTGTATTTTTCCCCACACAACCTATTTCGAGTGCTTATCCTTCTTTACTCTTGTATAACCTTGCTGATTTAAACACATTTCCCCAGAAACATTCAGGTCAGTTGCAAAGACTCGTGGCTTTGCTTTTTCATGTTGAATTGAATAAGAGTGTCTGTGACAATGTGTTGTGCAATATCACAGCTACGGCATCAGTGCCTCTTACAAGTAAAATATCTATAGAATTTTTTTGACTATTAAAGTAACAACTCTTGTGCCTTTCTGCAAGAGCCATACACATAAAAACAATAAATCTTTGGTTTTAAGCCCACTTTATACTTTTGGTATTGCTAAGCATCTGATGTATTAACATTCTTTTGCAGCTTTCATGGAAGGTCAGCAAAACTTGCTACACGAGCACCAAATATGAGGGCACCTATTGAATTTCAATCGTGAAGATCTGGGTTAGAATAGGTCTTCAGCAACCCATGCTTGTCGTAAAAATGCTTATTTTACAAATTGACTTAAATTCGATCCATTTATGTTATTGTTATTACGAATTCCAAACATTTTTTATGTTTTAATTTCATCACCCAGTGACTGAAAATGATAGGAAAACGAAATTCAAAGTACGTTTCTATAGTTTTGGCTTCTAACACTAGAGGGGCGGTCAGGTAGCCTAGTGGTTATTGCTGGATTATTCCTAAAAGCGGGGGAAAATCAAACACACTCACTCACTCTGATACTAGGATAAATAGTCCTCTTAAAAATTGTTAGACAATCTGCACTTGGTTTCAGTCAATTTGTAAATTACTGAAATATTTAGACATTTTACACATTGAGTGTAACATATACAAGCCAACAGGAACCAGAGGAACACAAATGATTCTAGCCAATGCAACAGCAAATGTAAATATCATAATTACGACCCACCGAAGTTTTATGTATAAATTTGGGCAGCTTCCTTGTTCGAGGAATGTATCCGTGAATATTCACATATAGGAACAATATCCCATACGTATGCAGCTGTACAAATAAACTTATTCGACATCACGTGGCTCTGTTAAAATCAAATTTTAAAAAATATAAGTATAGCGTTCCTGGATATTATAACCCGTGTTCGTTTCTCAACTGATCACTAAGTTTGTTTCAGATGTTTCACAAAGGTGTCAAGTCTCATCGGTCAGCTAAGATAGCACATGTGACAATTATGTTCATGATGTCAATGGTTGTTTAAAAATATCCATGGAGTTAGAAAGCAATGAACAATCAAGGAACATATTATCGGCTAATCATTTGAACCAAGTATGTTGTTTTTTCATCGGCACTTCACGCCATTATATGAGTGTATTCCGTCTGCTTTAGTAAACCTACACATGAAAACACTTACTTTTGACAAATCCACTGTGCAAGATAACTATTGGTTAATCTAAGACAAAATTGTTATGGATGAGCAACTTCTTTATTATAATTGTTATCAAGCAAATGATAACGGTGTTAGAATCTACACCGAAACGTCGCCCAATTGTAATAAAGAAGTTGCTCATCCATAACAATTTTGTCTTAGTTACCATCCCAACTTCTAAATGACACTCAAAGAAGTTATTGGTTCATCAATGAACGTACTTTCTGTGGAACTTTTGATGGCGAGGAATGATCCGTTTACAAAAAAGTAAATGAACTGATCACTCCTCTTGCTGGGCTGCCACGTGAATATTATATAACATACATTTCACCTCAATTCAAACCTGGATTCAGATGAAATAATTACCCCAGACACAAGACATGCCAAATGGGAACCTTTGTCAGGCAATCTGAGTGGTGCTACCACTAACTATACCTGTAAAAGGATCATTAACTGAGCTACAGGTGAATGGCAACAAAGACACATGTGTAGGGTTATGCCAGAACAAGAGATATTATCCGCAATAAATTAATAGTTACAGTTTGATTGAATTTTTTAAAACATGGGAGACGGGGGGGGGGGGGGGCATTGTATTTTTAACGTTGTATTTTGTTCTTATCAACCTACTTAAGGCATATGTGTACAATTGCTGTCGGTGGGTGCTATTCACATCCATCATGTGTGTTCAGTAGGGCTACGTGTACGGAGTATTTCATCAGGTAAAGAAAGTAGGAACACTCATATCATCGATACTTCTATTTCTAGGAATTTGAGGGCATTAGAATAATGTTAGGCTAGTTGTTTTGTTGTCAGGCGGGAGCGGATGAAAATCTATCAATTAAAGTAGCGAATATGGTATCGTATTAAAAAACATCATAAAATTGCCTCATTGAGAAACTCACTGGTCTGTGATTATTTCTGTAACTGACAATGTAGCCGCGCATACCTGCAATACTGCTGATGCGGCTGTATGCGATAGTACTCACTCACTCACTGACGGTGATAGTTTTGTTTCCAGCTTTCAGACACATTAATGTGTTCACTATCATTGGACATTCATGTACACAATTTCTTTTGTTAGTTTATATTGAGCATGTTGAGGGTTTTAATATAAAGTTCATAGGAAAGTGTCACAACGGGAGAGGACCCTACTCTATTCCACACAGGACTTTGTGTTTGTAAATTACATAGCATTTTCAAGCTCAAGTCATAATTTTGCTGAATGCTACTTGGAGAATGAAGAGCGTGAATGAAGCATGACCAAAGGACTACTAACGTGCACATGCGCCTTGACCTATGATATAACGCATGCGCACGGACAGCGTCTAAAACGCGAGATCGCGTTCTCGTGTTTTTGTGGCCTAATTTGACAAGTCGAGATTGCGAGATTGCGACATTTTGCATCATGTCCAAATGTCGCATTCTCGCGTTGTCGACTTGTGACAAAACGTGCTATGTGCCAAAAACACGAGAAAGCGAGATCGCGAGAACGCGAGATTTGGGCCAAATCTCGCGTTCTCGCGATCTCGCATTCTCGTGTTTTTGGGCATATTTAGCTCGTTTCCAAAGGTCGAGATCACGAGAATGCGAGATCGCGAGAATGTCCCTTACAGTATTCCATAGTTTTACGCCGATTTTAGCAATATTCCGGGAATTCCAAGCCAATGAGTTCGCATAAACACCCCACGTTATCGTCAATGACGTGTATATAACAAAACTATAATGTTGTTTTAAATTATTTAATGGAAGTTAATATGCATGACGCGTTAAATAATATTCAAGCTGCTCCATGTCACAACTTTTGAGGTACAATCAAGCATTCTGTTTCTACGAAGATTTATATCATGTAATAAATGTTATATTTGGGATAACACTGTCTTAGTAAAGTAAATATTCTAGTACTTTTTTGGGTTGAGTTCCATCCAAGATTCGAAACCACACTCCCAGTGTAAGGCACCTAATCAGCGATCTAACCCACTCAGCTATCGATGATTCCACACACATGAAGGTCCAACAAATGGTAGTATAGCCCTCGAACCATGTGACGATTGTCTTTTTATTGCCCTAGGACCCCCGTGAGAGATTCCTGGTTAAAGATTGGTACCCCTGCAACATCACTTCACAGGTTTCTTTTGACTGCCTTCAAAACATAATGAAGAAGCAATTTATAAAGATGTCATCTCATTTCTAAAATAGAAATCTGAAACAAGCTCGCCAAGAAATTTGTTTTCCAACTTAGTCGGGGCTAAGCAGTCACGAGTACATTTTTAAAGTGTATCACCTTCGCTTGATATATGTAAATATTTTCAGGCGAAAATACCTTTTGAAATAGACATCATATATTCATTGTTTATTCTCACAAGGAGTTCATTCCTGTCATCAATAACCGAGAGGTTTACTTATCGAGTGTAGCAAGAATTATGGTCATGTCAACTAGAAACAGTCCTGGCTTGAAATATAACTTACTGTGGGCCCCCGTGAGACTGTTAATGGTCAAAGAGTTTGTCAGTTGCAATATATCATCACAGTTTGAGGTTAAAATGTTGTCAGGCAAGTATATGTGAATGTGCCATGGGATATTGCCATCCCTGTCTGTCTGTCTTCGCGCGTGTGTGTCTGTTTGTATGTATGTGTCAAGGAAATCGAGGAAAACTTTCAGTCACTTTCTTTTGTGTGTCAACAGATTCAGTAACGAAAGAAGACGAAGTGATTGAGGGTTCATCGAAGATACGACTAATGATCAAATCGTAACATAGTGTTTTGTCAACTGTTCCTTGGTAATGGTTCTGTTAAACTTTACCCATTTTTCGGCTTATGGCGGGTGTCAGTTGTCGCCGTCGTCCAGAAATCAGAACGACTGTTAATCGCAGCAAATAGAGACATAATGTTTTTTCGTATAGACATTTAACACGTAACTGTCTTACAGGGAAGAGTCAGGGTAAAATCAACGGCTGTAGCTGAGGAAAAGAATATCCTGTTTGTAATATTTTGGGGTATTGTGAAGAATATGACATATGACATCAACTGGCCAACGCTCACAAATTGCCTTCGCTTTCGTTTTCCTCAGGGGGCTCAAGCCCCGTACGATTGTGCTTGATCCTTCTCAAAATATGATTTGTGCACAATCATATAATTTAATACTCTCGGTAACATATGAAGGTGCTAATATGCAAATACTACTTAAGGTACAAGAGATATTCATGTTATTATTTGATCAAGATCGGTCACTTCTTTATTACAACAGAGGGACTGAAATATTCAGTTTTTCTTAATCAGTGAATATGTATCTGAGCATATATTTGATGGTACTTGTTACAGTCAGACAACATGACAGTCTGCATGTTACAATTTTAATACTGTTAATATCTAGGCGCATATTTCAGAAAAAAAACGCATTGTGAAAAGATATCCCCCTTTATCTTTCTAATTCTTACAAAAACAAAACAAAAGTGGAAACTACAAACTCACACTATTATCGTCCTGTGACACCCATTTGCCCCTCAACATGATGCTATTTGAATCTTGGTTATTAATGTATATCATGTTAAAGTAAAGTATTGACCTAATTGTTGATCATATGTTCTAAGACATGTTTATTTCCATGAGCCATGTGATTGGTGTTGACATCGAGAATTTGGGTTTGTTGCCAGCAAATATGGTAAACAGGGTGGTTGTTATATTTTTATATTTGTACAATAATCTACCTATTTGTAAACATATGAACATGCACATATTAACTCAATAGGGGTCAATGGAGAGACGCTGAAAGTCGATTTTAAGAATACAGTGGTTATTATTCATAAACAAGAGTCACGTATTCAGCGTCTGTCATAATCGTTTCGACATTTGGCACCGGAAATGGAAAGTTGCCCAAGGAGACAATTTTGTCCATTTTGTCCTGGTTTTTTTCCAAAGGACCCTGTAGGGAATTCACCTATTTTAATTTTAAGATTCCACATCTTTCAAAACGTGGTAACCACAGAACGTATAAAAATTCAGAGGTTGCCCAAGGAGACAATTCTGTCCATTTTGTCCTGAGGGTTTTCCAAAGGACCCTGTAGGGAATTCACCTATTTTAATTTTAAGATTCCACATCTTTCAAAACGTGGTAACCACAGAACCTATAAAAATTCAGAGGTTCAGCACAATTTGTGAAAAATGAAAGCAAATGCCATCTGAAGTAAATTGAGAAAGAAATATGTGAACTGATGAGCTTCCTCGTTGATAACATCTACGTAAAATTTGGGAGTAAGACAAATAGACAAGAAGGAGGTATCTCCATGGGCACCAAGTGTTCACTCTGTTTCTTTATACATATGAATCGGAATTTCATCTCGGATTGGCAAAGTCGAAACATAAGTTGGCCAAGAAGCTTAACTTAAGCCTCAGGTATATCGATGATCTGATATCGTTCAATAACCATCACATATCAAATTCCCATCTACTGATTTACCCACCTGAACTAGAAATAAAGGAGACCAGTGAGACCGGCTCTTCTGTCTCATGCATAAAGATGATTCAGAATTACAACAACAAAAACTGTATGACAAGATGGATGACTTCAACTTTCAAAACGTCAACTTTCCCTTAATGTCGGGCAATATTCCAGCACTTCCAGCATTCACATTTCACAACTTTTGAGATACAATCAGGCATGCTATTTCTACCAAGATTTCAAAGAATGTCATACAACTCTTGCAAGGTGTTTGATCAAGGTTACAACATTCAAGGCCTCAGGAAAGCTTTCAAAAGGTTTTATGGTAGACGTGTGGATGACATCAGTGACAAACATAATGTCCGATGCAATTCCTTAATTTAAATTTGTGGCATATTATCCCGTGTTTTTCAGGTGAACAATTGACTTGCCTTTGTATGTATTTGTGACAGGTCCCACCGGTGGGGAAGGATACCCTCACCATATCGGGAACACATGGTATCATCACTATTTGAGAGTAAGTCATAAACACATGCTCATGAAATAGTCGAAATCGTCCAATCGACTCTGGTTTATGCAGATTTCTATTAGATATGGAAAGGGTTTTGTCGCTTTATTTTAACGTCTCAGATCTACATCACTTTGAGGGTTTCATTCCATACCAGGTTGACATGTCATAGCATAAGCAAAATCATATAAGGTTAAAAGCGTCATTAAACAAAACAAACTCGCAATAGGTCGACACTAACACATACAGAGGTTTTCTGTTGTGTGAAGATCAGTCCACGATCATTCTGGAATGAGTCAGTCAAAGGCAAGTGAATAGGTTTTCTTGCTCACCTGAGTAAAAGTCAAGTGAACCATTGTCATTGTGCGTAGTACATTTGTCTGACCGTCGTTGACGTTAACAAGGTCTATAACTCCTCTAGGGCTACACGGCCTATGGAGCTGAAACAGCTATGGTGTCGGCATGTGTTTTTACGAAATGTAATACCATGTATGTGGTTTACGAAATTACATATGAGACATCGTTTTGCATTGTTTTTGTGCCAATGACACTTTGACATCAATAATATAATGTTTGTTTTCTTTTATCAAAAGTCAAATGGATATCGTGTCGAGTAATATTCCAGTCGCTCAAACCTTTGGTGTGTCCATTTCCCATCTTTTGAACTACAGAATTGTACAATGAGCTCATATAGCACATATAGCTTTTAAATATGAAATTGGTTTTGTTGCTTTTGTTTCTAAGAACCTTTCTACGGATAGTTAATGTGTTCAGACCAAATCGTTGGGATTCAAAGTAGACACACAATTGCCTGATGGTGCCCATAGCTTCCACAAATCCACAGGACCCTAGTGAGAAATTCCCTTGTACCTATTGGTCCCAATACAACGACACTTATCTTGCTTTGGGCGACTACATACAAACACAAAATAAAGAAGCAATTTATTTAGATGTCATTTCAGATCCAAAACACACACGTAGTCATAAAAAATCATTGTTTTCAAGAGTAGCCCATTTGCTTGACATATCTAACTGTTTTCAGGCTAAAAAACTTGTAAAGCATCAATCATATATTCAGAGTTCTTTCCCACAAGCAAGTCATCAATAACCGAGACGTTTACTGATAGAGTGTAGCAAGAAATATGAGTACGTCCAATGTACAAAGCCATAGCTTGAAATATAACTATAATGTGTGCCCTCGTGAGAGGGTAACAGGACAAACAGAATGTCCATTTGCAATATTTCATCGCCATTTGATAAGCTAAAACGTTGTCAGGCAAAAGTCTTTTCTTTGAATAAATAATACAAATACTTTCTAGCGAATGGACACGTGCCACGAAGTGACTAATGGAGTGACCAACTGTTAAACTAGAACTCGAAATTTATTGAAAAGGTAGCTACAAGTACTGGGAGACCACCCCATTGAATTACTAGTTTCTCAAGGAATGTTTAAGAAGAATATGATGGAATACTTTGCAATTCTTAGTATAACTTTAGTGATATGTAGTTTTACCACTGCCTCCTATGCACATGTGTATGGTCAACACATAAAGCCTTTTGGTCCCAGAATGTGTGAAGAACTCTGTAATCGTGTCGGTAGATGCACCAGCTTTAGTTTTGAGGTTGCGGATCTTTCCTGTGGTGTAGATGGCTCTATCCACTCTACACGATCTACAAAGGATTCGGTCTTATCAAGAGATCAGTTGCAGGTATGTTGAAAAATATTTACGATAGAGACAGGAATGCACTATTATTCTTACAAAAATGTTTGTAGGTCGTTGCTTAGTCCGTCTACATAATTGTATTTGTTGGCTTGGTAAATAACCTATACAATTGTCTCTCTCAATTATTGAACCCTACCATTGATGTATTGACATGTTTTTGACAATGTATACGGTTGGCTACAGAATAGTTTCAGAGGCGGTGTTCTGTCGTGTCCGACTCGATTCAAGACCATTCTCACAAGGAAGAAGGAGCTCAAATGTGTCAAATGTAAGTGAACGTTTTTGCTAGGAAAAGGAAAAAGAGTAGCACTTGCTATTTGGATGTATTATTTTATGAACGGACGGATGGATGCATGCTTGAATATTTGTATGTATTTTAGGAATTGAGAAAAGTCTTATTTCGTACAATTATCAAATAATATAGCTATTAGTTTGACAAGGTTTGAGTACATGAAAATCGAGGAAAAGTTCCAGACGCCTTTTTTTGTATGTCAATAGATTCCGCAATGAAAGAAGACGAAATGACTGAATCTTCACCGAAGACACGACTACTGATAGCAAGACTCTATTCAAATCCTAAAATAATGTTTCGTCAACTGTTCCTAAGTAACGGGTCTCTTACAACGTACCGGTTTCTCAAAGTAAGGCACGTATCAGCTATTGCCGTCGTCCAGACATCCAAACGAGTGTTAATAGGAGCATATTCAAAGATAATGTCTGTACCTATAGACAGTTCTAAAATGAATGTTATACATAAAAGAATGAAAGTAAGATCAATGGCTGTAGATGAAGCAAAGGATATCCTGTTTGTGATGTCTTCTAGAAATGTGAGGAAGATGACATCAACTGGCCAACACCCACAATCTGCCTTTGTTTTGCCCAGAAGTCTCATGATATTTCCCTGTACCATTGTGCTTGATCCTTCACAAAATAGGATTTTTGTACGATCATATTATAAAATACTCTCTGTAACATATGAAGGTGCTAATATGCAAATACTACTTCAGGCAAAAGATATATACACGTTATTATTTGATCCAGATCGGTCACTTCTTTATTACAACGGAGGGACTGAAATATTCAGTTTTTCTTTATCAATGAATATGAGTTCTAGGCTTCTGTCCATTGCATTCACACCAAAGAACATGGTCTATTTCAATAATTATTTTTATGTACAAGGGGCTGATGATGAAATTGGTGTAATAAGGGATTGGGAGTATAAGAAATTGACTAATATTTATGACAATCAGCGAAACGAAGTAATGGTGTGCCTTATACAATGAATCACTTACTGTCATAGCTGAATGTGAAGTTATAATATCTACTTATAAGGTATTCTAGAGTACGTGTGTATTTCTGTCGTGTATGTTGTATTTAGTATACAGTGTTACAACTTCTTCATCTTTACAGGAAACATAACGTTTTAATGTAATCACGTTAAGATAGTACCACATGAGTACCATGATGAGATTAATGTATGCTCCAAAAACAATTAAAAACATGTTAACACATACATGACATTTGAAGCATAAATATGATTGTATTTGGTTCCAAATTAATAATCGATTTGTATCAAATCGCAGCAACGACCAAATTCATAATCCAGACAACAAAACAGAAAAGTAACAGCAAATGAGAAACACGGTGTCGACGACTGGAAGTAGGAGATTAGTAGTCGGCTGAAGCAAGGGTATACACAGTGTGCTAGTTCAGACTTTGTTATCACTGGTCGCCTTCATTTCCAGTTCAGGTGGTATAAATAGATTGACGGAAATTGGCTATCTGATGGTTATTGAACGATATCAGCTCACGAAAATACCCCGAAATTAAGAAAACTTCTTGTCCAAGTTACCTTGTTTTGACGTTGCCAATCCGAGCACAAATTCCAATTCATATGAAAGAAGAGGGGCACCATTAGTGCCTATGGAGATGCCTACATTTTTTTCTAAATGCCAGACGCCACAGTATAACACATATGTTATCAATGAGGAAGTCCAACTTTTCGCTTAATGTTTTCTCAGTCCACTTCAGATGGCCTATGATTGCGTTAAACCTCTGGACCTCTGAAGATGTGTAACTGTATCTATGGTCACCACCTTTTGTAACAAAAGCCCCATTCTTCAAGGAATGCAGTTTTTCAGTTAGATTTTTATGTGTGACAATGGTGTCAAAAGTTGAGAAAAAATGTTTTGACAGAATTGAACTTGGTCAGATGATTGAAAGCAGGTGATTAGTCGTCGGTTATTGCCAGAGTATAACGTGTCCAAGAGCACCTCACATGGTCGGTGTTACTGTGACTGCGCTGGACCGGCTCCGTCATGTGCGACAAACAGTAGCATTTCCAAACTTGAGTGCCGAACCGCTTTCGAGAGGTCTCGAAGTCAGACTGCTTGTCAGAGGTATCGTTTTGGGAGGGACACGTTGTACCCACATCACCATAATCATAACGACCTATTTGTCAGTGACATGATAATGATGTGGGCGACAACCTCCCACACTTGAGGTACAAGATTAAGGGAACGTAACTCCCCAACCTTGTTGTGATGAACTCGTTCGGCCGCTTCCTGTCTCTCTATGATAATAATAATAACAACAAATGAGACAACAGTCTTTCCATATTCAAAAGAAATCAATTGAACAATTACAACTACATCATTAGCATGAATCATTATTAAATAGTGATGACACCAGCCATGCAAACGTCCTCTTTCACCACAAGTCTAGACCACATAAAACACATGTAACAATGACTTTCTTGCGGCCCTATCGGACCCTTTGGCCATATTTGTACCAAAAGAAAGCGTATTGGGCTATGTGATAGCCGTAAATGCACATGTGTTTAGCATTCTTGTTTCTGCAACGGCTTCACCCTGCAATGACTGCTGGGTTCATATTAGTTTTAAATAATACACTGTTTGTATTTGTATCCAATAATATCCTTTCCAATTCACAGCAGGAATAGAATGGCCTTTATAAAGATATCTGCTTTCTGTGTAAACTTTATTGATAAAGATATTTATGATGAAAACAGTTTGAGGATTTCGTGGATGTACAAATGAAAAACAATTAGAAACGCAAATAGCCTCATGAATCTATTTGTTTAACATTGTCTCATCGACACTGGACAAATGTTTTTTAATTCCGTATTATTATTGTGAACACCTACATTATTCATAGTGGCAGTATTTTCATTAATATATTAGAATTTGTATATCACAGTATGAGCTTGTATTGCATTGAATGCGAAGTATGCTGATATGATTGTGAAACTATTGATTGAAACAGGAATGTCGGTTTTTTTTCATTTTTCATAAACGATATTGTCAATGTCTGATGAACAAAGTGTTAATATGGATATGATATGACTGTGATCTTATTGTTTAGGGATAATATTGGTTTGTTCGAGCACACACTTATGGGTTTTCATAAACGTCTGCATAAATTGACTGCTTACTGTTGTGAATGGAACTTGAAATTCAATATTGATTAGAGTAAAATTATAGTCCTTAGAAATGGTGGTCCATTAAGATTTCGTTAAGTATTTGGAAATTGTTTCAAAATACAAATATCTTGGTGTCCATTTGTCATCTTCAAGTTCTTGGTTTTGATAACAAAAAAACCTTGCCACAACAAACTTGGACATCTTTTATAAATATAAAAGCAAAATATTGATTAAAAATGCTTGAGTTTTCATCCATCTTTACATGTTGATAATAAAACAGGATATTATTTGAGAAATTCCATAGGAATTTAACTCCTAATCCGGTTGCGCATTTGGATATATTGATATCATGAGTTGGCACTCTAAAGATGTATCTGTTAGCCATGTGCATGTTTCACTGTGACTTGTATATTTACTGAATAGGTTCTATCTCGTATCACGTACGTAGTCGTAGTATTAGTACCCCCAAGTGTTGCAATAAAAGTTCATGTGACGTGTAGCGAGAAGGAACTTGTTTTTTCATAGAATCTGTCTTAGAACAGACAATATGCTTCCAGTTAAATAGAAAGGAAATAAATGAAAAGATTGTTCTTTATTTATATATTCCTACATTTTCCAACACGAAACTACAGTGACTTAATCCCGAAATGAGTGACATTCATTACTAGTCTGGGTATAACACTGGGAAGAGTAATACGATAAGTGTAATGCAAAATGGAATAGTATCTTTGATGTTGCATAGTTCATTATTGATTTTCACGATATAAAACATTCAGTGATATGCGTATCTTCATGTGTATGTGTATGTGCATGTGCTGTGTACCTGGTCATTATTAGACTGTTTTTTTTATGACAACATGTGCTTGTATGAATTCATTGACATTGCAACTTCTTTCTTTGTTGTTCTTGCAAATATTGTTGTCTGTAAATAATAAAGCATCACTTGTTGAAACAAAGGTTGTTTCTTTATGTTGACTGTCCAAATAGTCATTTTTATATGGCGACTTGTGGCCATAATTGATACAGGGAGTCTGGCCAAAATCTATTTGTGTCGCCTTACTTCATCAAGACCAAGATTTCAAGTACCTCATTGAACATAGCCCCAAAACATTTTGGAAAGGGGTACTATAAGGCAGTACCTCTGTTACTTTTGACATATTTAAGGGAAATATGATAGGGTGAGTGAGTTTGTTGTTTAACCCTGCACTCAGCAATTTCCCAGCTATATGACAGCGGTCTGTAAATAATCGAGTTTGGGCCAGACAATCAAGTGATTGACATCATGAAGATCGATCCAGGCAATTGGGACACGATGACATGCATCAACCCGATCCCGGTAGTCGCCTCTTACGACAAGCATAGTCGCCTTTTATGGCAAGCCTGGGTTGCTGAAGACCTATTCTACCCCGGATCTTCACGCAAATCCGGCGTTTATGATACATTTATGATTTTATGTGACGTCATTCCAACAGTTTTTCAACTAGGCCGGATTATTTTTATTAGCCAAGTTTCGGGATTTACAAACTTCAGTAGAGATACAAACAGTAGCAAACATGAGTTCCTGAAGACCTATTCTAACCCGGACCTCTGTAAATTTCCGAGTGTAGACCAGACAATCAAGTGATTGACATCATGAAGATCGATCCACGCAATCTGTATCGATGACATGCATCAACTAAGTCAGCGAGCCTGACCACCCGATTCCGTTAGTCGCCTCTTTCAACAAGCATTATCGCCTTTTACCGCAAACATGAGTTGCTGAAGACCTATTCTAACCCGGACCGGTTCGCCCCGATTATGTTTCTAGGTTTGTCAGCACCATACCCCCGTGCTCGTGGGTTTCACCGAAGTGGTAAAAGTCTGAGGCCTGCATCACTTCGGGCTTTCCTCCCACATTAAGCTGACATGCCGCGATATAACTGGAATACTGTTAAAAGTGGCGTTAAACCAAACTCACTCACTAACCAGGACCTTCACGGGTGTATATGATGGGATAGTTTGCAATATCATCAGTTATATATATATAACTTTTACCATTTCCAGAAAACCTTTCGGTCGTCTAATTTAAGAGGGACTCATCAATCGCGTCAGGTAATACTGAACTGAAAACTTAAGAATCCTCATCTTTCCTGATGTTTTAAGTTAAAATCATAAACACTTTTGGTTTTCAATGGATTCGATATTATCAAAAGAGCAGTTATATGTGGTACGATTAACATTTTCAACAGAACTGCCTAATAGTTCGGCGCCTGATATGCCGTATACAGGATATAATGTTAAAAGCGACGTTAAACGATACCCACTCACTATAGGTCGGCAGTAAAATATACAGAGGAAGTGTTTTGTCGTGTCAAGCTCAATTCCTGACCATTCTGAAATGAGTCAAATGTAAGTGAACAGTTCTTCGCTCACCTGACTGAAAGTCAAGTGAGCAAATGTGGCGCGTTTTACCTTCGCTTAACAGTCTTTGGCGTTTACGAAGTCGAGAACTCTCGAAGCTGAAACATCAATGGTGTCGTTAAAGCCTGCCCCCAGAAGTTCCCACACAAATACAAACATGGCCGCCATGGTGGCCATATTGAAAATGCAACTTTTGTTTACGTCATGTATCACTACGAAATATAATACCATGAATATGTATGTAGTGTCCCAAGTGGCATATGAGACATCGTTTTGCGATTGTTTTTGTATGTTTTCCAACACAACCTATGCTGGTCGTAAGAGGCGACTTAATGAATCGGGCGGTCAGGCTCGGTGATCTCGTTGATTGGACATCACCTTACCCTGACAGCGTGGATCGTTGCTGTAATATCATTCACTGGGTAGCCTGATCCAGACGAGTTATTCAAGAGACAATATATATCAATGTGAAATGTATGTCTGTTTTGTACAGACTTCTGTTATTTCGAGTGCTTATCCTTCTTTACTCTTGTATAACCTTGCTGATTTAAACACATTTCCCCAGAAACATTCAGGTCAGTTGCAAAGACTCGTGGCTTGGCTTTTTCATGTTGAATTGACTAAGAGTGTCTGTGACAATGTGTTATGCAATATCACAGCTACGGCATCAGGGCATTTTACAAGTAAAATATCTATAGAATGATTCTGACCCAGCCTTTTTACTATTAAAGTAACAACTCTTGTGCCTTTCTGCAAGAGCCATACAAATAAAAACAATAAATCTTTGGTTTTAAGCCCACTTCATACTTTCAGTATTGCTAAGCGTCTGATTGTTGACATTCTTCCACAGCTTTCATGGAAGGTCAGCAAAACTTGCTACACGAGCACCAAATATGAGGGCACATATTGAATTTCAATCGTTAGGATCCGGGGTAGAATGGGTCTTCAGCAACCCATGCTTGCAGTAAGAGGCGACTATGCTTGTCGTAAGAGGAGACTAACGGGATCAGATGGTCAGGGTGGTTGATGCATGTCATCGATCCCAGTTGCTTGGAGATCCTGGGTAGAACAGGTCTTCAGCAACCCATGCTTGTCGTAAAAGGGGACTATGCTTGTCGTAAGAGGCGACTAACGGGATCGGGTGGTCAGGGTCGCTGACTTGGTTGATCCCAATTGCGTTGATCAATACTTATGGTATCAATAACTGGATTGTGTGGTACAGACTCGATTATTTACAAAATGCCGTCATGTAGCTTGAATATTGCTGAGTGCGGCGTTAAACAACCAATCAACCAACCAATTGCGTGGATCGATGCTCATGGTGTCAATCCCTGGATTGTCTGGCGCGGACTCGAGTATTTACAGACCGCCGTCATACAGCTGGAATATTGCTGAGTGTGGCGTTAAACAACAAACTGTCGTAAGTGCTTTCGGGCGTCCAGAGCGACCCTAATACAGTTACTAAATGTATATCCGCGCCTGGTCCTCGTGGTCAATTACGCCAAGACATTGCCATTCGCCTTGTCCGCCGCGGCTCGGCTCCGTCAAGGAGTGATTGGTCTAACGACACTTACTCCAAGTTGTCTCTATCAGCATTCACACACGCATAATAAAGAAACGCAACACCAGCTTTATACTCACATAGTTTTACTTACTCTCAGCCCATCTATTAATACAGGACAGGATCAGACTGGCCAGACTCGTCACTAAATGGGGAAAACTTAGAACAGTCGGGATTCGACTCGATCAATTGCAAACCGCGCTCTCCTTTCTTAATGTTGAAGGTATCATTTTAAAGTGTTCGGGCCTGGCCTGTCTTTGTCACATGTCACAATACCTCATTTTGATTCGTTAAAAGTTAGATCTGACCATGAACTCATGTGTGTCGTAATCGGAAAAATACAGAAGCCTACGTACCAGATTGCTCATCTCTCTATTGATTTTGTGACTCGCATTGGTAACTCCAAATGAAATATACCTTGAAACTCTCTATTAGTTTCATTAACTATTGGACGATAGCCCGGAACCAATCCAATGATAATTATGAAATGTCAAGAATACACTTGTGATAAATGTGAAATGTCTTTTATCTATTGATTCCTTTCAAACTAAAAGTTCTGTCACAAACTATATCTAATGCAACTCCTCATTGCAGCTATAACGGTTACCATTTTCTAATGTTTTGGGGATGCATTTTGAACCTTATAACAAAACCAACAACAACCAAATCAATCGCTACAATATTTTTACATATGGTATATAAACTGACGTCCAAAAGAAACTTTACCAACTGAAAATATAAATTTCAGACGAGGTATAATTGTTTTCCGATGTCTATCTAAAACACATAACCTAATTACAACAATAGTGTATACAGAAAATCTTAATCGCCTGTTACATGTTTGCGAGATAACAAGCGAAAAAGTGAAAAACACTTGCACCACGGACAACTGCAAATGCACGTGCGGGTAACGGTATAAAACGATTGCAACGGCAAGTCAGACATCCACAGTGATAGAAAAACACAAAAGAAATGCCACGTGGGTATGGTACAGAAGGGAGCCACCCACACCCATATTGCACGAACCTTCGGTTGCTCCCGTGTTGTCGTTACCAACTTGATGCAACGTTACAGACAGACAGGGCGGACCGCTGACAGGCCAAGAACAGACAGACCCAGGGTGACCACGCCCCATGATGACCGGTACTTGCGTACCTTGCACCTCCGAAATCCCTTCCTGACAGTGACGTCATCGGCGACAAATGCCTTAGGTCACAGGCTTAGTCGACAGACAGTGGCCAGGAGACTCAAGGCTCATGGAATCAGGGCTTTTAGACAATACAGAGGACAGCTATTGACAGCGCAACATCGTCGTCTGCGATTGAGATGGGCCCAGACTGTACGACGTTGGTAACGACGTGACTGGCAGAGGGTTGTCTTCACTGACGAAAGTCGATTCTGTATGTTTAGGGCTGATGGTATACAACGTGTTTATCACCGAAGGGGTGAACGAACGGCGGCGTGTTGCGTGCAGGAGGTCGAACCATATGGTGTAGGGAGTGTCATGGTGTGGGGAGGGATCTGTGGGCAGGAGAGAACACCGCTGGTCATCGTTGACGGAAACTTGAAAGCTCAGTGTTACATGGATAACATTCTTCGTCCAGTTGTCCTACCATATCTCCAACAGCAGCCACATGGTGCCATTTATCAGCATGACAACGCTAGAGCCCATACAGCCAGAATTGTCACTAACTTCCTCGCAGCCAACAACGTCAACGACCTGCCGTGGCCTGCACGCTCACCCGACATCTCCCCCATAGAACACATCTGGGACTTGATAGATCGTCGTGTTCGACAACGACCACACTCTCCAGCCAACCGGCAAGAACTGATCTTGGCCCTCCAAGAAGAATGGCGTCAAATCCCATGTGACGTCATCAGACGACTGACTTTTTCTGTGCGTCGAAGAGTGTTTGCGTGTATTGAGGCATTTGGTGGTCACACACGCTACTAATGACTTGTTATTGAACGTGAGCGATTGTTTATGTACTCTGCCTATTGTCCATGATTCTGAAAGCTCGAGTTTTGTACCACACCCAACTTTGGGGGGGCTCTGACGTCATTCTCGGTCGCGGTATGATTGTCATTTTCAGTGTTGATTATGTTGATATATTGATCTTCCCACTACACTTTACTTCATGCATGTAAGTTTTGTTGTTTTTGAGCAAGAGTGATTTCAAACTCTGGTAAAGTTTCTTTTGGACGTCAGTTTACATTCATGATGTACCCCTGTAGATGCCACCCCAAAACACACACGCGTGATAACCTCTATGTAGTTGCTTTTACTCCGAACCTCATTCTTTACAAATAATAATGATGTACTAGCACAGTAGGAATTTGTTTCCCATTAGGTTTCCGGAAATCTGCTGCAAGACCCATAGCTCTTTTGGATTCATTGTTAGCAACGTTTAATTTGTTTACACTATGTTTTTGTTTCAGTTGATATGTAATATGCCTGTAAATATTTTGCACAAGCTCTATTGTTACGTACTGATTATCAACAATGTCTTTCAAATGCTTTTAGATATAAATATATCTGAAAATATTTGAGAAAACCAAGTAAGATCTGTCTGAAAATTAATTGGATATTTTATATAGCCAAACTTCTCGAAAGTGCAAAACGAATGGTCCATAAACTGTTCTTAAGTGATGGTTAACATTCTAAAGCCGTTATGAAGTTTCGGAGTAAATGTTATTGCCTTATGCAATTTTGAATGAATATTTGTTGATCCGAGTGTCCAATCTTTCTATCACACGCCAACAAGAAATCATGTGTTGACGCGTTTTTAACGATAAACACCACGCCTAACAAACGAAAACTGTTGCTTGTTATGTGTCAACAACTTATGTCAATGAGAACTGTTTCTTTCGACTATCAGCTTCTGACTTGATTCGAAAATCTGAAGACATGTAACTTTCATCTTTTACCACAAAATTCCAGCCTCAAAGACTTAGCATAATCCTTATTACAAGCAAGGAAGGATTGAATTCATATTCAGAGGAAGTTTTGAGGCAAGAGGAATTAATACAATGTGGAGTCGCAAAAACTCTGAGAAAAGGACCAAGTTCCATTCTGTCAAAACGTTTGATTTTTCAACTTTGTACACCTGTATCCCCATTCCTTGTATCATGGGGCTTTTGTTATAAATTGTGGTGACCACAGATACAGTTATCTATCTTCAGAGGTTCAAGACAATTTGTCAAAAATGAAAGCCAATGCTATCTGAAGTTTACTGAGAAAAAAGTATATATGAAATGCTTGGCTTCCTCATTGATGACATCTATGCAAGTTTAGGCATAAGTCATAAAGGCATGATGTAGGCAACAATCTGCACCCTTTGTGATCAGGCTCCCCTTACTTTGATACTGTTAGCCACAAAATCCTGAGCTCGAGACTCTTAAAGAAACAGGCCAAAATTGACGTTGTCTTCAAGAGAAGTAAAAACATTCAATAACAGCATTTATTTGTTGACTTCCACAAAGCTTTTGATAACGTTCATACACAAAAATGCTGTACCTATTGATGATGATAGAATGTCATGAAAAACTGTCAATAGTTCTTAAAAATATGCATTTCTCTATCAAAGCATGTATTAAAACTGACTCGGTTATAATTCCTCGTTGTACTAATTCAGGTGGTGTTATTAAGCCCCGTCTTATTCATCTTTTATATATGCGAACTTGTTTTTGAAATTTCCTGTTTATAAACTATTCAAGGAAAACCAATGTATCTAATTTTCCACAGCAAATTCATTGTTATACGGTTCGGAAATACTGGACATTCAATCGTTAAAAGAAGTTCAGATCTTGAATTTTAAGCAATTTTGATGCAATTGTAAATGTGCTTCAAATAGGACAGTACTTGGTGGAACTGGTCGTTGTAGTATATAAGGTCATAGCCAGCTGTTTAATATTGGATAAAATTATCAAAAGCTCATAGGTACGACTTTCAATGTCACAAAATGATAAAGCAATTAGATGATGAAGGGAAAACGCATTAGTTGTCTGGTGTAAGAACCATTTTATTTTATACTGGATATTCTTTTGTATGGATCCCATAAGACACTGGTAATGAAAAACGATTTTTAAATACATTTCAACAAAGATGATTAGATATATTTCAGCAAAACAGGCACCAACAAGGATATAGTTAATTCACAAGGCATCTCTTCTTTCAATATCCCTAATACAAAATACAACATTAAGGGGGCATTTTTAGACTGTAATAAACTTTAATTCCCAGTAATTGGAAAAAAAGACAATAACTGATATATAATTGTTAGACTTTCAACATCGATTTTTATATAGAATTATTTACACCAATACAGAACTGTTTAAGATGAATAATGTTGACGGTCCCGTTTGTTACTTTTGTGAAAAATGATCCGGAATCGTTAATGCATATTTACATAGAATTATATAAAGAATGCCGCTATATAACATATTTTTGGTCTTTTGGACTCAACTATAGAACTATCTTCATAATAACTTACGTTTTGAAATCAGGTTTGATAAAAATCAGATACTACTGGCAATCAATGACAAAACTCTCAATTAACTAATCCCATTATCATTTAGGGCCATACATATGTGTATTTATATTTACACTATTAAGAAGGAAAAAATAACACCAATCTCTTTTATTAAAATTTTGAAAAGTACATGTTTTAACTATTTGTTTATCTTGTCAAATATACATAGCACAATGAAATCGTTTCTTTATCAGTCGTCTGATATACATATGACCTCTGTGGCCAATGACATTGTAATTTTATATTATGCAATACACCCTGTAATTATAACACGATGTATCCAGTGACATGAATAAAATCAAATAGAAATGTCAGCAGATGCAACTTTTGGTAGATAAATACGGATTCTAGCCAATTCTTGTCGTCTTTGATACAGAATGTATACCACAATTAGCACCATATTCATAACATACTTTACGGTTTAAATTTCACCTTTACTGTGGAAATTATTTACAATAAATTTGATCAATTAAGCAAACTAAATGCTGCACTAAACCTCAGGAGTTTATGATTGTGTACCTCTCATGATAATGATGGAAAAAGACACTTCTTAATATTATTTCAAATGACATGGGAATTTGGCATTGGTCTCTGTGAATGGCTGGCTTCCTTATTTTGCATGTAAAGGTTTCTTGCAAGTTTCTCTTTTTCCAGTGATTGATGTTGGTATGGAGATTTCTGAGTCTGCAGACAGCAAATATCCCAGTAAATAATATTTTAGTTATTTTTGGATATTAATCCAACCTTTTGTAAACATATTAGCATCTTTATAAATGAACTCATTATGGGTAATCTAATTAAGAGAATATGTAAAGAAAACAGAGGTTGTTATTCATAAACATGTGTCACGTATTAATCTGTCATGTGGAGCGTTGTCCGGGGAAACTCAATTTTAATTTTAAGATTCTTCATCTCAAAAGGTTGTCAATGGATTGGAACAATTATAAATACGATCAACATTTTCAATAAAGACACCTGATCTGTCAGCACTTGATTGATGTCGAGTTGGAAGCACAGACAGCACGTCCTTCATGGTAGTTTTGCATGGATTCCAAGTCATGAGTTTGCCTAAACATCCCACATTGTGTCGATGACACCTTTATAACAATAATGAAATAGATCTCCTGTAGAGTGATATTCCAACAGCTCCAGCCTTTTCTGTCTCCATTTAACAATTTTTGAACTACGATCGAGCATGCATGCTGTTTCTACGAAGATGTATATCGTTCTTTTAATTTGGTCAGATTCAAACAATGAACTCTGCCTTTAGCACATACAACCTTTGATTATGGAATTGGTTTTGTCTCTTTTCTTTCTAAACATGAATTGTTTCTGTTGACTTGCTTGAAAACATACAATAAAGAATGTATTTAGATGTCTTTTCATTTTCTGAAATAGAATCTTGAAACAAGATTGCCAAGGGATTAACCCTTTGCTCACTTACTGACAAACCAACTCAGGGCTCAGTAGTCATGAAAACAATATTTTATTCGTGGTGAAAAATAGCTTTTTAAATAGATTCTCAGCGTTCTTTCCCAACAAACAGACAGAGTGTAGCAAATAACGTGTTCATGTCCAATGAACAGTCCTGGCTTGAATTGACTATACTGTTCTTTGTGAGACTATGACTGGTCACAGAGGTTGTCATTTGCGAAATATCATTGCCATCTGATCTGCTGAAAAGTTATCAGGCGAGGCCTTTTTCTTTGAATAAATAATAACAATACTTTCCAGCGAATGGACACGTGCCACAAACCATTTAAGGGATTGAACATTTACAAACAATCACACACAATGGAGTATCCATGTGACCAGAAACCGTTTAACTGTTCAACTAAAAATCCAAATTTGTGGAACAAAAGAGATCTGAATACTGGATGAGTGCTCCATAGTGTTTCTTGTTTCTCAAGGAATCTTTGAGACGAATATGATGGAATTCCTAGCTATTCTTAGTATAACTTTAGTGATGTGTAGTTTTACAACTGCCTCTTATACACATGTGTATGGGCAAACCATAAAGCCTTTTGGTCCCCGAATGTGTGAAGAACTCTGTAATCGTGTCAGTAG
The DNA here is from genome assembly GCF_022045235.1 of Haliotis cracherodii. NCBI lineage: Eukaryota > Metazoa > Mollusca > Gastropoda > Lepetellida > Haliotidae > Haliotis > Haliotis cracherodii. Next base: position 15,375,018 of record NW_027266286.1, read on the forward strand.
ATGCACCAACTTCATTTTTGAGGTTGCAGATCTTTCCTGTGGTGTAGATGGCTCCTTCACCTCTAAACGTTTTACAAAGGATTCAGCTTCATCACGAAATCAGTTCCAAGTACGTTTAAAACCATTTACAATAGAGACAGGGTGCATTATTATTTTTACAAAAATGTTCGTAGATCGTTGCTTAGTCCGTCTTTATAATTGCATTTGTTGGTTTGGTAAATAACCTATACAATTGTCTCTTTTATTTGTTGCACCCTACCTTTGATGTATTGACATGTTTTTGACAATGTATACGGTTGGCTACAGAATAGTTTCAGAGGCGGTGTTCTGTCGTGTCCGACTCAATTCAAGACCATTCTCACAAGGAAGAAGGAGCTCAAGTGTGTCAAATGTAAGTAAACGTTTTTGCTAGGAAAAGGAGAAAGAGTAACACTTGCTATTTGGATGTATTATTTTATGATAGGACAGATTGATGCATACATGAATATTTGTATGTATTTTAGGAATTGAGAATAGTCTTATTTCGTACACTTATTAAATAATATAGCTATTAGTCTGACAAGGTTTCAAGGTTTGAGTACGTGTAAATAGAGGAAAAGTTCCAGACGCCTTTTTTTGTATGTCAATAGATTCCGCAATGAAAGAAGACGAAATGACTGAATCTTCACCGAAGACACGACTACTGATAGCAAGACTCTATTCAAATCCTAAAATAATGTTTCGTCAACTGTTCCTAAGTAACGGGTCTCTTACAACGTACCGGTTTCTCAAAGTAAGGCACGTATCAGCTATTGCCGTCGTCCAGACATCCAAACGAGTGTTAATAGCAGCATATTCAAAAATAATGTCTGTACATATAGATTGTTCTAAAATGACTGTTATACATAACGGAATGAAAGTAAGATCAATGGCTGTAGATGAGGAAAAGGATATCCTGTTTGTGATGTCTTCTAGAAATGTGAAGAAGATGACATCAACTGGCCAACACCCACAATCTGCCTTTGCTTTGCCCAGAAGGCTCATGAAAATGCCCTGTACCATTGTGCTTGATCCTTCACAAAGTAGGATTTTTGCACGATCATTTTATAAAATACTCTCTGTAACATATGAAGGTGCTAATATGCAAATACTACTTCAGGCTAAAGAAATATACACGTTATTATTTCATCCAGATCGGTCACTTCTTTATTACAACAGAGGGACTGACATATTCAGTTTTTCTTTATCAATGAATATGAGTTCTAGGCTTCTGTCCATGTCATTCACACCAAAGAACATGGTCTATTTCAATAATGATTTTTATGTACAAGGGGCTGATGATGAAATTGGTGTAATAAGGGATTGGGAGTATAAGAAATTGACTAATATTTATGATTATGACCGAAATGAAGTAATGATGTGCATTATACAATGAATCACTTACTGTCATAGCTGAATGTGAAGTTATAATATCTACTTATAAGGTATTCTCGAGTACGTGTGTATATCTGTCGTGGGTGTTGTATTTAGTATACAGTGTTACAACTTCTTCATCTTTACAGGAAACATAACGTTTTAATGTAATCACGTTAAGATAGTACCACATCAGTCGTTAATGATGAGATAAGTGTATGCTCCAAAAACAATGAAAAACATATTAACACATACATGACATTTGAAGGATAAATATGATTGTACTTGGTTCCAAATTAATAATTGATTTGTATCAAATCGCAGCAACGACCAAATGCATAATCCAGACAACAATACAGAAAAGTAACAGCACATGAGAACCACGGTATCGACGCACTTACATGTTCTTCACGTGACACGTCATTAATAGGCTTATGAAAGTGGGGGCTATCTAATAACTGTTCAAGTGCATCGTCTGATGACTGGAAGTAGGAGATTAGTAGTCGGCTGAAGCAAGGGTATACACAGTGTCGCCTTCATTTCCAGTTCAGGTGGTATGAATAAATTGACGGTAATTGGCTATCTGATGGTTATTGAACGATATCTGATCACGAAAATACCCCGAAGTTAAGAAAACGTGTTGTCCAAATTACCTTGTTTTGACGTTGCCAATCCGAGCACAAATTCCAATTCATATGCAAGAAGAGGGGCACCATTAGTGCCTATGGAGATGCCTACATTTTTTTCTAAATGTCAGACGCCACAGTATAACACATATGTTATCAATGAGGAAGTCCAGCTTTTCACTTAATGTTTTCTCAGTGAACTTTAGATGGCCTATGCTTGCGTTAAACCTCTGAACCTCTGAAGATGTGTAACTGTATCAATGGTCACCAGCTTTTGTAACAAAAGCCCCATTCATCAAGAAATGCAGTTTTTCCTTGAGATTGTTATGTGTGATAATGGTGTCAAAAGTTGAGAAAACAAATGTTTTGACAGACTTGAACTTGGTCGGATGATTGGAAGCAGGTGATCAGTGGTCGGTTATTGCCAGACTAGAATGTGTCTCAGAGCACCATCTCTTGACTTTGGTATCGGCAACACTCACATGGTCGGTGTTACTGTGACTGCGCTGGACCGAATGGTACGGCTCCGTCATGTGCGACAAACAGAAGCATTTCCAAACTTGAGTGCAGAACCGCTGTCATGAGGTCTCGAAAACAGACTTCGTTTTGGGAGAGACTCGTTGTACCTCGTTGTACCCACATCACCATAATCATTTGTCAGTGACATGATAATGATGTGGGCGACAAACTACCACACTGGAGTACAAGATCAAGGGAAGGTAACTCCCCAACCCTGTTGTGATGAAATCGTTCGGCCGCTTCCTTTCTCTCTATGATAGTAATAACAACAAATGAGACAACAGCCTTTCCATATTCAAAAGAAATCAATTGTATGATTACAACTATATCATGAGCATGAATCATTATCAAATAGTGATGACACCAGCCATGCAAACATCCTCTTTCAACACAAGTCTAGACCACATACAACACATGTAACAATGACATTCTTGCAGCCCCCTCGGACCCTTTAAATATAATCGCCATATTTGTACCTATAGAAGGCGTATTGGGCTATGTGATAGCCGCAAATGCACATGTGTTTAGCATTCTTGTTTCTGCAGCGATTTCACCCTGCAATGACTGCTGGTATCATATTAGTTTTAAATGATACACTGTTTGTATTTGAATCCAATTCACAGCAGGAATACAATGGCCTTTATAAAGATATCTGCTTTCTGCGTAAACGTTATTAATAAATATATTTATGATGACAACATTTTGAGGATTTCGTGGATGAACAAATGAAAAACAAACAGAAACGTAAATAGCCTCATGAATCTATTTTTATAACAGTGTCTCATCGGCACTGGAAAAATGTTTTTAATACCGTATTATTATTGTGAACACCTACATTATTCATAATGGCAGTATTTTCATTAATATAAAAGATTTTGTATATTACAGTATGACCTTGTATTGCATTGAATGCTAAGTACGCTGATTTCATTGTGTAGCTATTGATTGAAACAGGAATGTCAGCTGTATTCATTTTTCAGAAACAATATTGTCAATGTCTGATGAACATAGTGTTAATATGGATATGATATGACCGTGGTCTTATTGTTTAGAGATAATAATGGTTTGATCGAGCACACACTTATGGGTTCACATAAACGTCTGCATAAATTCACTAAATTTATTTACTGTGAATGGATACTGAAATTCAATATTGATTTGAGTAAAATTATATTCTTTAGAAATGGTGGTCCATTAAGATTTCATTAAGTATTTGGAAATTGTTTCAATATAAATATCTTGGTGTCCATTTGTCATCTGTAGGTTCTTGGTTTTCATAATGAAAGAAACCTTGCAACAACAAACTTGGAAATTCTTTTAAATATGAAAGCAAAATTTTGATTAAAATTGCTTGGGTTTTCATCCATCCATCACTCTAACTTGTATATTGACTGAATAAATTCTATCTCGTATCACGTACATGTACGTAGTCGTGGTATTAGTATCTCCAAGTTCTGCAATAAAAGTTCATGTGACGTGTAGCGAGAAGGAGCTTGTTTTTTTCCATAGAATCTGTCTTGGAACAGGCGTTATGCTTCCAGTTAAATAGAAAGGAAATAAATGAAAAGATTGTTCTTTATCTATTTATTCCTACATTTTCCAAAACGAAACTACCGTGCTTTGATCCCGAATTGAGTGGCATTCATTACTGGTCTATATAACACTGGGATGAGTTATACGATAAGTGTAATGCAAAATGGAATAGTATCTTTGATGTTGCATAGTTCATTATTGATTTTCACGATAGAAAACATCCAGTTATATGCGTATCTTCATATATATGTGTTTGTGCTGTGTACATGGTCATAATTAGACTGTTTTTGTATGACAACATGTGTGTATATGTATTTCATGGTTGTTCTTGCAAATATTGTTGTCAGTAAACAATAAAGCATCACTTGTTGAAACAAGGGTTGTTTCCTCATGTTGGCTGTCCAAATGGTCATTTTTACATAGCAACTTGTGGCCATAATTGATACAGGGATTCCGGCTAAAATCTGGCCATATGTTGCCAAGACCGAGATTTCGAGTACATCATGGAACATAGCCCCCCAACTCGAGTTATATCATATTTGGAAAGGGGCACTATAAGGCAGTACCTCTGTTACTTTAAACATATTTAAGGAAAATATGATGGGGTGAGTTAGTGATTTGTTGTTTAACCCTGCACTCAGCAATATTCCAGCTATATGAGAGAGGTCTGTAAATAATCGAGTCTGCACCAGACAATCCAGTGATTGACAACATGGGCATCGATCCACGAAAATGGGATCGATGACATGCATCAACCAAGTCAGCGAGTCTGACCACCTGATCCCGTTAGTCGCTTCTTACGACAAGCACAGTCGCCTTTTACATAGACCGGCTGTATTTTCAACGGTTAACCCACAAACCTTTATCTTTTATTTTAACTTGTTGTATTTTTACATTACTAACTGTGTGTGGGGAACCACTTGGTGACATGTAGTTTATGTAAGATCAGGTGGATGTTCCTGCATGGGTGGTAAGGCTTCTAGTGCTCGTCCTATACAGAACAAATTAACTCCTGCCTCGTCACACGTGTCTGCCTCGGGTAATCCATATAGCTGACAGATGAGTGACGGTGATGTTACCCTTTCCAAGATGGCTCAAGTTGCTGTGTTGATGCTGGAAGACAAGCCAGGCTGTCTTCTTGCTGTGACCACTGAGTTAGGAAACACTGTCACGTCCAGTAATTGCATGGAAAGCTATCAATGATGATATTTGGTTGATGGGTAATTGATGATGAATCTCATGTACTGGGATTTATTTAGGATGTTTTGATGTTCCAGCTTTCATCAGCAGGTTCGTGCATCCCATTTAGTCGAAGTGAGCTAGGAGCAACACAAGGACATCTGTGTCACGTACAGACACAACTATTGATTCCATATGAATTTGAATACATTGCAAAATTAGACGTGTATCAGCTTCCTCGTGATCGGCCTCAATCAAAGTTTAGTCTTGGATCTGATGACTTTGTAACCGTAGCTTCGGTGAATCCGCCTGCAACAATCACTTTTTGACCACTAGGACTATGATCGATCAAATAGTTGGACAGTAACAAGGGAAGGTCTGCCTAGTTATCTTCAAGTGCCATGAATTTCGACCAATCAGATGCCATTAGAATCGACTCACTTTCAATAAGACGTCGTACTAGCTGTTTTCCTTTCTTACGTTTGGTGCTCGTTCCTGCTTTGATTGACTCTGGTCTGTAGTGATCAAACGTAACATCAATCATCGGAAAGGTGGCTCCCATCTTGTACACGACGTCTGCAAATGCAATTGCAATTTTCTTCAAATGTGCTTATGTTTCGGGGTTTTCCGAGAGCCATCACTTGTGCCTGACCATCAATCAGCAAGCAACTTGGTCCATCCAGTGCAAAGGTTGATGATTTCAGTACATCCTTGGTCAATATGTTGGCAAGGACAGACTTGTTCGTTGTGTGCAGGCTACCACTGGTTGTCGCAAGAGATAGCGGAACAATTATAAGCTCATGCTGGAGGATGTTGTCAAAGTTGACTTCACGTCCTGCCCTATAAGCTGTTATTAGCCTTTGCAAAATGTTTCTGTCCATCTTTAGTGTACTTTGTCTGCCTTTGACGTCTTGCATAACAGTGTAAAGTGAGGCAAATGTCAGAACCTTATTCTTGTGAATGGGAGCTTTGAGATGTTCGTCATTTGCTGGACATATTCTGCTCCAAGTAACGACTCCTGGATAGGAACTGTGGCCAGATCATTGTTGATCATGTTCTGAAGTGTCGCTACTTTGTTATGGAAGACCCCATTTTATTTCAGTGTCGTAACCAGTCTTGCTTCATCTCGTTCATCTTTCGTCCTTCTTCCTTTGGTACCACGTTGTGAGTGTTGATGTCGTCATCATCATCCGTTGTTACGTGGATTATAAGTTTAGTCTTTGATGCCATGAGCGTCCTGAGGTTATATGATAGAGTCCATTGGCTTAGTGCAGAAGCTACTTTGGTGATGCCGACCAAGCCCCCACTCTTCTTCCCAGTGGCATTCAACCGTTCTGTACTTTGGTCTGGAGAAACTTGATTGAATCGTCGGTTTGCGTGTTTGACCACACAATTTACCTGCTGGAACTCACGCAAGATGTTTGGTGGGAGCAGGGCCATTTGAGCCAGGTAGACCATAGTTTACGTCGTCATACCTGAAGAAAAAAGTGTGCATACGTCTGAAAGCATACATGTGGAGTTCCTGTGATCCATCACACTGTGCCCTGGTAAAATCAAGTAAGATGCTGACCATCATCACGTAATTCCACCATAATTCTGCATTCGGCTCTTCTTCTTTTAGGAGTTTGATGAAATTAAGGATTGGCTGGTGGAACCTCTCAGGTGTCAGGGTGTCTACAAGCATATGTGCAATATCTTCAGTGTGTGACAACGTCCCAAAAGATTTCAGTTCGTTCCTCAGCTCAACATCGAGAGAGTCCAAATGTTCATTTAGTTGAGGGAGAAGTACTTGCCACATAGCCTGCAAAATTAGTTTGTGTGTTCGCATTGCACGACCATAGCCTTTCCCGGACATCACATTCTGAGCTGCATTGGCACCAAATACATTACATCCGATCCACAACTCACACAGGCCAGATTATTCCATGTGACGGCCTAGGATTCCAAGAAAGTTCATTCCTATATGCAGTCCTCCGAGGCAGGGTATTAGGATATCCTTGTATTGGTCAACAGTCCACTTTAGTTCCATCAACTTTGGATATATAGACCTTCGTCAACCACATGATCCTGTTCCATAAACTGACAAGGTTCAGCGTATCGACGTCGCGTGCAGGAGCCTGTATTATGGGTAGGTACCCCACAGATGTTTGCTCTGGATTGACCGTGCTTGCATTTTCTTTGAAGGAAGTCCAAGAAGGCATTGGTTCCTGCAAAGATCGAGTCATTGTGAATGCCATGTCAGTCGTGTGTCCTTTCTTTGCTGCCGGACTTTCATCCATCGACGGTCTGAACCAATCAGGTGTTATGTCATCATTGTATGGACCTTCGGTAGTTCTACTGTTAGGTGTTGGTATTATGTCATTCATAACATCTGGGATGAGCAGTGTTCCAGTATTGGAGTACTTGATTCCTTCGAGCAGGTTAGCTTTTGGTGGGCCTGTCTGCCATGCTGCGACCTGGGTAGCATGAAAAGTTATTTTTCCGTCCAAAGCAGTCCACATTGTCCGTTGAAAAATGAACGAAATGTCCTCAACCAAGTTGGTAGGCACGACAGAGCCATTGTCCTCCATTGTCAATAGTGGTTTTTTTCCACCTATCGCTGTGTCCAGCTTGATAACATCACGATAACTCATCACGTGACCAGCTTAATGAAACATTTATACTAGCTCTTTGAACGTGTTGCTTGGTGAAGATTTCTTTCCATTCCAATGTGTTTTGGAGTATGAATTTTGTCTCCGCTGGCAGTAAAAACGAGATTCTGCTCAATGCTAAGTATTCTGGTTTGGCGGAATGAGTCTTGTTTGTCATCATCATCATCATCACTGTTCAGTCCATCCTCTAACAGTCCTTGTCCGCCCAATAGCAGGTTGAGAAACGTGTACAAAGAGTCTGGCACATGAACTATTGCTCTGTCCTCGGTGATTTCTTTTCCTTAAGGAAATGGATGTGATAACATATCACCTCGTATGCGTAGTGCACCATGCACCATGGAGAGAAACGAGTCATCCGTTTGGTGCTTGAACCTGGGAATAGTGAGCTCTACGTCATCATCCTTCACCATAGCAGATAGCGGGATGTGGCGAAACTTGGTTGGGACAAGTAGTGTTCTAGGTTCTGTGCGTGCTTGATCGTTGAAAACAATAACTTAACACGCCATTCACGCGTTTATGGGGCCTTTACACAGGATGGCGACCTTTGTGCCTCCCGTGTGCGACCATAGAATTTGCCAGGTCGTCGTTGGAGGCTCAAAGGAGGCAGAATGGTTGCCTAGGTCGTTCCAAAGCGGTACACAGGAGGTTCAGACATCGCCATGGACGCCATGGTCGCCGTGAATTTTCGAACATGTTCAAAACGCTTCGGAGAAGGGTCTTTTGTGCAAAGGTTGTGGGCATGGATGAACTAGACCAGACTGTATTTCATCAAATGTTACATCTGCAGCCTTCAATCTTTCAAGTTTGTAAGAACTTGTATAGGAGGTACGACATGCTATCGATGGAGAAGGACACGCAGCTAACACATCAGTTAGCCGATCAGTTGCAGATCTGAAAATGTCATTCCGTAACTTCTGCCGAATTTGCCTTGCATTATAAATTGTCTTTAGACCATCGGATGCAAGAGTACGAAGTTTATACTGTTTTTTTTTACTTCTTGGCATATTATACAATTGTTAAAATCTAACACCGCACCCCGTTTCCTTGAAGCTTGGTCGGTGTCCATTGCTACCCATATACCCAGTTATAGTCAATTTATATCGCATATTAATCGTGGTACCTGAAAATATACAAAATTATGTTTTGTTTATGTTCGTACCATTTTTGGTACCAAAGATAAGACAAAAATGAATTTTTAAGTTTCGGTGGCGACCATTTTGAATTTATCAAAAGTGTGGGTTAACCGTTGTAAATACAGCCGGGCAAACCCCCTGCATCAATTTAGAACATATCAATACGTCCAGAATAGTTGTTTGCCAGCCGCAACATGAAATGCCTCCATCACTTTTAATATGTACATTTTTCCAGATTCTGCCCAGTCTTGTAAACATGAGTTGCTGAAGACCTATTCTACCCCGGATCTTCACGGGCGTGAATATTTAAGATTCCTCATCTCTGCTGGTGTGTTAAGTTAGAATCATAAACACTTTTGTTTTCAATGGATTCGATATTATCAAAAGAACAGTTATATGTGGTACGATTAACATTTTCAACAGAGCTGTCTAATAGTTCGGCGCCTGATTACGTGTTTAGGTTTGTCAGCAACATACTCGTCACCGGAGTGATAAATTAAATCACTGCGGGCTTTATACAAGTAAAAAAATGTTTAAAGCTGCGTTAAAGGATACCCACTCGCTATAGGTCGGCAGTAAAATATACAGAGGAAGTGTTTTGTCGTGTCAAGCTCAATTCCTGAACATTCTGAAATGAGTCAAATGTAAGTGAACAGTTCTTCGCACACCTGACCGAAAGTCAAGTGAACCAATGTCGTGGCGCTACACACATTGTATCCATGTCGGGAATCGAACCAGGGTCTTCGGCGTGACGAGCGAATGATTTACCCACTTCGCTACCCAACCGCCCCTGTTCAAACAGAACTGAACACAACTAGTCGGATTTAACTACGCGTAAATGTATGCCGAGAAGACACAAAAGCATTTGTATTTATACATAATTCTTGAAAGCTTAAGGGGTTTCTGCACAGTTGTCTCGCTTGGTCGTTTCAGGATCTGCTGGAGATGGGTTTATCCCAGATTCGACTAATTTTGCCTTATCTTTGCGTGCTCGTGGTCTTCGTGCACCCTCAGCTCCAAGAATGAAATGCTACAAGTTTGTCAACATCTTTGCATAAACAGGCCCATCAGTGTACGCGTGTACAACAGGGCTGCAACGGTTAGGTTCGGTGCACCGAGAACCGGTACTTGTCGTCTCGATTCGATCTTCGATCATCTCCCCGAGGCAGGAGTTAACTGACTTTAAAAGTCAAGTTTCCACCCTTGCCGAACTAGGCGGGAATTCCTGGGCTCGATCGTAGCGCCACCAGTGGCTATTGCGAGTTATGTCCTTTCTGTGCCTCTCCTACTGACCAATCAAATTTGCTTCAAACAAAACGGTGGCCCCCAGTCAAGACGATCTAATCGATAAACAAGATCTATATTGAGATATAACGAGTCTTACATCGCGAATTGCATCAAATCACGTGAGCACCTTGATTAAAAACATGAAAAGATTTAGAAAATATTCGTTGACAACGAGTTAGCGGTGCACATGCTTTGCAAATCCCGTAGTCGACCGAAATCTGCATGACACTTTAGTGAGTGAGTGAGTATGGTTTTACGCCGCCTTTAGCAATATTCCAGCAATATCACGGCGGGGGACACCAGAAATGGGCTTCACACAATGTACCCATGTCGGGAATCAAACCCGGGTCTTCGGCGTGACGAACGAACGCTTTAACCACTAGGCAACCCGACCGCCCGCATGACACTTTACGAACCGGATATCGATTTCGGTGCGCGATTTTGAATGGACTATGCATAGACTCGTTAGCCCAGCCAAAATGTAACTCCATAATACCAGCCTAGTTCGACAAAGGTGGAAACTGGACTTTTATAGTCAGTTAACTCACTTGCCTCGGGAAGATGATCCTCGATCTACAATGACTAGATTTCGATTCGGTTCATTCCAATTTTTGTAATACATTCAAAATAAACAAAAATAATCACCTAGTTTGACGAAAAAAAATAAAAGACTTGCGTTCATATCGACGAAGTGAAAATGTCCAAAAATGCATCTGTTTGAAACTTTTCACGACTGTCACTTGAAAACGAAAATAGATTAGAGTGACCTCCCTTTGAAAGCATGGCAGACGACGTGCTGTCACCAGCCCCAAGTCATCTAAAATCTAAGGTTGGGGCTCATTTCGGGTTTAGGCAACAGTCGAAAGATGCTGCAACTTGTAAAGTTTGTTACATGGACATTACGAACAAGGCCGGAAACACGACTAATCTTTCAAACCATTTGAAAAGAAAGCATGGACTCGATGTCAACGCGATAACCATTGTTTATTATTAAACTAATGAATCGAATCGAAAATAATCGAATCGAATGGAAATAATCGTGCATCGAACGAACCCAAGTATTGGTTAACCGTTGCAGCCCTAGTGTACAAACACACGCATATCTAATGAAAGACGTAGTCGCTGTTTGTTTGTTGTAATTGTATTTATTATTCAATCATAATACAACCGAATATACAATAGCTAAGCGAAAACAACAATTTAAGTAGTAATGTGGTTTACAGAATTACTTACACGCCTTAATGAATTACGGATTATTTATCTCTACTGAAGTTTGTAAATCCCGAAACTTGGCTTATAAGTTGTAGTTTATGTTAATAATGATAGTCCGGCCTCGTTGAAACACTTGGAATGACGTCACATAAAATCATAAATATATCATAAACGATGGATTTCAGTTGTTTGCGTGAAGATCCGGGGTAGAATAGGTGTTCAGCAACCCAGGCTTGCTATTAAAGGCGACTATGCTTATCGTAAGAGGCGACTGACGGGATCGGGTGGTCAGGCTCGCTGACTTGGTTGATGCATGTCATCGTATCCCAAATGCGTGCATCGATGCTCATGATATCAATCACTGAAATGTCTGGTCCAGACTCGATTATTTACGGACCGCTGTCGTATTGCTGGAATATTGCCCAGTCATTGTTGGTTAGTTTACGCCGCACTAAGCTATACTCCAGCTACGAAACGGTCTGCCGTTAATCGACCCTTGGCCAGACTAACAATTGATAAGTACTGTGTGCAATGCCCCACGCCGCCGGGGTACGATGACGGGCCAGCAACCAAGTCACCGAGGCTGCCGCCCCTTTCATAAAGCGATCGAAGCAGTTCCAGGTACCTGGGAACTTAGTCTGGCCCGGAATCACCACGGTCTCCCTGAGACGTACCATAACCAACCACGGGGCGATTCCGAGCTAGAATCAGTGAAGCGTAATAAAATATATCATCACATATAACAGTGTCCTCAGGATTTAATAATAATAATAATAATAATCTGTCCCTTTTGACAGTAATGTGATTGACAAGATTGAGGAAAAACATGGCAGATATGCAGGCCTCGCTTTCGAAATGTCACGCTTGCAGCCCAAGTACCAATTTGTCCGACTCCCCATTGTTCTTGGTGCCTAAGGTTTGGTAACTCCCAATCTGTTGACTGACATTGGGAGTGTACCCGGGTTTGCTACCAGGAAAACAGCCCTTCTGGCAATCTGGGTAATGAAGAAGGCTGCAGTGTTGGGCAGTGTTCACATTTTCCGAAAAGTTCTGGGTGGCTTTGACTAGGCAGCGCTTCCTGGGAGAAGTCCCATTCCCTCTCTGGGCTGCGTGTAGAGGGGGCAAGAGCCCTGAGTTGATGATGAGCCTCATCAGCCTGACTGTGCGAGGATCCCCAAACCCTCCTTTGCTGCATTTTCTATTTTAATCTGTGAGTGAGAGAGTTAATGCTTTACGTCACATCGGCAATATTTCAGCCATATCGTGACGAGTAGTTATACATGTTTAATACATATATTTAAACTAAATAAAACCTGTCATCGATGGACAGTAAAATTACTAGAATATCACAGATTAATGTTTAAAACTAGCATACAACCATAAAAAGATATCTCTAAATAATAATAATAATAATAATTATAATAATAATAATAATAATAATAATAATAACGCTGGAGACGCAAGAAATTGGACTCAGACCTTGAACCCCGGCACCCCTACCCCGCCACGAACAAGTGTAGTTGAGTGAGGGAGGTTTGGCTTCCCGCCGCTTCTCTAGCCTTGTTCATTCCTGCCACGGCGGGACACAGGTTCTTCACACTATTTCAATATTGGAATCGAATTCGGACCTTGATGTGACGCTTTAACAATAGTGCTCTCGGTGTACTGGGGATGGGCCCACTTGCACAAAGCGATCTAACGCAGATCGTAACTCTCATCCTGTAACAGGCTTACAAAAGTCGTAGCGCTAAGCTCTCTTTGTGCAAACGGGCCCTTTGTCGAGGGCGGTTGGGTTAAACTGGACGTAAGTGTCAAATGTCCCCAAACCGCTTCCACATCATACATGTCATACATCACACATCAGAATAGTCAATATATATACATCAGATTTACTCCTGAAAGCATTTTGATTTTTGCTGGACTCATTAAACAGTAAATCTCAAATGTCTTAAAATTCGTCTCTACTTTCAAAATTAGACTAGTTCATAGCTGTCTCAGAGCCATTACAGTTGACGTATTCAGGACTTGATATCGACAGGTGTATATGCTAACAATCAATAAACACATACATACATATAGGTATTGACAGTTCTCGGACAACGGAGAGACTATAAAGGACAAGTAGTGAATGATACACCTCAGAGTAAACATTATAACGTTAACATTTCAAACTGCTTGCACCGATTGTCTATTGCTTTCAATTAAATCACGCATACGATGTTTAAGTGTTGCACTGACGTAATTACTTTAAGAACCATACACTACTACTCATCAATCTAACTTCATTGAGTTTTTCTGGTTTTTTTTATGAACAGTGTGTATGTAAAAGTATTGAAAACGATCGTAACCTAAACTAAAAAGTTAAAAGGATGATTTTTTAAACTGGAATATAACGAGATACTTATGTTCAAAACAAACGTTCCCTCCATAGCGACAATGTGTTTGCATGGTAAAATCGTTGAGAAACGAGATGTTGTCGAGACTAGATCAGGTAAGTAGGTATACTACTGCTGAACAGGCACGTTTCCTCGATGGCGGTTTTCTTGCACGGTTATGATCGTGTTGACGTTTTTTTTTGGTTTGTTTTTTTTAAAGAAACGTTACAATAATCACAATCGTGCAAGGCATAGATGCGTAAGCATGAAGCTGAATGAGGGTTTCCAACGTAACTCACGCTCATGTACCACGACTTCACTAAAGGATATGATACATAAGTATCAATACCACACCAACAATGAATGGTAACTTAGCGGAAGTGACGTTGTCGCCAGCATTCACGTCACAGTCTTTTTTCTTACTTTCTGTGACAAAACGAATTCGGCCTTCTAGACCCTGGGTCAGAGGAGTAAATGTCTTCACATAGTCGACAAATACGTCGGAGTCCAGAGCACCTGGAACAAAACAAATGAACACGTCCTTAAGTGATGTACTACAAATGAAGTGTGAGTATGGTTTTACGTCGCTTTTAGCAATATTCCAGCAATATCACGGCGGGGTACACCAGAATTGGGCTTCACACATTGTACCCATGTCGGGAATCGAACCCGGGTTTCCGGCGTGACGAGCGAACGCTTTAACCACAAGACTACCCGACCGCCCCACTACAAATGAAGCAAAATATTTTGAGACGAATATATACAAGGTGAGGTGAGGTGAAATGAGGTTTAACGTCGCGTCCAAGATTATTGCACTTATATAGCGACGTCCAGACTGATGCCGATTTACAGTGCTAGCCATGAGATACCATGCCGCAGTTAAACATGAATACCCCACTCAGACACAGTATACTGACTCCGAGCCGTCCAGTCCTTGTTTTAGCCCCCTAATGCCGAGCGCCAGACAGGGTAACGTCATTTGGTATGAAGTGAGGTGAAATGGGGTTTAACGTCGCGTCCAAGATTATTGCACGTGTGTGTGTGGCTGCTACACTAGTCCGGACTGATGCCGATTTATAGTGCTAGCTCACTGAGATACCATGCCGCAGTTTAACAATATATACCCCACTCAGACACAGTATACTGACTCCGAGCCGACCAGTCCTAGGTTAGCCCCTTAATGCCGAGGGCCAGACAGGGTAACAACAAGTACCATCTTTTAACGTCTTTTGGTATGACGCGGCCGGGGATGAATATATACACGAGCAGCATATAGTCACAATACCGACTCTAAACAGATCTTACCAATAGGTGGCATCTGTATCCTGTTGTCACGTATGACGGTATAGCCATCCCCCCCGTCAGACGTGAACGTCGGCAGTGCAATGGTGTACAGGGTGTCGTCGCCAAGAGGATCGAACCTGGGAACCGTGCAGTTGGAACAGCGGACTTGGACATCAACCACTCGGCTGCCAACTGGTTTGCTGACGTCATACGTGACCCTAAGACCTGGAACACAGTCCATACTTTCAAAACAAGGCTGTTTTAAATGTACAGTGTCTACAGTACTACGTTTATAACGAACACGCTTATAACGAACTGATCGATATAACGACCATCAATTTGCTGTATATGTGCTGTGCATATACTAATAACGAACTACAGTATTAACGAAATAAAATTAGTGGCCCCTTTAAGTTCGCTATAACCGTAGTCATATACCGTACTGTATATATTCACTCACTTATCTTCATTAACTCAATTTATCGCTTTAGACCATATAAGTTTATAGTCCCGATAGAATATGTGAAGACCCAAGGACCTGATATCGGCATTCCTTTTGTCTCACACAATGTATAATTTGTTGTATTGTCGATCTCGAGTTCACCAAGTTTCACTGTATCCTAGTGAGTGAGTGAGTTGGGTTTAACGCCGCTTTTAACAGTATTCCAGTTATATCGCGGCGTGTCAGCTTAATGTGGGAGGAAAGCCCGAAGTGATGCAGGTCTCAGACGTTTACCACTTCGGTGAAACCCACGAGCACGGGTATGGTGCTGACAAACCTAGAAACATAATCACTGTATCCTAAGTTTAGTACAAGACTGGACCATTTAGTTTGTTTCAGTGCTATTTTGGTCAGCTTATTGTTGGAGGAAAGCCCATGGAAAGTGATGCAGGTTCTAGGCCTTTACTACTTCGGTGAAACAAACCAACAAACCTCAAGACAAATAATAAGTGTGAAACCGGTATCCTTACGTGGTTGTCACGCCTAAGGGGCGCAACTCTGCACATTGTTTCCACATACCTGACACTTGTAAGAAGCCGCCAAAAAGGTCATCGGATTCCGACTTGGGATACCTGGACACGGAATGTTCCAAGGCCTGGCGAAGGAACTTCCCCTTCAGCTTGATCCGGTCAATGTCGTTCATGAATGGTAGCACGGACAACACATGCTTCATGGTAATTTCGCCTGGATTCCAAGCCATGAGTTTGCATTTACACCAGCGTTGTGTCAATGACATTTTTATGACAACAACAACAACAATAGTATTTATAAATATACAGATAAATTGTGATTATATATAAATTTTCCTACAATAATTTTCAGATACATCTCATTAAGTCAAAACCATTTTCTTTGAAAATACGAATCTGTGGAATGATGTCAGGAACTGCACACTACTGTTTAAGACAATCGTTCATTCGATCCCGATACAAAAGACGTTTGCTTTGGACAGAAGTATACAGCTCCCGTAAAAAATGTGGGAAAATGATTTACTTGATCCGATATGCAGTCGGTCGATGTAAATAGAGATTGTTACCCAAGTGAGTGAGTGAGTATGGTTTAATGCCGCTTTTAGCAATATTCCAGCAATATCACGGCGGGGTACACCAGAAATGGGATTCACACATTCTACCCATGTCGGGAATCGAACCCAGGTCTTTGACGTGACGAGCCAACGCTTTAACCACGAGGCTACCGCACCGCCCTTATTAGCCAAGTATGTTTCCATATCGTAAATATCATCCGGTTAAAAAAACACACACCAGGGTAATAATATCTTTATCGATAATGTCATTCTTAAAACCGATATCAAGGGCGTCATTTCACTCAATGAAGACTCTTTTCGAAACAGTGAATGAATACAATTTTTGAATGAACAGCCCAATTTATCATATAGTGCCAAATGAAATGGAGTCATGTTTCGGCGACACATTGCAAACCGTTTTATAAGTATAGTGACATTCGTCCGTAGAAGTTACGCATTAATATGTGGCGCTTGAATGCCGTTCCTGCTGCCCCTCGTGATACCAAGTTTATCGGCATGGTTTATCTCATTGACACGTAGCCATAAGATGAAATACATACCAACATCAATAGGCGAGCGAATCCCGCCTCCGTTACAGAGAGCTATAGGAACTGAAGTCCAGTAGTCGGCATGGGACTTTTCAAGCTGCAGGAATTTGTAGATCATAGCATCCGTGTAGATATTGCCTAGAAAGCCACAACGAAATACATCAATATTCAAAACTATCATCAATTGGAAAGTTGCGTTCGAGGATGATTTGTTTGTTTGTTTAACGCTGCACCATATTCCAACTACATGATGGCGGTCTGTAAATAATCGAGTCTGGACCAGACAACCCATTGATCGAAATTATGACTGCATCAATCCACGCAATTCGGATACGAAGACATGCATCAACCACGTCAGCGAGCCTGACCACCCGATCCCGTTAGTCGCCTCTTACGACAAGCATAGTCACCTTTTACGGCACGCATGGGTTGCTGAAGATGACGAAAGGACGAAAATCACTGAGATGTTATTGTTTTGCAAATATACCCTATGTCCCTTTTCCGTGCTCGTATGAAAAGTGAGTGTGTTCTTATGAAAAAGTGAAGAAATATATAAAAACAATTCGTCATCGTCCCTATTTGCTTGAAACATATTTGAATTCCCCGAAAGAGTTTCGCCTCTACTTACCCAGATTACACTCGACTCTGCGGCAGTCGTGTTCATCCCCCTGCAGGAAGACGTCAGTTGTACCGACAGTCACCATGGCGGACGCGTTCACAGCGTTAGCCCACGGCTCCAGCTTCTGCAGGGTTTCCGGATCTGAAATTCACACACAGGAATCAGAAGTCCTGGAACCTAGCACGGAGTCAGTAGTGTAAGTGAGAGTTGGTAGTAATGAGTGAGTGAGTGAGTTGGGTTTAACGCCGCTTTTAACAATATTCAAGTTATATCGCGGCGTGTCAGCTTAATGTGGGAGGAAAGCCCGAAGTGATGCAGGTCTCAGACGTTTACCACTTCGGTGAGACCCACGAGCACGGTTATGGTGCTGACAAACCTAGAAACATAATCGCAGCGAACCGGGATTCGAACCCACAATCATAGGTTTTTGGCGTGCCCAAGGGGCGCAACTCTGCACAGCGAATAGCGGCGCCTTAGACGACTGGGCCACCCGTGCCCCCTGGGAGTAATGATGTTGAAGACTCTTATTAAATCAGATCACGTCGTTACAACGGATGACGAAACGTGGTCGTAATGATGAAGGTGCTTCAAAAGCAATGACCATTATAGGGACTTGAACCAAAGACCTGCGGATCTGTAACGTTTATTGATTGATTGATTGTTGTTTAACGCCGCACATTCCATCTATATAACGGTGGTCTGTAAATAATCGAGTCTGGGCCAGACAATCCAGTGACTGACATCATGAGCATAGCAACACCCAATTGGGATACGATGAAATGCATCAACTCAGTCAGCGAGCCTGACCACCCGATCCCGTAAGTCGCCTCTTTCGACAAGCATAGTTGCCTTTTACGGCAAGCATGGGTTGCTGTTACGGCTAAATGGCCGATTTTACACCACTGACATGCCCTCCACCGACCTACCCAAGGGAACACCAGATAACAGGACATATAGATACTTCCATAATTTTTGAATAAATCAAGTAAATTCGCGGCCGTCATGGCTCATGGTTATTTTCAGTGAGAATTACTCGTTCACAGTTTACCTTGTGGTGTAGGGGGCGGTCGGATAGCCATGCTCACTCACTCACTCACTCACTTACTCACTCACTCAGCCACTCACTCACTCACCCACCCACACTCACTCACTCGCTCGCACGAATACCCCACTCACTCACTCTCTCACTCACTCGTTTGCACGAATACCCCGCTCGCTCACTCGCTCACTCACTCACTCACTAACACGAATACCCCACTCACTCACTCACTCACTCACTCACTCACCTTGTGGTGTATCTTTGTCCAGAAGTATAGGCTTTCCTTCCCATGTGAGGACATTTCCCTCGTCGTCGAATTCCAGTTCTATATGGCCAATGTACTTGCTGTAACAGTAGGCCTGCACCACTGGGACCTTTGCACCTGACGCCTGTGTAACTATGGTAGGATAGGGACCCACGGGCTTTTCTATTGATGGAGGCGTGCCTGGGGATGAGAGGTAAGGTTAGGTGAAATGGGTTTAACGTCCCGTTCTTGAAAGATTATTGCACTTTAATGGCGACATGCATGCATGTGTGTGTGTGTGTGTGTGTGTGTGTGTGTATGTGTGTGTGTGTGTGTGTGTGTGTGTGTCTGTGTGTGTGTCTGTGTCTGTGTGTGGCAGCTTGTACTATTTCGGCCTGATGCCGATGCCGAGTGCTAGTGCTAAGATACCATGGTGCAGTTTAACATGAATACCCCACTCAGACACAGTATACTGACTCTGACCAGTGTGTTTTAGACCCTTAATGCCGAGCGCCAGACAGAGTAACACCATCTCGTGAAAATATCTCCTTTCCCCGGTCACTCGATGAGAGAAACTTGATATTTCACTCGACACATGAAACATCCGCGGTATCTTTCTTAAAACTGTATAACATCAATTATCAGATGACACCTGGGTAACCCTTGACGATCCATGTTACAACAGGTCTTGTCGTAAGATGCGACTAACGGGATCGGGTGGTCAGGCTCGCTGACTTGGTTAATGCATGTCATCCATCCAATATGTGTCGATCAATCCTTATTATGTCATTCACTAGATATTCTGTTCTAGATTCATTTATTTACAGACCGCTGTCATATAGCAGGAATATTGTTGAGTGCGGCGTTAAACGACGAACATGCAAAAAACTTGTCCTTTTCTTTTATTAATAGACACGAGGGCCTGAATTATGTTTAGGTTGCGTCGGTTTCCACGGATAAATTATGAAACTGATTTGGCCTAACACAAGGAAACAAGTCAGTAAATTTCACACTCACACAGCATGACCTGGGAACAAACAGACACAAACAAACAAACACAAACAAATACAGACACAAATAAACACAGACACAAACAAACACAGACACAAACAAACACAGACACAAACAAACACAAACACAAATAAACACAGACAGAAACAAGCACAGACACAAACAAACACAGACACAAACAAATACAGACACAAATAAACACAGACACAAACAAACACAGACACAAACAAAGACAAACAGACACAAACAAACACAGACACAAACAGACACAAACACAAACAGACACACAAACACAGACACAAACAGACACAAACACAAACAGACACACAAACACAGACACAAACAGACACAAATAAACACAGACAGAAACAAGCACAGACACAAACAAACACAAACACAAACACAAATAAACACAGACAGAAACAAGCACAGATACAAACAAATACAGACACAAACAAATACAGACACAAACAAAGACAACAGACACAAACAAACACAGACACAAACAAACACAGACACAAACAAACACAGACACAAACAAATACAGACACAAACAAATACAGACACAAACAAAGACAAACACAAATAAACACAGACAGAAACAAGCACAGATACAAACAAACACAGACACAAACAAATACAGACACAAACAAATACAGACACAAACAAATACAGACACAAACAAAGACAAACAGACACAAACAAACACAGACACAAACAGACACAAACACAAACAGACACACAAACACAGACACAAACAGACACAAATAAACACAGACACAAACAAACACAGACACAAACAGACACAAACTAACACAAGCAGACAATACCTGTGTACAGGAAAGAATGGCTGTGGCCACCCACGACAATATCCAGGCCTGCAACCTCCTTCGCCATCTGCCGGTCGAACTGGTAGCCGGCATGGCCAAGGGCAATTATCTTGTTGATGCCCAACTTCTTCATGGCTTCAACTTCCGCCTTCACAGCGGGAATGATGGTATCGAAAACCAGTTTTTCTATGGGTAAAAACAAGTAACATTGACAAAAGGCCAATCACTGTTCCAAGGCAAATTCCGAGATACCTCTTTTCATGTATTCTTGAATAAAATAACAGAATGCTGGGGGCAGTGGGTGGCCTAGTGGTTAAAACGTTCGCTTGTCATGCCGAGGGCCGGGGTTCGATTTTCAACATGTGTACAATGTGTGATGCCCATTAATGGAGTCTCTCGTCGTGATATTTGTGGACTATTGCTAAAAGACGACGTAAAATCCAACCCACTCACTCACACTCACTAGAAAGTTGCCAATAGAACATGCAAGTTTAGAGATTATTTTTATCAAAAATCATATAATTATCCAGCATATAGGTTTCGAGGCGTTTATTTAACAACTTCGATCTGATCTTGGATTCTTTAAATAGTCGATTTCACTCGGCGCGGATAAATGTATGAGCCACTGCATATGAGCCCTGAAGTTCAAGTGTATATATTTTCTCTGAAATTCCACTGTATACATGTGCCCAGATGTTCCATTATATATAAGTGCCATGATGTTCCACTGTATATATGTGCCCTGTTGTTCCACTGTATATATGTGCCCTGATGTTCCACTGTATATAAGTGCCCTGATGTTCCACTGTATATATGTGCCCTGATGTTCCACTGTATATATGTGACCTGATGTTCCACTGTATATAAGTACCCTGATGTTCCACTGAATATATTTTCCCTGATGTTCCACTGAATATATGTGCCCTGATGTTCCACTGTATATAAGTACCCTGATGTTCCACTGAATATATTTTCCCTGATGTTCCACTGAATATATGTGCCCTGATGTTCCACGGTATATATGTGCCCTGATGTTCCACTGTATATAAGTGCCCTGATGTTCCACTGTATATATGTGCCCTGATGTTCCACTGTATATAAGTGCCCTGATGTTCCACTCTATATAAGTACCCTGATGTTCCACTGTGTATATGTGTCCTGGTGTTCCACTCTATATAAGTACCCTGATGTTCCACGGTATATATGTGCCCTGATGTTCCAATGTATATATGTGCCCTGATGTTCCACTGTATATATGTGCCCTGATGTTCCACTCTATATAAGTACCCTGATGTTCCACTGTGTATATGTGTCCTGGTGTTCCACTGTATATATGTGCCCTGATGTTCCACTGTATATAAGTACCCTGATGTTCCACTGAATATATTTTCCCTGATGTTCCACTGAATATATGTGCCCTGATGTTCCACTGTGTATAGGTGACCTGATGTTCCACTGTATATATGTGCCCTGATGTTCCACTGTATATATGTGCCCTGATGTTCCACTGTATATATGTGCCCTGATGTTCCACTGTATATAAGTGCCCTGATGTTTCACTGTATATATGTGCCCTGATGTTCCAATGTATATATGTGTCCTGATGTTACACTCTATATAAGTACCCTGATGTTCCACTGTATATATGTGTCCTGGTGTTCCACTGTATATATGTGCCCTGATGTTACACTCTATATAAGTACCCTGATGTTCCACGGTATATATGTGCCCTGATGTTCCAATGTATATATGTGCCCAACGAACCTGTATTTGATATTGAGGGGGTGTCCGTGGTGGTGTACCCAATGATCCCAATCTTCTGTCCTCCGATTGTCACAACTGTGCTCTTGCGGAATAACCCTTGGATGCGCGGTTCCTGACTGGCGTCGATGTTGGCGCTGAGGACGGGGACTGTGACGTCCTCCAGAAAGGGAAGTAATCCACCAATGCCTCTGTCGAACTCGTGGTTGCCCAATGCCTGATGGTCAAGAATATAAAGCAAGAGATTTTTACATGAACCTTCAAATTGTACAAAGTCATAATTTGATGAACAATAAAAGTAACTGATTACTTTCAAAATCGTATCACATTGAGTTTTCTGCGAGATCATTTCATTGATAATAACAATTACATGAAATGGTCTCACGCCTTTGACATTTCAGAGCATTGTAGCGAAAAGCAATCGTCCTTTTATTACTTTGTTTTGGAACGTAAAATTTCGAGAGACTTTGAGATAAATTTGCTTTGTACAGGCAAACCCTGAAATCTTAGACCGAAACAATCGTTTATGTCAGAATATGTTTTTACAGTGAGTGAGTATGGTTTTACGCCGCTTTTAGCAATATTGCAGCAATATCATGGCGGGAGACAATGAAGCTTCACACATTGTACCCATGTGGGGAAGCCAACCCGGTTCTTTGGCGTGACGAGCGAACGCTTTAACCTATAGGGTCCCCTTCCGCCTCTTAATGCGAGAGGAAAGTCCATGTTTTCGTATAATCCTATTATGGCGTTCCGTGTACTATATTTTAGGATGACCCATGTGTGGCTAGTCACTAATGAATGATTTCTATTGTTGTATCATCTGTTTGATTCAACCCGGACTCCGGATTAGAATAGTTCATCAGCTAACTATATATGCTGGTTGTATTTCAGAGGTGAGTAAATTGATCGATGGTCAGGATCGGTGATTTGGTTGATTGTCTGTCATTGTAACCAGACTGCGTGGATGAGTGAGTTAAAACATAAGCTAAGAGCCCGCCTTACGATAACAAGCAATAAGCCAGATCATCGAGCCAGACAACCGGGTCCAACTTAGTCACGACCGCCTCCGTGGCCTAGTGGTAGAGCGTCCGCCCGGAGAGCGGAAGGTCCGGGGTTCGATCACCGACCGCGTCATACCAAAAGACGTTAAAAGATGGTACTTGTTGTTACCCTGTCTGGCGCTCGGCATTAAGGCGTTAAAATAAGGACTGGTCGGCTCGGAGTCAGTATACTGTGTCTGAGTGGGGTATTCATGTTAAACTGCGGCATAGTATCTCAGCGGGCTAGCACTATAAATCGGCATCAGTCCGGACTAGTACAAGCAGCCACACACACACACACACACACACACACACACACACACACGTGCATGCACGTCGCTATATCAATGCAATCATCTTGAACGCGACGTTAAACGCCATTTCACCTCACCTCACCTCTAACCTGGGTACTGCCTGAGAAGTATATAGAGGTGAAGAATTCAGTACGTATATCTTAGTTTGTATATACATGAATACGTTATCTAGCAACAAAAGAATCGAGATAAGGCTGGACAGGGATATAAAACTATTTCGTCCTTTAGTAACCTTTGCAGTGAAGCAAGTTGGTGTAGTCCTTCTATTTGTCCACTGCTAGATTGGATGACATATTTTCATCATTTAGGGACCAAATACCTACGATTATATATGCAATACGAACCACAAACTTTTGAATATGAATCAAATACTTATCTGAAGATGAGAACAATTTTATATTTTTCTTGTTCTAAAACGATAGATTGAATTTTGAATTTTGATTTAACTTAAAACAAATTGATTGACCTTTTGATATGCAAATACACTATATGTCCATTTTAAGAAAAGGGGGGCGATTCGTTTAGATTCATAACGTCATTCGATTGACTGCAAGCGCTTAATTTGCTTAACAGAATTACGAGTTTCACGTAGTGTCACGTGTCTTTAAAAAACTGTCATTGCTAAATACGATTAATAAAGATGGATCCAGCAGATGTGACTATAATATTGCCTCTTATAGAACGTAACAGTAGGT
Organism: Haliotis cracherodii; assembly: GCF_022045235.1. Classification (NCBI taxonomy): domain Eukaryota; kingdom Metazoa; phylum Mollusca; class Gastropoda; order Lepetellida; family Haliotidae; genus Haliotis; species Haliotis cracherodii. Next base: position 15,399,839 of record NW_027266286.1, read on the forward strand.
GCGGTTTGAGAAGTTCACATGACTTTAAGGATTGGTCAATTATTAACTGGGGAGGTAAGTGTGGGGTGCAATGAGATTGGTTTGGGGACTGTGTCAAATTTTGCTGACCCCCATTTTATGTAACATTTTTTCATGACTCCCCAAATACATGCAATAGTTTTCCATGGTCCCGATCCCATCCACCCACGCATTATATTATTGACCAGTCAATTACTTCCTTAGTTCAAACCACTTCATTAAATCATCTGCTAATGTAGAATAATATGAGCAATGGAAAACGTAACATACGCTATTGTTCAACCTATTAAGTAATCTACCCTTAATCTTAACTAGGGTGCTAATAGCTGGCGCCACGGTCGTGATCTCGGTGACGTTAGTTTTTGCGTTGTACTGGGTTGCATAGTCTACAGGATTACTCTCATTCGTGACCAACTCGTGTTATTCCGGGTCAAGCCGAATAGCGACTCGTGCCCCTCTCGTGGCCATTTTTGCGACCGAGGTTCCGTCTTAGCGCAAACGGGCATACCTAAAATAATTGTCAACTCGTTGCGTAATGGTTCACACATTTTCCCCAGATTTCCCACATTATTTCAGATGCAATTTAAAGCACATCGGGATGTGCGGAATTATACAGTATGATTGAACACATTTAACTGTGTCTTTGGTATATTTTTAGATGCAAGACATATGTAAATTCAAAAATTATTTCTGAAGGTTCTTTGACGAAGAACTTGAAATCATAGATGCATTCTGATTGGTTTGTCGTATTTTCGCACATAACATTCATCGATAGGGGGACGAGTCTTCTTGCAGGTTACGGAAAGGGGCGAGTGGTGACGAATGGATTACTCTGTGACGCGGCGTTTTCGCTTTCTAACCGCGTTCGAGGGGCTGTTTGTTTTGAGGAGTAGTGTAGATATTTTCAGTTTATCTGTTGTTTAACGCCACATTCTGCAATATTCCAGCGATACAACGGCAGTCTGTAAATAATCGGGTCTCGTCCAGACAATGATTGACATCATGAGAATCGATCCATGCAATTGGGATACGATGACATGAATCAACCATCAAGTCAGCAAGCCTGACCACCCGATCCCGATGGTCGCCTTTTACGGCAAGCTTGGGTTGCTGAAGACCTTTTTTATTCCGGATCTTCACGGGTCTGATATTTTCCGTGCTGTGCAAGACACTACGTCAGACATAAAGTATCCTATCTTTACAGTATTCTTGCCGTGTTGATACCCTTTCAAGGAATAGATGTTCGTCGCATGAATAGTAACATCGTAATATAAGTCACAGAAAATCTGATCAATATATCTAAACACGCTCGCCTTTGTGACAACATGAACCTTCAGTGCATGTCAGTGCCTACTGCACGATAACACGTGACCCAGTTTTTTACACGCGTCATCACAAGCAGGACACATGACCTCTGTTAAGCACAGGGGGTTAACGCTGTCAAATTAAGTTTTAATTTTGAGGTCATATCACAGTGTGCAGATTGTAACGGTACCATTTTTAAAAGGATTTTTTACATGATTCTTTTTAAATTACCTTGATGTGGTTAGTCATTTATAACGACATGTACATTTGTGTCACACATGTCTATGTGTACGATCCGTAGCAGATAAGACCGCCTCCGTGGTCTAGTGGTAGAGGTCCGCCCGGAGAGCGGAAGGTCCGGGGTTCGATCACCGACCGCGTCATACCAAAAGGACGTTAAAATATGGTACTTGTTGTTACCCTGTCTGGCCCTCGACATTAAGGGGCCATAACAAGGACTGGTCAGCTCGGAGTCAGTATACTGTGTCTGAGTGGGGTATTCATGTTAAATTGCGGCATAGTATCTCAGTGAACTAGCGCTATAAATCGGCATCAGTCCGGACTAGTACAAGCAGCCACACATACACATGTGCATGCACGTCGCTATATAAGGGAAATAATCTTGAACGCGACGTTAAAGCCAAGTTCACCTCACCCTTAGCAGAAAACACGATATACAAATCCCTTCATATTGTGTACCGGTTTCAACCCGATATGCGTATCTGGCATACAAGACGAAGATCCCAGCTTGACAGCGGCGTGTCATGTATGTGTCTAAATGACTTCAAAACAAAGCGCAATATTGTGTGCATTGCAATCGCGGAATCGATTGGCATAGTCCATTTATTGCAGGGGTGATGGGTATAAAATAGCACATTGAGGGCCTGTTAGCTTTACGTGTAATTTACCTGGCTTTTTTATCAAAACAACCATCAAGCTAGGCTAGGCATTGGATACGGTTTGATTATTATGATGTGTCGTAACTTGTGTATGAGATGCTGACGTTAATAGATCAAGGCTGTCACGTGATCTACACGTGACCCCCGTAATCCCCGTGCATAGTCCCACTCTTTATTTTTAGTGAGCTCGATCATGGCATGCGTAGGTACCCTCCCAAAAACCCTACATCCCATAACCTTTCCAGCTTATAGTGAGTGAGTGAGTTGGGTTTAACGCCGCTTTTAACAGTATTACAGTTATATCGCCACGTGTCAGCTTAATGTGGGAGGATAGCCCGAAGTGATGCAGGTCTCGGACGTTCACCACTTCGGTGAAACCCACGAGCACGGGTATGGTGCTGACAAACCTAGAAACATAATCGGGGCGAACCGGGATTCGAACCCATATTCATAGGTTTCTGCACAAGGGATGTAGCTCTGTACAGCGAATTACGGCGCCTTAGACGACTGGGCCACCCCTAAAAAATAACTTGTTGAGGGAAAAACAGATACAAATTGATGCATATATTAAACGAGCTTTTGGGAACTTCAACTTAATAAAAAGGTTCACAAAATAACCACACAACATGATTTGCTCTCCTTCATGTTCCAGTTTTATCTTCAGGGAGAAGTGATTGCAGTTATATTTTGACGTCACTGCATACTGATGAAGCTCTGAAGTGTTAAACCAGGCAGTAAAGGGAATAGTGTTAGTTTGTCTGTTTGCTGTTTAACACCGCACTCAACAACATTCCAGCTATATGACGGCGGTCTGTAAAATAATCGAGTCTTGACCAGACAATCCAGTGATTGACATCATGAGCATCGATCCACGGAATTGGGATCGATGACATGTATCAACCAAGTCAGCGAGCCTGACCACCCGATCCTTTAGTCGTCTTTTACGACAAGCATAGTCACCTTTTAAGGCGAGTATGGGTTGCTGAAGACCTATTCTACCACGGGTAAGGGAATAGTGAGGAGAATGGCGAACTGGAGACATCAATACCAGACGACATTTCCCAAATTCAAACAGAAAAGGAAGCCGACAAAATATTTAATTCCCTCAGACAAACATGGAGTGGACAACGAAAGAGAGTGTTTTGGCAAGTACTTCGAAATAACAGGTGTGCAGACACATTAAGAATGCGGATGAATCAAGACCAAAGAATAATACCGGAACAATTCAAGATCCCGTATATTCCAAGTTAACCCATAGACCAACGCAGAAAGAGAGAACTCCGTGCGTTACAAGACATAGACTGTTGAAAATGCGCGCTCAATATCAAGAGGATAAGTACTTGAGTATTAAAGAAGAAGAAATAGAAAGGATGACAAGGGGGAAAAATGAACAGGTGGCCAACACAATGTTGCAAAGAGACGAAAAGTCGCATCAAAGATGGGCGAACTCTTTGGCGTGGTTACACAATTATGCTGAGAATTTCGACCAACGGTTATTTGAAGGATACCTTTGGTTTAAAAACAGGGGAGATGAGCGAAAGAGACAACAGCTTACAAACAGAGACGAAACAGCCAACAGAAACAACGGATTCCGATCAAGATTAAAGTGAAAATCAAGACCCAAATCACGATTGAGTGAGTTAGTATGGTCTTACGCCGCTTTTAGAAATATTCCAGAAGCCAGAAACAGGCTTCACACATTGTACCCATGTTGGGATTCGAACCCGGGTCTTCGGCGTGACGAGCGAACGCTCTAACCACTAGGCTACCCGACCGCCCCTGAATCACGATCAAGATCAAGACACAGGAGGGCACCTTGGAAAATATGTTTACTTCATTTCATGAATCTCGTGAAAAACGTATGAACGTCATTTCGTGGCGTCCATTTGCTTATGAACGTCAGTTTCGACGTCAAGTGGCCGACCTCACTTCCAATGGAAAAGACGATATCGTGTAAACTTCAAATTAGAAACTTATGCATATGTATCGCGATATCACAAGGTCGCAGGCTACTGATGAATATATATAGTTGCAAATCAGTAACCCGTCATACTCGCTTCGTATACAATTTCTGCGAAATGTTCCGTCTGTTATTAGTTACAATTCATAAACACGTTACTACTTTCTTCTTGTATCTTTTGTATGTTGCCTTATCCGACTACGATATAACCCGCTCCCAAGTATATTTTTCTCTTTCCATCTGAACTAGGATGTCTGCATAGTCATATCGACAAACAAGGTAGTGGAAGTGACGTAGTCCGCACATTTCCCCCACTGAATTGCCAGAAATGTATCGGCCATAATGCCATATTTACCAATACTATTATCACAAGTAGACAAAAGATAAATACACACTGTCGTAATTTTAAAATTGAGTTTTTTTATGCACTTATTTTAAACTTTTAACATGTTTTCACTTTTTTGACAATCTATTTTCATCAATTGTTTTCAATAAAAAATATTGGAATATCTTTTCTGATCTTTTGTTGTTGTTTTTTTTCAAATATTTCTTCCATACTTTTTGAGAAATATGTATTAAATACCTATTATTGAACCCTTTCTACATTTTCTATTTTATGCTGTCTTTGTACTTGTCTGGATAAATCACTGAAGTCAGGCATCATCATACTTCGTTGTAGGTACAATTATGTCTTGTTTTTGTCCGATTCGGGCCTCCATACACAACTATTGCCTGTACCTCGACTAACGTAAATAATGAACTTTTGACGTTAAAATATGCGAAGATAGATCAAATACATTAAATCTGATATAGAGAACACGAATAATCATAAATGTTAACGAGTGTGTTTAATATTGTCGAGCGTACATAACAAGTACCGCAATATCCCGAGGTTGCAGGCAACAGATGAATGATTCAACTGTCACTACAAATAAATTATTATAACCAATTTTTTTTGTGTTCCATATGTCGCCATCATATAAGCGTTATGAATATTTCACTCGTTTCGCATGTATGAGTTTTTAGACTGTATGATGATATAGCTCTTCCTTTCAGCAATATATTTATCATGGGAATATGAGTCAATAGACGAGAGATAAATTGATACATGGACATTGAATCACGTGATTATGAATAGTGCAGCATGTGTTGACACTGCCATTAACGTGTCATGTTACATATTTATTTACACGAATCCAAAGCTAGTCATTGCAAATAGCTAGTTCCCACGAGTGTCAAGAAGTCTAACAGTGGTATTGCGGGTTTATTTAAAGGAAAGGGGAATATGAAACATCCCTGTCTCATCGCCCTATTGAGCTTGGGCCCTCATTTAAAAGTGCTTGTTATGGAAATAAAACCGCTTCTTGAGTTGGAGTGGTTTGGGGTGGGGTTTGTGTGTGTTGTTATGTGTGGTTACCTCCGTATCTACATATTAGGAGACCAATACACTGAGGTGAGACAAAGAGTCAGCCTAGTCCACGGGCGACGCCTCCAGCAGGGAGCGTGATACAGCCGTTGTTAACTTGCGTCGCCGGGGAACTCACAGAACATTCCTGATATACGCAGTTGATAAATATCTAGAGTGTAAGTATCACACGTGATGACCCAAATAATCGATGGCCATCTGGTGACGTACACACCACAGGGGATGGTTGGGTAGCCTAGTGGTTAAAGCGTTAGCTGGCCACACCTAAGACCCAGGTTCAAGTCATTACAAGGGGCCAATGTATGAAGGCTTCTATTCGTGCTTATTCCCATGATAAATCTGGAAGTTTGGTAAACACGGCGTACTACTCTCTCCATCTCACAGTCAACACCAATTCTACCAGTTACTGCAAGCACACATTATCTAGAGTAGATTGTGAAGATCCGGGTAGGAATATGGCTTCAGCAACCAATGCTTGCCGTAAGAGGCGACCAACGGGATCGGGTGCACGTGGTCAGGCTCGCTGACTTGGTTGATGCATGTCATCGTATCCCAATTGCGTGTATCGATCGTCATGATGTCAATCACTGGATTGTCTGGTCCAGGCTCGACTATTTACAGACTGGATTAACTGTTTGATTGGCATTCTAGAAGTTTGCAAATAAGTAAGAAAAACGCACAACTTTATGGATAACAACTTTATTGCATATATCCACTCCAGCAGTAAGCTATAAACCAGAAGTTGTTATCCAATAAGTTGTACGTTTTTCTTCTCAATCACTGCATTGTCTGATCCAGACTCCATTTTTTACAGACCACCGTCATATAGCTGGAATATTCCTGAGTGAGTCGTTAAACAACAAACAAACAAGAGTAAGGATAATCGCTCAAAAATATATAACATCGTCACTTTCCAACTATCCACGAAGCTCAATATATAGTGGGCGTATAATGCGATCTATACTTCAGTAATTGATAACATCATTCAACATTTCTATGGGATATCAGTACACGTTACACAATTAAATAGTTGGACAATTATGTACGCGCCTGTGTGCATATGCTTGCGCGCGTGAAATTGTGTGTATGTGTGCGTGTGGCCATATTTTGACGCCATTACGTCAGTGGGTACAGGTGGGGGTTCACGTCAATCAAGGATAGAGGTGAATGTTGATGAATTCATCTGTATTGCACTAATACAAAGGTCTAGCTTTGGGATTCATATCATTTGGTGTTTATATAGAAAGAGGAGCAAAGATAAAAAAAGCCAGAGATAGCACATAGGTTTTTTTTCCGATGCCGACTCTATAGTGACCTTGACCTTGATTTATGAGGTCAACATTAGGTCGGGACATACACACCTGTTGTCAATGTAATATTCACAATCATCTACCTGTTCATGTTATAGCTTTAATCAAGCTTGGACCTATCTTGTGACAGAGATTTGAAAATGAATACCTAGGTATTGATGTACCAATTTGATAGATGGTTAGATAGTTTGTTGTTTATCGGCGCGTATGCCAATATTTCAGCTATGTGACGGCGACCTGTAGATATTGTCACCAGAACCAGAAATGTAGACCAGAAATGTCAGTGATTGGTATTACGAACATTGATCGAGGTACAAATAATTACATGAAGTCAACAAATTCAAGTCACCGAGCCTGATATCCGATCCTCTATTAGTCATCCAGCATTGCCTGCTGGGAACTTATCTAGCCCAGATATAACCGATAGATTAGATAATACAAAGTAACACAAACATTACGTAACAGATGCAATATGTCTGCTTATACAGTGGGGCCCATTGATGGGGTGATAGCGTTCCTATTGAATTTGTCCTGTTTAACACATGTCCGCATTATGGATTTATTGTAGACTTAATTACATTTAGTCCCAGAGTAAAATCCAAATGAAGCCCAGAACAATGTTTTATTGCTGTCCTAGAGCTGGGAAGAGCTAGAAAAGTCATTCTAGACTTGAGTGGGATTTAATATATATTTATTCTCTTTGGTCAGATAGACAGACTACAATCAGGGATACGGAGGACTTTCACTTTGTATGTACGTTCCCACGAGTAATCGTCCGAAATCAGCATACAAGTGAAATATTTGAACATTGCCACGGAATCAGACTACAATTTACAAAACAAACCCATCCCCTATACGTTGACGTGTCATTGTTACAGTCTCGGGACCCCTTTGTCACGAGAGGGGTGGATACACAAAACTGTCAGTGACGTGTGAAGGCACCATCAGCATGAATCACAGCCGCAGAGCCACGTCTCACGCTTCTGACATGTGTGCCGATGTCTGGAACGGTAATGATGGTCCATTCTTGAAGAAGGGCACGTTCAAGGTCACGCACACCGCCAGAAAACGGATGACGTCCCCTTACTCTCCTCCCCAAGATACCCCATGCTTGCTGTATCGGAGAAAGGTCCGGAGATTTTACTGGCCCGCTCAGAACAGGAACATTGTTTCCCTGAACATCACGGGTTAAAAGAGATGTATGGGGCCTGGCATTGCCTTGTTGGAACAAACAACCACGATGTTGCCGAATGAGCAGAATGACCACTGGTCTGACAATGTTGTCAAAATAACGCTACGCATTGAGATTCCCATTAACGATCACACGACCAGTTTTGCCATTATCATATATCCCGCCCATACCATAACGCTTCCATCGCCGTATCGATCTCGCTGGACGACGTTATCGGCGTCATACCTGTCACCACGCCTACGCAATACACGGCGTTTTCCATCATCAAACTGCACACAAAATCGATATTCATCTGTGAATAACATGTGGTTCAGTTGTGAAAATTGTGAAAAACGCCATCGTTGATGAATGCGCGCCCATGCAAGTCGCTCAACCATATGACGTTGCGTTAACGTCACATCAGTCACAGAACGTCGGGCGTGTAATTCTACGACGGTTGCGGACAGTTGGAGGGTGAACTGTGGCGCCTGTTGCTTGCTTTAAGTCTATGAAGCGATTACGTTACCAGGTCACGATCCTCCTTGGGGCGGGGGGTGGGGGGGGGGGGGGGGGGGGGGGGGGGAGAGAGTGTATGGGGGGTGTGTGTATGGGGGGGCTACACGAACGTGGTCGATCCCGAACTTGGACTGTTTGCTGTACGCGTTGTCTTAAACGTGATCTGCTACATTAGTGCACAATGAAATTGCGGGAAACCTCTCGTACACGTGGCCCAGTCGCTAGTCTACCTACTGCTTCATGACGCTGATTTTCCGACATTCCACTCTGGCGCCCCATGTTTAATTGTGCAATTTTGCATTGGTTTTTAGTTTAATGTTGTGGCATAAAGTGTCATGCGATGACCATGCTCTAGAAAGTGAACACACATTTTTCGTGATCAACGGATTTAGAATGTTCACGAGCGTCATTGTCACGCACGATGGATTATTCTAGTTCTGTTTTTTTTTATGCAAAGGGTCTGCAATATAGGGTGGCAAACTTACAAAATCAGTATTGCACCGTGCCATAAATGATTTTACATTGTCTACTCAAATTAATTATGTTTTTGCTAAATATGTTTGGTTCAGCATATGCACAGGTAAATGCAACAGGCTGTAGTTGTGTGAACAACAGCTGGAGGAGGATCGTGCACATTGCACATGGTATCTTGGTAATATACCGTTATATAAAACAGTTATATAATGTGGTATAAACATCACAGTTATTTTATAAGTTTACACACCTATAGTCGACATTGGATGCCACGATGACACCGAACGTCGACATTAAACAGCTGTAACTAACCTCTCCGTGTTCATGTGTTCAGAGGACATGATTCAATTATAGAGAGTGAGTATGGTTTTACGCCGCTTTTAGCAATATTCCAGCAATATCACGGCGGGGAACACCAGAAATGGGCTTCACACATTGTACCCATGTCGGGATCTGGAACCCAGGTCTTCGGCGTGACGAGCGAAAGCTTTAACCACTAGGCTACCCTACCGCCCCTAATTCAATTATTGGTCGGAGCAGTTGACTACATTTCAAAACATATTACGAATGTATACTTTGTAAAATGACAATAAGTGCTTTAAATGAAATACAATAGTGTCGATGGTAGGATAAAAAAAACCATAATAGAATATATGAATTATATAAAATACGATAGTGTCTATGTTGGGATAAAAAAAACATAATAGAATATATAAATTATATGAAATACGATAGTGTCGATGGTGGGATAAAAACATGATAGAACTATATGAATATAAATCAAGATGTAGAAGGGACAGAAGCATCATCTTACCATAGCGTCATACCCGAGCAAGTTGACAAACTCCGACGTAACATTTCCTCCAAAGTAGTAGAACCAAAGCGTTCCCTGGTATTGGTCCCCAGCATCAATCACTATGGTATTGTTGGGCTTAAGGTTCCGGTACTCCTTGACTTTAGTCACTATACGAGCATAGCCGCCATAACACTTGTTCGCCGCGGCGTCCTTCGCCGAGCAAGGGCCTCCACGAATGTTCGTCTGTTCAAAATGCGCGTGTATGTCGTTCGTGTGAACAACTGTCAAGTTGAAAGCTTCGCCATTTCGGATAAAGCATGAAACTCCGAGAATTATTGCTGCCAGAGCGCGAGACACGTCCATGGTGTAGCTCGAGATTGAGGCTTGTTTTGTTGCAGTAGCTGCCCTTATCTCGAAAACTGACGCGCTGCGATGAAGGCCTATCAGATTGTTTACCAACCCGTGAGACCAGCTGTGCTGGTTTACCTTAGCTCATGTTAATCTCCCATACGTTATCACATTTAAAAGCACCAAACAATCATCGATCGTATTCGAAGCTGGATTTTTCTAGGATATGCTCCCCTGTCAGACCGCTAAATGTATTGACTTTAGTTATATATTGTTTAATGCACAATGCACAAGTGGTGAACGAACGCCAACAGCGTGGTACGCAAGTCTATTGTTTGTTTTACACGGTGCTCGGTATACGTGTTGTTTGATATCAGCAGATATAGGGGAAAACAACTTTAACCGGGTCAGATCTGTCGATAAAGGAAATTCGTATTTTCTCAGTGATGATAAATACATCAATGTGCCTTATGCAATAGACCCGCTATGTCTATATATCTGAAAAATTCACCTACCTGCGTACGTATGGCAAGCCGTTTTCACATTTATTACGGAATAACAGATATCTTCCATTGTTGCCGATGTCATGATGTGGGAGGGTAAAAGTTACTGATTTGTTTCAGTAGTGTCAGGCCAAATCAGTTTTATAATTTATCCTTGGAAATAGACGCAATATAATTCAGGCCCTCGCATCTATCATTAAAAGAAAAGGAGAGTTTTATTTCTTTGTTTGTTGTTTAACGCCGCACTCAGCAACAGTACACCTACATGACGACAGCCTGTAAATAATCGAGTCTGGACCAGACAATCCAGTGTTTGACATGATGAGCTTCGATCTTCGCAAATGGGAAAAGATGACATGCATCAACAAAGTCAGCGAGCTTAACCCCACGATCCCGTTACTCGCCTCTTACGAGAAGTATAGTCACCTTTTATGACAAGCATGGGTTGCTGCAGACCTATTCTACCCCGGACAAAAGGAATGTTGCTTGGATGATACATGACTTCTACAGTGTCACATTGACCTTATAATTTGTACTCACACTATCAATCATTGGTAAGCCTGTGTGATTCCCTACCAACAGACCATTCGACAAGATGAATACAAGATATTGTTCGCCATAACGTACCAACTTTAACTGATTTGCAAAGTAACCCAAAAGGCGAAGTAGGTACTCTGGGTTAGTTTTCCAGCTATATGACCGCGGTCATATAAGGCTCAGTAGGTTAAGTACCTCGTATTTGTCATGGAAGCCGAATAGATAGGGATCGAGTGGTCAGACTGCGTTTTGACTGATTCGTATCTGATGGTGTGGGACCTTGGTCCTTCCATGAGTCATTGGTTTTCAGACCCAGTTCCATTATTCAAAGGTCGTCGTGGTAAAGAAGGAATATTGAAAATTTTGGGGTTAAACACCTAACAACGATTTGAAACAAGCGTCGGTGTGAAACGTTTGAAACAAACCTTAGGTCGGTTCACCTTGACGTGCAAACAGACTGGTAACCAGGCTACCGCCACACCAACATTGACCTACATAGTCCCCACGCGTGCAGTTAATACTGGTACAACTGTTGATTTCAGAGTTGTTCCTGCCCAGACATGCAATGATTCCAGAGTCCATTAGGCACTTTGTCATGTTCAGATAATTACGAATGGACTATTATGAGTGAATATCAGGGTTAAAACTGGCCCACTTGCACAAAACGATCTTAGCGGTAAGTGGATCGTAACTCCCATACTTTAACACAGGCTTACGATAGTTCTAGTAAGATCGCTTTGTGCAGGCGGGCCCTGGTCTTCAGCAGTCCGTTCTTTGTCGAAAGAGGCGACTATCGGGATCGGGGTGGTCAGGCTCGCTCTATTGGTTGATGCATGTCACCTTGGTGTTTATGTCACTTTTAAGGCGGTTACTAAATAACCACTTGAACCTTTTTTGTATATAAAACGTGCATATTATCATGATTGTCCTAAGAAATGCTGATCCGTAGCATCGGATTAAAGTTTGTTGACAAACACATTTTACAGCCCTGGCTCGCCGCTTGGGGTGAAAGACCACCCGCATGGAGGATGTCTACTCCGACGTCCGCGCTTTGTCGCATCAAAAGGTTTATGCTGTATTTCCTCTGACAGGATTCCTGAATTTGGCTGGTACGCCCGCGACGGTGTCCACGACGCAAGATCAAAGACCGGAGTCGCTGTTCAGCTGTGAAGACAGGAGCTATTAAGACTGGCGTCGTGGCTACTTACAATTATAACTGTGTAAAAATACTCTCTGTGTATTTAGATCGGGTTAGTTGTATATCATTACTGACTAGTTTACTATCAGAGTTGATAACTTGTGTATCTTTGCCCGTTAGACGTAAGTTACGATGAGTTCAACTTGTAACTGCCTACTTGAAGTCTCAATGCGTTAACTTGGTTTACTGCTCAGTGATGATAAATACATCAATGTGCCTTAATGCAATAGGCCCGCCATGTTTATATATCTGAAAAAATCACCTACGGCCGTTTGACAAGTCGGCGCCTCTGTGGGTGAGGCGTTACTCTAGCCTAGGCAGCCCATTTCTGGTGCCCTCGCCTTGATATTGCTGGAATATTGCTAAAGGCGGCGTAAAACATCACTCACTGACTCTAGCGTAGGCGGTGTTATCGTTAAGCACCTTGATAGTATTTATGTCACGTGTTACTTTAGGTTCAGCCATTTAGTATTCGTTCGATGACTTCCTTTAAATCGTTGCCACTCCAGAGGTCAGTACTTGACTCCCCGTATCGGTATGCGTGGCGCTGAGTTTCGGTTTCCTTGTCCTAATATAATTGTTTGATAATAGCATTAGCCATGTCAAACGTTTTCATTGGAGTGAAGAGGCAGGTGCATGCAGAGTTCTCCCACCAAGTATGACAGGGAATGACTGTGTGTCCTTTTCATGCCAAATTGCATATTCCTTGCTAAGTTGCTAACTTTACAACTCGAGATTAGGCTGGTGTTGTAGGTCGATCACTGAAAAATCTATTAACGTAATAAAAAAGCAAACATTGCGTCAAAGGTTATTCGAGATAAAATGCTGCATGTTGAATGGAATCGTTTATGTGTCAGATATCGTGAGGTGAAATTGGGTTTAACGTCGCGTCCAAGATTATTGCACTTATATAGCGACGTGCATGTACGTGTATGTGTGGCTGCTTGTACTAGTCAGGACTGATGCCGATTTATAGCGCTAGCCCACTGAGATACCATGCCGCAGTTTAACATGAATACCCCACTCAGACACAGCATACTGACTCCGAGCCGACCAGTCCTTGTTTTAGCCCCTTAATGCCGAGCGCCAGACAGGGAAACAACAAGTACCATCTTTTAACGTCTTTTGGTATGACGCGGCCGGGGATCGAACCCCGGACCTTCCGCTCTCCGGGCGGACGCTCTACCACAAGACCACGGAGGCGGCGTATCAGGGGGAGGAAGCGGGAACTGGGTGATTGAAGATTAAGGTTCCAACCATGAAGGTCACATCTTCATTGAGCATTAAGTGCATGTCCATCTATTATTCCATATGCGTCTTGGGAATGGCTGGTTTGTTGCGATATGCAGAGATTTATGCCAGTTCTCAACCTCAGCTGCAGGTTAGATACTAATAAGTGGTCTAATGCACCTAGGTTGAATATAGAATTGCCTCTCTTAGTCGTGCCAGGATCGGCCGATTGCGCTTTTGAATCGCAGTTTTATCTGATTGCGAAGTCATCCGGGAAATCATCAAAGTTATATTTCCTTGTATATAAGTTATGAAGAGCTTTATGCCAGTTCTAAACCTCAGGTTAGATACTTATAAGTGTTCTAATGCACCTAGGTTGAATATAGAATTGCCTCTCTTAGTCGTGCCAGGATCGGCCGATCGCGCTTTTGAATCGCAGTTTTGTCTGATTGCAAAATCATCCGGGAAATCATCAAAGTTATATTTCCTTGTATATAAGTTATTGTTTAATGACGATCCATTCGAAAAGTATAAACATAAATGGATTCCATATATCAGACGAACTTTTGACGAACTTGAACTTTGTTGCATCTGGTTATCACAAAATTTCAAAAATCCTAATTATCTGAAACATTTAGTCCATGAAACATAAAATGACATTAGCCTACAGTTTTGGATATGTTCAAGGGGTAAATATTCATGATCAAATGCACAACGTATTGTGTTATTAAAAAAAGGTTTTCTAATTATTAAATAGTACTTGAACATACTACCGGAAAACGTATGGCGAGACTTACTTAAGTTTAGAACTTGTAATCATACCTTACTACAGAAACTGGGAGATGGAAAAGCATAGCTCTAAGCGAAAGAAAGTGACCACTTTGTAAACTATCTGACACAGGCGGTCAAATCCACTATTTGTTTATCATCATCATCATCGTCGTCATCATCATCATCATCATCATCATCATCTTCTTCTATTGTCACCTCAGTGAATCTGTATGTACTCGTATTAGCGTGACTGCTCGTCAAAGATGTTTTGTACTGAATTCATATTTATATGTACATGTATATGTAGCAGAAATGATTATGATTTTGTGTCTCATAATACAGAGTGTAGATATAACTTCAGTTCAGTTCAGATAAACGTCAGCGATCTGCATCCCAGTTCAGTTCAGATAAACGTCAGCGATCTGCATCCCTCTGGCTCTCGTCTACATCAAGTTGACTCGTGAAGCTACACGTGAAGATATAACTGACATATTGTTCACCTCGGCGTTAAACTCCACACGCATCACTCACTGTACTACCTAACGCATTGAGTGACGCAGCATTGAGTGACGCAGCATTGAGGACACAGAACACAGAGTACTGGCTCACTCTAATCTGTCCTCGTCCCCGGATGCTCTGTTTGTATTATTCATGGCCACACAATTGTGTGTTCAGGTGTCCCTTTCATGCATAGAAACATTAATTGATTTCTGCTCGATATCAAAGTGCGCATTGTAAATTTATGGCAGTGTATCTTGCAAGGGGAATTGCTTTGAATAGGTTTGAGTTACTGCAGCTAATAGAATTATAGCGTGTTCATTATGTGTATAATATATGACCAGCTGTGAATGAACAGAACACCAATTGATTTTTCATTTCGTTAATAAATTACGAGTACTTTTTTTGCGTGGACACTTCTATCCCTAGTTTAATGTACTTCATGTCTGAACACCGCCATGCCTAGTTTGATATGCTTCTTGTCCAGACACTGTAATACTTAGTTACATGTCCCTCATGTCTGAACCCGGCCATGCCTTTGTTTTATATACTTCTTGTCCAGACACTGTAATACTTAGTTACATGTCCCTCATGTCTGGACACCGCCATGCCTTGTTTTATATACTTCTTGTCCAGACACTGTAATACTTAGTTACATGTCCCTCATGTCAGACACCGCCCATGCCTAGTTTTATATACTTCTTGTCCAGACACTGTAATACTTAGTTACATGTACCCTCATGTCAGACACCACCATGCCTTGTTTTATATACTTCTTGTCCAGACACTGTAATACTTAGTTACATGTCCCTTCATGTCAGACACCGCCATGCCTAGTTTGATATACTTCTTGTCCAGACACTGTAATACTTAGTTACATGTACCTCATGTCAGACACCGCCATGCCTAGTTTGATATACTTCTTGTCCAGACACTGTAATACTTAGTTACATGTACCTCATGTCAGACACCGCCATGCCTTGTTTTATATACTTCTTGTCCAGACCCTGTAATACTTAGTTACATGTACCTCATGTCTGAACACCGCCATGCAAAGTTTGATATGCCCACTTGTCCAGACACTGCTGTCACTAGTTTAATGTACTTCATGTCTGAACACCGCCATGCCTTGTTTTATATACTTCTTGTCCAGACACTGTAATACTTAGTTACATGTCCCTCATGTCAGACACCGCCATGCCTTGTTTTATATACTTCTTGTCCAGACCCTGTAATACTTAGTTACATGTACCTCATGTCAGACACCACCATGCAAAGTTTGATATACTTCTTGTCCAGACACGTGTAATACTTTGTTACATGTCCCTCATGTCAGACACCGCCATGCCTTGTTTTATATACTTCTTGTCCAGACCCCTGTAATACTTAGTTACATGTCCCTCATGTCAGACACCACCATGCAAAGTTTCATATGCTTCTTGTCCAGACACTGTAATACTTAGTTACATGTCCCTCATGTCAGACACCACCATGCAAAGTTTGATATGCTTCTTGTACAGACACTGTAATACTTAGTTACATGTACCTCATGTGTGAATACCGCCATGCAAAGTTTGATATACTTCTTGTCCAGACCCTGTAATACTTAGTTACATGTCCCTCATGTCAGACACCGCCATGCCTTGTTTTATATACTTCTTGTCCAGACACTGTAATACTTAGTTACATGTCCCTCATGTC
The DNA here is from genome assembly GCF_022045235.1 of Haliotis cracherodii. Lineage (NCBI taxonomy): Eukaryota > Metazoa > Mollusca > Gastropoda > Lepetellida > Haliotidae > Haliotis > Haliotis cracherodii. The sequence continues at coordinate 15,416,500 of NW_027266286.1, forward strand.
AGACACCGCCATGCCTTGTTTTATATACTTCTTGTCCAGACACTGTAATACTTAGTTACATGTCCCTCATGTCTGAACACCGCCATGCCTTGTTTTATATACTTCTTGTCCAGACCCTGTAATACTTAGTTACATGTACCTCTGTCAGGACACCACCATGCAAAGTTTGATATGCTTCTTGTCCAGACACTGTAGTACTTAGTTACATGTCCCTCATGTCAGACACCACCATGGCCTAGTTTGATATGCTTCTTGTCCAGACACTGTAATACTTAGTTACATGTACCTCATGTCAGACACCGCCATGCCTTGTTTTATATACTTCTTGTCCAGACACTGTAATACTTAGTTACATGTACTTCATGTCAGACACCGCCATGCCTAGTTTGATACTACTTCTTGTCCAGACACTGTAATACTTAGTTACATGTACCTCATGTCAGACACCGCCATGCCTTGTTTTATATACTTCTTGTCCAGACACTGTAATACTTAGTTACATGTACCTCATGTCAGACACCGCCATGCCTTGTTTTATATACTTCTTGTCCAGACACCGAAATACTTAGTTACATGTACCCTCATGTCAGACACCGCCATGCCTTGTTTTATATGCTTCTTGTCCAGACACTGTAATACTTAGTTACCATGTACCTCATGTCTGAACCCGCCATGCAAAGTTTGATATACTTCTTGTCCAGACACTGTAATACTTTGTGTCATACTGATTTTACGAAACGGATGGCAGAATTCTTGTATTTCCCCAGCGAGAGCGAGAATAATACATGATTTCTTACACGAGTTTCGTAAAATTAGTATGACAAACATGGGAATGTAATAATGTCCTTATTACCCACTTTTTTCTTAATCCCTTTGAGCACCCTTTTAGATAAATAGAATATGTCGAGTGACGTCAGGTAACTTCAGCTATGACGTCGTTTCTAGTGAGACCTCATTCCGACTTTACGTCATAGTAAAGATTTGAATGACGTTAACAATGCCGACCGGGATGACGTAATCAGTACACTGGGGGCGTGGGAAGTAACATTTTGGGTAACAAACTCAGTTATTCATAGTGTTTCAATTCTGAAAATGTCCATATTTCCTGATATACTGATATTTAACATAAATTTTTATATAACTTAACTATTCTTCAGGCCCAGGAAAGGTAAATTGATACAAGACATTCCAACAGCGCCCCTTCACTACACGAAGACAATGTGTAGTTTCCTAATACTGCTGTATGAAAACACTCCCCGAGGTCAACGGCACCCAAGCTCTACAAGAAAGGTGATGATAGTTTTCAAGACACACACACACACACCACACACACACACACACACACACACACACACACACACACACACACACACACACACACACACACACACACACACACACACACACACACACACACACACTATACATAAAATCCGAATGGAGCCCAGAACGATGCTTAAATTTAGAGCTTAGGTATACTAGACTTGCCAAATCATTATAGACAGTCTGAGTCAGGTACATTTATAAATTTATTCTCTAGGGCCTGGAAGACACACTCGAGCGACGGCGCCGACCAGGATTATTAGTCCGGCCTCGAAGAACAGTTACTGGTAGAACTAACTGGCCACAGCGATTTGTTGCTACAAGATAGATATATAATATGCACTGATAGAAACAATATCAATTTGAAAGCAAAAAAAATATGATGGGTGTCAGTTCAAATTGCATTGTTGTGTATAGCTTATTTAGTTGTGAAATTAATTAGATATATAGCGTGACGATTTTGTTGTTTAATACTGTTTATTGGCTGATTGTAAGCCATTTGATCACCGTATATGTTCTTATGGAGAGCGATGATTGTCGTTGAAGTGTTCCTGCAACATTGGTTGCAGTGTCTCTGTGGAGGAAGACTGTATATTCGGTTTCCAATAACCATGTTTTTTAGAGATGTCCTACACAAATATGTATGAATTTCTTGTACTTGATAGGCGAATTCTCAATATCAAAAATGCCGAAAAAAATATTGAAAATTTACTTCTTTACACATTGTTTTGAGAGAACAACTGCTGAGATGGAGGACCGAGTTGCAGTGTTATCTGTGGGAAGTCCTTGAAATATGCCACATCACTTTCCAAAAGTTACATCGTTGAATCGATGGCAACAGTACCTGCTACAACGGGAGACTCAAAAGGTCAAAAGGTAGACATGGCTGCCAAATCAGCATCGGTGTCGTAGAAGAAAGATGCGACAGTTACTCGATCTGATGGAACAGTTGTGTCCTTGTCTGTCTAGAATGCTTACTTTTGTGTTGTTTGTTGTATTTAACTTGTCATTTGAAAAGGAATGCGTTGCGTTGTGGCTATTCTACGATGATTTAACTGCATGCGTTGGATGTTGGACATTAGTTTTAAACTATTGAAGGTTGAACATTGGTTGAAAACTATTGGAGGATGTTTCGCCCTTGTGTTGTCTACTGACGGTAATGAACATGACATCACATGGCACAAAAATAACCAACATCCATACAACATTGTTTTAACCACACTTTTTGTCACGCATGTATAAGTGAACATGAGTAAAAAAATGTCTTTTTCAAATTTTGTGAGTGGCGGGTGTTATCGTTAGAATAGGACATGCGGGTGCTATCGTTAGACCAGGACATGCGGGTGCTATCGTTAGACCAGGACATGCTTTCCTTTTTCGAGAACACCTGGTGTCATCACTGATTTTCACCTATTTTGTTTACTACAATTATGTTCCGTGTTTTTTTATGTTTTTTTAAAGGAAAAATGACTTGCCTTTGCATGTGTTTGTGGTGAGTGCCACCTATGGGAGAGGATACGCTCACTTTTTGCGAATACTTGATATCATGAAAATTTGATAGTGATTCATGAACACATGCTTATGATAAAGTCGGAATCATGCATTCGATTCTGCTCTCAACATGATATCCTACAGTAAAGGAAATGTTTTGTCGCCTAAATGTCCTTGAATTGACCTTGCCTTTCATAACATTTGCTTACTTTCAACTTCATAGATGACCTCGTGATAAGCCTACTTAAAGTGTATGGCAGTAGGTCAGGACGTGTTTATCTGTTTCCATTAACTAGGTCAACTTGAAAGTTTCAAACACAAGCGGGCTACATTGTAAATTAAGATAAGAACTTGAAGTGAAAAGAAAATATTTCAAAGTTCACAATAATCAGAATCACTATTTTCTGTTTGAAACATACAACGGAATTTTATTTTATCAAATCATGGTAAATACATACAGTTCACAATCATCAAAATCACTATTTTCTGTTTGAAGCATACGACGGAATTTTATTTTATCAAATGGTAAATACGTACGGTTTGGGATATATAAAAGTTCTTTTTGGTCTCACTATTCCTAAATCATTCAACAGAAAGAGAAATTGCTGTGAACAGTACCAGAGGTTTTCATACACATGTGAATCAGTATTTGGACTTACAACAACACTAAACTTAGAGATAGGGCTAATAAAGTAAAAAAAGATTAATGAATGGTAGAAGAAATCTTATATTATAGTGTAAACATAGAGTAAAAAGGTCTTCTTGGTACAAATCGGAATAGGGGGCACAGGTGGCTGAGCCGCGATTCGCTGTGCAGAGGTGCGTCCCTTGGGCACGCCAGAAACCTATGATTGTGGGTTCGAATCCCGGTTCGCCCCGATTATGTTTTTAGGTTTGTCATCACCATACCCGTGCTCGTGGGTTTCACCGAAGTGGTAAACGTCTGAGCCTGTATCACTTCGAACTTTCCTCCTACAAAAAGCTGACAGCATTGATATAACTGTAATACTGTTACAAGCGGCGTTAAACCCAACTCACTCACTCACCAATCGGAATAATATTGTTGTTTTCTTATGCGGGATAGGTGATCTGCTAACGGGGCGGACCTATTCTAATGGGATTAGATTAAGCCCAAGGGCGTCCTCTTGTTACGAGATGATTTAAAAAAAAAGAGAAGGTTAATCCAGACATCGGTTCTGAATGTGAAATCAGTGAAAAAGCACACAAGATAAATGAAGCATTCGACTGAAGCATGAGTAACTAAACAATTTAAATCAGGAATGCAGTCCATAATCTGACCTTGGGCCATCACCATGACCCCACACGTATGCTTGATCCAGGTTATCTGATGCGACGTCAGATATTAATAAATTCACTACTATTGCAGTTCTCAATGTGATTGCTTATTATCTTCCATAAAATAATGCAGAAGCATTGATGAAACAGGATTTGTTTACAAAGTTTCATGTAAAAAATATTGAATTGTTTTAGTTCTGCACAAGAAAGGTCAATTCCAATGAAAGTTTGTGCAATAGGGAACTTAAAGGCCTTTGAGAGTTTGGTCTCCTTTTTTAAATTTTAAGTGTAAAATAAAACGCTCGTTTAGCTGGATGTTCGTTATCAGCTGGCTGGATTTACCACCGTCCCTCAAATCTCTGCTACAAGCGCAGTGATTACAAGGTAGACATAACTACGGCGGAGACCGCGTGCAGAGATGTTGAAGCAAGACTTGTTGTCGTGGACACCGCCGAGAAGAACATTACACCCCAAGGCCACTTCAGGGGAATCTGAATACTGCACAAATATCATATTTCATTGTAACCCCATGCACTGAACCTGACCACCCGATCCATTTAGTCGCCTGTTCCGTCCGTCCGTCCGTCGCATTCCGATTCCTAAACATAAGACCCGCGAGGATCCGGGGTAGAATAGGTCTTCAGCAACCCATGCTTGCTGGAAAAAGTGACTATGCTTGTTGTAAGATGAGACTATCGGGATCGGGTGGTTAGGTTCGCTGACTTGGTTAATGCATGTCATCGTATCCCAATTGCATTGATCGATGCTCATGATGTCAATCACAGGATTGACTGGTCCAGACTCGAAAGTCCAGTGAGTTGATGTTACAGCGCGGTGTCGACATCTCGATAACGTGTACATGTTGGACATTTCCTCTGAAATGCAATACATTTAAGGCTGAAACTCTAGACGCATGATTCCAACTATAGTGCCTCTGACACATGCTCACAGAATCCCGATCCGAAAGCCCCTATTATAGATTGTAAATGGAAATGTTATGCATAACGGAGCCATTTTACATGTATCACGATGAGATATACTGCATGGATGTATATGTGCAGAACACAATGTAATTTGTTTTTGTTAAACAAGTTTCGACATCTCTAACCTCTTTGTTGATCACAGCATTCTAATTTGACTTTAAACAGTTTTATTAAAACTATCTTTTCACTGTTATCCGGTACAGCTTATACTGCGTTTGACCCTCATTCTGTAACAGTGAGTGAATGTGAAAGTTGGGTTTAACGCCGCTTTTAACAGTATTACAGTTATATCACGGCGTGTCAGCTTAATGTGGGAGGAAAGCCCGAAGTTTGCAGGTCTCAGACGTTTATCACTTCGGTGAAACCCACGAGCACGGGTATGGTGCTGACAAACTTAGAAACATAATCGGGACGAACCGGGATTCGAACCCACAATCATAGGTTTCTGACGTGCCCAAGGGAAGCAACTCTGCACAGCGAATCGTGGCGCCTTAGACGACTGAGCCACCCGTGCCCCCTCATTATCTAATAAAATAGAATGTTCCAATGGCACGATGCTAACAAATGACGCAAATTCAAATCAATCTGTATTTTCACGGCTAATCGCGGATCGGTCAATGCCCGGAAATTATTTCATCTAAAAGTGACAAGTGCGGAGTTTTGACAGGTTTCCTTCAATGGTGGTCATTTAAATTGTCTAACTGATCCTAATATTAGATTTATATGTGATAAAGCGGTGCATGCCGACGTGCTCACTTAGAGTTAGAGTTAAACTTAGAGTTTATCACTTTGCTAAACTAAAAAGTGGATGAGTGAGTATGGCTGTATGGCTATAGCATGTCCTGCATTATCACCCCGTGGGACGCCAGAAATGGGCGTCTCACGTTGCTCCCATTGCATCGCATATTCGACTCAACAGGGATGAAATACATGAAAATTGAAGAGGATATCTAATTATAGCAATTTAATATGACTCATTGTTAATGGCGTGAAACTGGATTACGTTTTTATATTAATATCCTAAACAATTTTGTTCTAAATAAAAGCGACAAGACCCTTGCCAGGCATAAACCAAAGTCGATTCCGACTTTATCATAATCATGTGTTTATGAATCACTTTCAAATACTAATGATACCAGGTGTGCGCAAAAAGGTGAGCGTCTCAATTGTTAACCTGAAAAAACACGGGAACATATGGCACAAGTCAAAATGGGGAACTGCATCGGACATCATTTTGGTCACTGATGCGTCAGATTTGGATTTGGAAATGTCCTCCACATGTCTACCATAAAACTATTTGCAAGATTTAACTTGAATTTTGTAACCTTGACCAAACAACTTATGAGCAAAAGTCGAATGACGTTCTTTAAAATCTTGGCAGAAAGAGGATACTCAATTGTATCTCAAAAGTTGTGAAATGTAAACACCACAGGCTGGAGCTGCTGGAATATTGCTCGACATGAAGGGAAAGTTGACAATTTTAAAGTTGAAGTCACCCCTCTTGTCATGCAGTCTTGTGGAGAGTGTTTTGTCACCCTGAATCTTTATGCATAAACCTAAATATGAAACAGATGAGGCGGTCTCACTTGTCCCCCTTATTTCTAGTTTAGGGGGGTAAATCAGTGAAAGGGACCTGGCTATTTGATGGTTATTGAACGATATTGTTAGACCATCGATATAACTGAAGCATAAGTTAAACTTCTCGGCCAAGTACCTTGTTTTGACTTTGCTAATCCAAGCAGAAACTACAAATTCTGGGAATCTGTAACGTGAAAATAAAACGACGTGTAGCGGTTAGTACCACAGTGGCATTCTGATTTTCTGATTCATTGCTTTATCTGGATTTGTGATACCAGCGTATGTGCTACTTCTTATGTATGGCAATGCAGGTATGTAATGTTAATATGACATACAAGACGAGCGGTATTTTGGGACTGGATCGGTTGGTCAGGCTATGTTGACAGCATGTCATCGTACCCAGGCAGCGTGTATCGTTGCCCCTAAGGGCAATCACTGGATTGTCTGGTCCAGACTCGAATATTTGCAGACCGTCGCCATATAACTGGGGTGTTGCGGCGTTAAGTATAAGAATTTAAAACGGGTTTGAAAAACATATTTTAAATGCACCACGATGTTGTAAAGAGCGAACAAATAATCAAGCTAGCTTTATAAAAATGATTATATACAATTCCGGTGAAAGACAACACTATTGGTTTAGGAAACACGTACTCAAAACTGAGATCTTTCATGCCTTTAGCTATGATTCGTTTTACTTAAAATAATATCCATGAGATGTCCAAACATCGCGTTGATTAAAATGAGATTTCGTTCGTGGCTGTCAAATTCCGACAAATCCTTAAAGGTTACACACAACCAAATGTTTTCCCATAGACTTCTATAGTAACGTTATGATTTTTTTTTAAATAACTAAGCATTCAACAGCTATTACCTGTATGTGTGTGCACAGTTTGGCCTTAGAGCAGCAATAAAAAAAATAAAAATGACTAGCTTAGTCAGCTCCTTTTCCGAGTACCGGAAGCTAAACACACCACCCCCAGTTTCGCACCAAATGTCACCTACTTGAAAATAGCTGTGGTCACATTCAGCATAAGTCATCATGTTGAAAAAGACAGTACTAAATATAGAAAAACAGGGTCAGTTTTAATAACTGGATGGATGTACATTTGAAAGACATAAAAATCTTACAGAATATCCTCCAATCACAGCCTGCAGATATCTCTCGATCTGCACTGAAGGCCAAACTGGTTCTGATTTGGTGTAATAGAACCTAAACCGTCTCCATTTACAGTGTACTAGACTGATGATCTGTTTCACTTTGGGCTTTTCCCCCTCATTGAGCTGGTGCACCGTGCTATGACCAAAGTACTGTTCACATCAATGCTATATGCATCTCACTTACTGTATTTTTAGCTCACGCTATTTAGCCTTCCTGACATGTGTAAACAGCTGTTCCGTGTAATTGTAGTACAATTAACATCACAATGTTTCTGATATTTACAAATTGTCCTTATTGGCGAGGGAAAATGGAGACAAACGCCCTGACTGTGTACATGTATTACGTGTTGTCAGTGTGTGATCCGAATAGTAGAAGAGAGGTTAACCGTCGGAATTGTATGAGCATGTTGTCAGTGTGGGATCCGAATAGTAGAAGAGAGGTAAACAGTCGGAATTGTATAACTTGTTGTCAGTGTGGGATCCGAATAGTAGAAGAGAGGTAAAGAGTCGGAATTGTAATACGTGTTGTCAGTTTGGGATCCGAATAGTAGAAGAGAGGTAAACAGTCGGAATTGCATTACATGTTGTCAGTGTGGGATCCGAATAGAAGAAGAGAGGTAAAGAGTCGGAATTGTATTACATGTTGTCAGTGTGGGATCCGAATAGTAGAAGAGAGGTAAACAGTCGGAATTGTAATACGTGTTGTCAGTTTGGGATCCGAATAGTAGAAGAGAGGTAAACAGTCGGAATTGCATTACATGTTGTCAGTGTGGGATCCGAATAGAAGAAGAGAGGTAAATAGTCGGAATTGTATTACATGTTGTCAGTGTGGGATCCGAATAGTAGAAGAGAGGTAAAGAGTCGGAATTGTATTACATGTTGTCAGTGTGGGATCCGAATAGTAGAAGAGAGGTAAACAGTCGGAATTGTATTACATGTTGTCAGTGTGGGATCCGAATAGTAGAAGAGAGGTAAACCGTCGGAATTGTATTACATGTTGTCAGTGTGGGATCCGAATAGTAGAAGAGAGGTAAATAGTCGGAATTGTATTACATGTTGTCAGTGTGGGATCCGAATAGTAGAAGAGAGGTAAAGAGTCGGAATTGTATTACATGTTGTCAGTGTGGGATCCGAATAGTAGAAGAGAGGTAAACCGTCGGAATTGTATTACATGTTGTCAGTGTGGGATCCGAATAGTAGAAGAGAGGTAAACAGTCGGAATTGTAATACGTGTTGTCAGTTTGGGATCCGAATAGTAGAAGAGAGGTAAACAGTCGGAATTGCATTACATGTTGTCAGTGTGGGATCCGAATAGAAGAAGAGAGGTAAAGAGTCGGAATTGTATTACAAGTTGTCAGTGTGGGATCCGAATAGTAGAAGAGAGGTAAAGAGTCGGAATTGTAATACGTGTTGTCAGTTTGGGATCCGAATAGTAGAAGAGAGGTAAACAGTCGGAATTGCATTACATGTTGTCAGTGTGGGATCCGAATAGAAGAAGAGAGGTAAAGAGTCGGAATTGTATTACATGTTGTCAATGTGGGATCCGAATAGTAGAAGAGAGGTAAAGAGTCGGAATTGTATTACATGTTGTCAGTGTGGGATCCGAATAGTAGAAGAGAGGTAAATAGTCGGAATTGTATTACATGTTGTCAGTGTGGGATCCGAATAGTAGAAGAGAGGTAAATAGTCGGAATTGTATTACATGTTGTCAGTGTGGGATCCGAATAGTAGAAGAGAGGTAAAGAGTCGGAATTGTATTACATGTTGTCAGTGTGGGATCCGAATAGTAGAAGAGAGGTAAACCGTCGGAATTGTATTACATGTTGTCAGTGTGGGATCCAAATAGTAGAAGAGAGGTAAACAGTCGGAATTGTATTACATGTTGTCAATGTGGGATCCGAATATTAGAAGAGAGATAAACAGTCGGAATTTTTGTTGCAAATCTCTGTAACGAAAAAAAGGTAGTACTATTGAATCTACATTTAACAAAGCTCTACCCTGAATGTGCTTCCACTAATTTTATCTCATTTTCCCAACATCCAAAAGAACGTATTCGGTAAATTACGAGCAAAACTATTACTTGTGTTTAGGACCAAGGCCATGTTGGGACTAAAGGGCATGGCGGGGCTAAAGGGCATGGTTTGACTGAAGGCCATGGTGGGACTAAAGGGCATGGTGGGACTGAAGGCCATGTTGGGACTTAAGGGCATGGTGGGACTGAAGGCCATGGTGGGACTTATGGGCATGATGGGACTGAAGGCCATGGTGGGACTAATGGGCATGGTGGAACTGAAGGCCATGGTGGGACTAATGGGCATGGTCGGACTGAAGGCCATGGTGGGACTGAAAGCCATGGTGGGACTGAAGGCCATGGTGGGACTAAAGGGCATGGTGGGACTAAAGGCCATGGTGGGACTACAGGGCATGGTGGGACTAAAGGCCATGGTGGGACTGAAAGCCATGGTGGGACTAAAGGGCATGGTCGGACTATAGGGAATGATGAGACTACCGGTGGGACTAAAGTAAACCTCAGCTCATGGCGGGATTTGGATCCATGGTCGGACTTAGATCCATGGCAGTACTGAGATCCATGTTATGGCTGAGATCCAAGTTAGTACCGAGATCCATGTTAGTACCGAGATCCATGTTAGTACTGAGATCCATGTTAGTGTTGAGATCCATGTTAGTGCTGAGATCCATGTTTGTTCTGAGATCCATTTTAGTGCTGAGATCCATGTTAGTACAGAGATCCATGTTAGTGCTTAAATCCATGTTAGTACTGAGATCTATGTTGGTACTGAGATCCATGTTAGTACTGAGATCAATGCTAGTGCTTAGATCCATGTTAGTATTGAGATTTATGTTAGTACCGAGATCCTTTTGAGTACTGAGAGACATGTTAGTACTGATGTTCATTTCATTACTATGATCAATGGTTGGACTCAAATCCATCCTGAGATTTAGATCCACTCTAGGACTCAGATCCATGGTAGAACTAAGATCCTTGGTCTGACTCAGATCCATGCGACACCCACAAGGCGGGTCAGCTGTACTGGCTGCCACATATTCGCTACCCGGCCGTGACCCTTGATTCAATATGGACACTATTGTCTAATATCGGCACTTTTTGGTTTGGTTTGTTCTTTAACACCACACCCGGTGACGGCGATCTGTAAATAATCGAGACTGGACCAGACAACCAGTGATTGACATCATGAGCATCGATACACGCAATTGGGATACGATGGCATGCATCAACCAAGTCAGCGAGCCTGACCACCCGAGCCTGTTAGTCAGCTCTTACGACAAGCAAACCATGGGTTGCTGAAGACATATTCTACACCGGATTTTCACGGGTCGCACTTCAGGTGCCTCGAACTAAACTGACGTCCAATCATACCGCGACCGAGAATGGCGTCAGACCCCCCCCCCCCCCCCTCCCCCCCCCCCCTCCTGTCTGTCTGTAACGTTGCATTAAGTTGGTAACGGCAACACGGGAGCAACCGAAGGTTCGTGCAATATGGGCGTGGGTGGCTCCCATCTGTACCATACCCAAGGCTCGTTCACGTTGTTCGACTGTGATTCATGGCATTTCTTTTGTGTTTTTTTATCACTGTTGATGTCTGACTTGCCGTTGCAATCGTTTTATACCCTTACCCGCACGTGCATTTACAGTTGTCCGTGGTGCACGTGTTTTTCACTTTTTCTCGTGTTATCACGCAAACATGTAACAGACGATTAACATTTTCTGCATACACTATTGTTGTAATTAGGTTATGGGTTTCAGATAGCATTTATACTTTGTCTGAAATTTATATTTTCAGTTGGACGTCAGTTTACTAATATCAGGCTGTATTTACGAGGGTCTTCAGTGCTCTGTGGTGTCAGAGTAGATAACAGCAGCATTAACCATACTACAGTGCTGGCCTTTCAGCGGGATTAGACTTCTTTGGTAATATCCAATTAGTCCGCAGCTCATTTGGACTGGTGGTTTATGCAAAATAACTAGAATGTAGGGGGTAAAACAAACTCAGCACGCTAGATTTTGCCTAGTCTCGGATTAAAAGACGCGTAGCCATGCCTAGCCCTGCTTTGGGTCAGGTTATCGTGTGTGTGTGTGTGTGTGTGTGTGTGTGTGTAAGCTTAAGAGAAGTCAATGAAAAAACAATACATTCATTCACCCGACTCATGCATACACGTCTTGCCTACAGTTGTATGTCCCTTTCTAAATCCTATTTGATTTTCATGTATTTATTATTGTAATTTGGGACCACCGTTGGAACCTTTTATTTAGTATTTGGTGAAGACTTTTCCTATCACCGGTAATAGTGATATTCCTCTGTAGTTATTCATGTCATCCGTGTTCCTGTTTTGTGAAGCGCGCATATAATTGCTTTAAACCAACCCTCATGGTGATGTCCAGAGTCAAGAATTTATTGAAGAGACATAAAAGGAGAGGAGCGACAATCCGTCACAGCCTGGCGATTTCTTCTGTTTCAAATCTTTAATGGACCTAGTTACCACTTGTAATGTATTGAGATAATATGATGTTCTTTCTGTAAAGTTTGCACACAAATTGTCATGAAATAGAATTTCTTTCACTGTAGCATCAATTATGGTACTGGTCTCCTTCTGTTCGCTCTCTAGACCGCCTTCGTGGTCTAGTGGTAGAGCGTCCGCCCGGAGAGCGGAAGGTCCTGGGTTCTATCACCAGCCGTTACATACCAAAAGACGTTAAAAGATGGTACTTGTTGTTACCCTGTCTGGCGTTCGGCTTAATGGGTCTAAAACAAGGACTGGTCGGCTCGGAGTCAGTATACTGTGTCGCAGTGGGGTATTCGTGTTAAACTGTGGCATGGTATCTCAGTGTGCTACCACTACAAATCGGCATCAGTCCTGACTAGTACAAGCAGCCACACACACACACGTACATGCACGTCGCTATATAAATGCAATAATCTATGGCGCGACGTTAAACCCAATTTCGACTCACCTCACCTGTTAGCTGTTCAACAAGTTTTTCAAAGTATTTAAGCCAATCATTTGCTGATATGCTGTTTGTAGTTTTCCTCAAATTCTTCTGTTCATTAGTGTGCTTATTGTGTTCCAAGACTGTATGACAAGAGGGAGGACTTCATCTTTCCAATAGTCAACTTTCCCTTCATGTCGAGCAGTATTCCAGCAGCTCCAGCCTTTGGTGTTGACATTTCACAACCTTTGAGGTACAATCGAGCATGCTCTTTCTACCAAGATTTCAAGGAATCATACGACTCCTGCTCAGAAGGTGTTTGATCAAGGTTACAACATTCAAGGCCTCAGTTAAGCTTTCAAAAGGTTTAATGGTAGACATGTGAAGATTTCAAGGAATCATACGACTCCTGCTCAGAAGGTGTTTGATCAAGGTTACAACATTCAAGGCCTCAGTTAAGCTTTCAAAAGGTTTAATGGTAGACATGTGAAGGTTTCAAGGAATCATACGACTCCTGCTCAGAAGGTGTTTGATCAAGGTTACAACATTCAAGGCCTCAGTTAAGCTTTCAAAAGGTTTAATGGTAGACATGTGAAGGTTTCAAGGAATCATACGACTCCTGCTCAGAAGGTGTTTGATCAAGGTTACAACATTCAAGGCCTCAGTTAAGCTTTCAAAAGGTTTAATGGTAGACATGTGAAGATTTCAAGGAATCATACGACTCCTGCTCAGAAGGTGTTTGATCAAGGTTACAACATTCAAGGCCTCAGTTAAGCTTTCAAAAGGTTTAATGGTAGACATGTGAAGGTTTCAAGGAATCATACGACTCCTGCTCAGAAGGTGTTTGATCAAGGTTACAACATTCAAGGCCTCAGTTAAGCTTTCAAAAGGTTTAATGGTAGACATGTGAAGGTTTCAAGGAATCATACGACTCCTGCTCAGAAGGTGTTTGATCAAGGTTACAACATTCAAGGCCTCAGTTAAGCTTTCAAAAGGTTTAATGGTAGACATGTGAAGATTTCAAGGAATCATACGACTCCTGCTCAGAAGGTGTTTGATCAAGGTTACAACATTCAAGGCCTCAGTTAAGCTTTCAAAAGGTTTAATGGTAGACATGTGAAGGACATTTCCAATTTTGACGCATCAGTGAAAAAAATGATGTCCGATGCAATTCCTTATTTTGACTTGTACCATATGATCCCATGCTTTTCCAGGTGAATAATTGTCTTGCCTTTGCATGTGCTTGTGACGGGTGTGACCGGTGGGGCAGGATACGCTCACCTTTTCGCGAACACCTGGTATCATTACTATTTGATAGTGATTCATAAACACATGCTCATGATCAATCCAGAATTGTACAATCGCCAGTGCTTTATGCAGAGATTTCTATCGGATATCGATCTAATTAAAATCAGATCTTAGTTCTCGCTACCGCTAAACAAAGATCTGAGGACATCCCATTACGGGTCACGTCAGGCAGCCCTTTCGCGAACCCTGACCGACAAATGGAACAACTGACAAGAAGTCGTCATTAGCCAATCAGAACGAAGCTTTCTCGTGCTTTACGGCACAAATTTCAAATTGGCGACTACGCTTCGAAACATATTTTGACAAATTCTCGCTTTTAAATTTGAAATCTGAACAAAAGTGTTCTGGAATGGCTAATAGATGGTCTAGATTGTATGGATTCAGTCGTTAATCCCGTAACTTTCGTTCGGAATACCCCGTGTATTTTCGAGGTTGCATGATTAGAAATCACATTCCGACTGTCACTTTCATGATCTCGTAAGCGACGCTCTGATTGGTCGGATGAAAGGTCGTTCTGACGTTACCCCTAATGGGATGGCCTCAGATCTTTGTTTAGCGGTAGCGAGAACTAAGGTCTGATTTTAATGAGATTGATTGGATATGGAAGGAGTTTTGTCGCTTTGTGTAATTGACATCCATTTATCTTTATACTATGTTTATAATCATCTTTCTTCTTATTACAAACATCTTTAAAATATTATTTCAACCTTATATATTCATGAACATCAGTGTGAGAATTTGTCAAACGGAATACATCAAGAGCATTATACATGTCTTGCTTGGCTTGTCACAGCCAGAATCCCCAAACTACCCCCCATGGTGGTTGTGTGACCTCGTGTGGGTCACGTGATCGCCTGCACATGCAGACCCCTGGCCCACTGTAAAACGTACTGGTAAGTGATCTGATCCAACTGAGCTGAGGTTTCATCTGTAACTGTTTCTTGGAAAATATCAGTAAATCGAATATCCCAGACGTACCTCGTATGGGGCGATGAACATTGTCTGTTTCTGTTGCTACGGTTCTCATGAAAGTCATCACTGTCTTACCATTCATCTGCAGGTTTGTTTGTTTGTTGTTTAACGCCGCGCTCAGCAATATTTCAGCTTTATGACGGCGGTCTGTAATTAATCGAGTCTGGACCAGACAATCAAGTGATTAATAATTTTGGATACGATGACATGCATCGACCAAGTCAGCGAGACTGACCACTGCGTACCTTTCGTCAACTCTCACGACAAGCATAGGTTGCTGAAGACCAGTTACAACCCGGATCTTCACGGGACCCATTGGATTTTCATTTTCTACTGGAGTTCACTGGCATGGAAGACTGGTTCCGGCAGCTGTTGGTATTAAGTTACTAGTAATGCCGAGCGCCAGACAGGGTAACAACAAGTACCATATTATAACGTCTTTTGTTATGACGCGGCCGAGGATCGAACCCCGGACCTTCCGCTCTCCGGGCGGACGCTGTACCACTAGACCACGGAGGCGGTCCCAACACGTCAGGAAGGTATGATGTGTTATTGATTTGGTTTCCCCGATGATAGAAAGATAATGGATCTGAACACAGGTTCGACGTGCAGTACATGAGGTACCTGCCGTGACAGATTTGGCTACAAAGGTAAGATTTCAGATTCAGTCATATCTCTTTTTATCCATTTTGTGAAATCGCTTATCATTAAACACACTTTATTCACAATAAGTAAATAGGATTGGCTACAACTTCTACAACTTTGGAAAACTTCTCTCAGGTATTCACCCCATTGATTTACAGCTCGTACTATCCTTGAACAGAACAGTAGGCAGGAAAGCAATGGGAAAGGTAAGTGACCAGTTTACTCAAATAGTTTACATATACATGAAGTATACACAAAACTCGTTGAATTACATAAAAAATACAAATATGTACAAAACTGACTTTTTCACATTCCTCTTTCCATTTAATATCAAACTGAGATCAGTTGGTGTATTTTCGTCTATACTATTAATGGTTCAACGTACAGTGTAAAGTCACATTCAAAAACATTTATATGTATTTTCACATTTTCCTACCATACAAATATTCTGCTTTGTCTTTGGTTCCTTGCCTACATTTTATGTTTGTTGTTTAACGCAGCACTCAGCAATAGTCCAGCTATATGACGGTGGTCGAGTCTGGATAATAATCGAGTCTGGTCCAGACAGTCCAGTGAGTGATATCATGAGCATCGATCCACGCAATTGGAATCGATGACATGCATGAACCAAGTCAGCGAGCCTGACCACCCGATCCCGTTAGTCGCCTCTAACGACAAGCATAGTCGCCTTTTACGGCAAGCATGCTACATTTATGTGAAATTATTAATCGTGGTATGGGAATCATAGGCTGTGGGTCGACAGCCATTATCTAAGCCCAAACGTTTGTAGTGCATCGACATGTTGGTGAATACAAGATCAATACGTCAAATTAATCAGCAGAGGATTCCTCTGTCTAAAAATGAAATGTTCTACTGAAAAGAGTTGTTCATAAGGCAATTTGAAAATAAGATCACTCACAGCATATTAGTCAACAAAATTGCCTCTTTACATGCTTAATGGTACATGTGTTTTGGTTGATTATAGTGGTATTGTTTACAGGAAATCAAACAATTTTCAACCTTATGGAAACACATTATTGAACATGGGCATTTCCTTTCACGTTTGTCAAATGAAACTTTAAAATCCCATTTCTTTTAAGTTTAGTCAGTGCATTGTTTCCAGATGTGTGAACGAAAAAAGAACAATTTCAGACACCAGATATGGTTCCAAAATACCACCTTTTAAGTAGTGTTATCGCTCATGATCAGCATAAAATTGTTCATATTTGGAAATGGTGATTCAATAGTCAATATGCATACATAGAACTCTGTGCCCCGTAACACATGCAGAGCATTTACGTTGTTGCTATCAGTCCTAACGTTCATTGATGAAAGTCATCATCGGCAAAGACATCCTCTTCAGATAAGAACAAATCCTGTCAACCTACTTTTCATTATTCTAATAAAAAACAACTCAATAAAACAAAAGATTGGTGAGACATAATCTTATTCACAGAATCATTTCATCAAGACAATTGACATACACATAGTAATGCATTCAGTGCTTGATTGTCATGGGCTAAGCGATAAATTTGTAGGCGAATATAAGTTCCTGCACATACACAATGCAGTCGCTTAAAACAAAGGCATATTGTCACTGTTTGAATAGCGCAGACAAACAAACCCTAATGAGATCCCGCCTACGCGGTGACATCCCAGTGATTGTTAAGACTACAAATCCTATCTACAGTTAGACAACATGGCAGTCTATATTCCTTTCAAAGTTCCTGTTATAATGTTATAAATAAGCAAATTCGGGCTGTGGGGAAACTACAGAGTCTCACCATGTTCCTCCCGTGACACCATTTGTCCCTCAACATGATAATAATATTGTAATTGTTATTCATATTTCATGTCTACAGCTAGTTATTGATTTGAGACCCTTATGTTCTAAGAGATGTGAATTACCATTAGCCATGGTGGGGAGACTATGAAACTATAGACAAATGCATTTTCTGATTGTGATAGGGTATCTCACATAATTCTACTCGACATTCTTTACCACAATATTTACAACATATTTAGCTGTGTAAATTTCACCATGACGACGGAAATTATTTACAATGAATTTGATAAATAAAGAATACGAAATGTTGCACTAAACAGTGGTTTGTGATTGTGTACCTGTCACGATGATAATGATTTTTATAATATTATTTCAAACGACAAAGATGTAATATTTAGTAATTAGGCATCAGTCTCTGTTGACGGCTGTGTTACAGCCCTTAATGTAAACATTACACTTAATGTAAACTTTTTTACATTAAGGGTTACGTGTTAACTCTTCATGTAAAAAAACACATTAAGAGTATGAACTTTATATCGTAAGTGGCAAGTAAATGGATCGAGTAGTGTGACGAGTTACTGTGTGTCATTGAACCGCGGCGGCATGGGATGTTGCTCATAATAGCCATTACTGGTGTCAACTCGAACATAATAGCCATTACTGGTGTCAACTCGAACATAATAGCCATTACTGGTGTCAACTCGAACATAATAGCCATTACTGGTGTCAACTCGAACATAATAGCCATTACTGGTGTCAACTCGAACATAATAGCCATTACTGGTGTCAACTCGAACATAATAGCCATTACTGGTGTCAACTCGAACATAATAGCCATTACTGGTGTCAACTCGAACATAATAGCCATTACTGGTGTCAACTCGAACATAATAGCCATTACTGGTGTCAACTCGAACATAATAGCCATTACTGGTGTCAACTCGAATTATGTACAGGCTGGCTACTATAATTGTCAATTGTAGGTCGCGAAAAGATGTGTGGTGGTTTGAAAACATATATCCTATCAGAGACAAATGTCATGTCTTTAAGCAGTGATGGTATTTTAGTTTTTTTTCTTCGAGAAAGATCGATCTTTTGTACACGTTTATGTAGCCCGTTATTGTCACCTACCTTGACTGCTGCGACTGCTGGGACCATTAGAACGCAAATATGGTAAGATATATATGTATAACAAACTTTTAACTGCTTGTGTACTTAGAGTGCAAGTTATCCTCAGAGACATCAATAGATACTGATAGGATGCTGACGCTGTATCCCAATTATGTTGAAACTAAATTATTTACCCAAATCCTTGCTTGGAGGCTTTCATATCCGTACCCAACACACCGATGGTATTCCCTCTTGGCTAAAATTGCCATGCCATCCTACACGCAGTCACGCAGTCATGCAGTGTCCGAAACTCAGCAGAGTAACTGAGAGCTTTAAGGGCCAGGACATTGAAACAATGTAGGCTCAGTGGGAAAACTGAAGCCCAAACAGTTTAGCTGAAGCAGGGAGATATACTTTTGCAATAAAAATTACAAAACACAACCAGTCAACCAGAAGCCTTTACTGCTTTTACATCGAGTTTCCAGCCCGTGAAAATCCGGAGTAGAATAGGTCTTCAGCAACCCATGCTTGCCGTAAAAGGCGTAAGACAGAATAGAACAATAGTTGAATGTTACAATGTGACAGAATAGAACAATAGTTGAATGTTACAATGTTACAGAATAGAACAATAGTAGAATGTTACAATGTGACAGAATAGAACAATAGTAGAATGTTACAATGTGACGGAATAGAACAATAGTTGAATGTTACAATGTGACAGAATAGAACAATAGTTGAATGTTACAATGTGACAGAATAGAACAATAGTTGAATGTTACAATGTGACAGAATAGAACAATAGTAGAATGTTACAATGTGACAGAATAGAACAATAGTAGAATGTTACAATGTGACAGAATAGAACAATAGTAGAATGTTACAATGTGACAGAATAAAACAATAGTAGAATGTTACAATGTGACAGAATAGAACAATAGTTGAATGTTACAATGTGACAGAATAGAACAATAGTTGAATGTTACAATGTGACAGAATAGAACAATAGTAGAATGTTACAATGTGACAGAATAGAACAATAGTAGAATGTTACCATGTGACAGAATAGAACAATAGTAGAATGTTACAATAATAAAACATTCCAGCTATATGACGGCGGTCTGTAAATAATGGGTTGCGTGGGCAAGCATGGGTTGCTGAGGGCCTTTTCTACTCCGGATCTTCGCGGGTGAAGTACATTAGTAGTTCAATGTACAATAGATACACCCACCCGTTAGCTTATGATCTTGGTAAGGAGTTTATTAACTAATGTCATCGATCGGACGTGGCACACACATTATATGCGAGCTGGAACTTCGCACATCACACTCCAGGCGACAGAACAGTAGTTGTTATGCAGGGTCCATTGTGTAGGCTTGTATATGACGGCACACAGTTCGGAGTCTAGAAAATTTGGTTCCTCGGGATTCCATGGCTGAAACTGACCAACGGTTCCATCATACCACTTCCAATCCCCGTCCTTGTATTTCAGGCCGGTCCAAACCCCTTTGACGTCTGAAATATAAGTACACGTATGCATGCGATTAAATACCTATATAATGTTAAAAACAGCATTTTGTGATCAGAGCAGTTCCCAGCATTTCCAATGCAAGATCAGCATGTCTAGTGAAACTGTTCGGAACATATACTACTCAAAAAAGTTAAAGACCACCCGATATTTTCAAATGTCTGTGGTTAATCTTACGTATCATGTCCGATTAATTTTTGTCATATGAGTGAGTGAGTTGGGTTCAACGCCGCTTTTAACAGTATTCCAGTTACAGCGCGGCATGTCATCTTAATGTGGGAAGAAAGCCCGAAGTGATGCTGTCTCAGACGTTTACCACTTCGGTGAAACCCACGAGCACTGGTATGGTGATGACAAACCTAGAAACATAATCGGGGCTAACCTGGGTTAGAACCCACAATCATAGGGTTCTGGCGTGCCCAGGGGACGCAACTCTGCACACCGAATCGTGGCGTCTTAAACGACTGGGGCATATGAAGAGAGATCGGATGATGTTTAACTTGTTTTGAGTAGTATATATATTTCAGAGTAATAAAAAGAACAAATCATGTTGAGATTTAATGCAGTGTAATGTCTTTTTCAAAAAAATTGCACTTATATAGTTGCATGAATGAACGCGTGTGTGTGTGTGCCTGTGTGCCTGTGCGTGTGTGCGTGTGTGTGTGTTCTTGTACTACTCCGAACTAATGTCGGTTTTATTGCGCTAGCCCACTGAGATACAATGCCACAGTTTTAACATTGATACACCACACAATCAACTCCGAACCGACCAGTCCTTGTTTTATCCCCTTAATGCTGAGCGCCATGCAGGGTAACAAGAAGTATTTTTTTGGTATGACGCGGCCGGGATCGAACCAACGAACGTCAGCTCTCCGGGCAGACACCCTTTCCACTAGACCACGAAGGCGACCCACATTTTAATGGATATGGCTAGATTAATATAAAAAATTATATCGTCATATGTAACTAAACATGGGATTATGTGGTGCCAACTCCCCCACTATAGGCATACCACTTAATTTGTCTCAGTAAACCAAAGGACCCGTGAAGATCCGGGCTAAAATATGTCTTCAGCAACCCATGTTTGCCGTATAAGGCGACTATGCCTGTCATAAGAGGCGACTAACAGGATCGGGTGGTCAGGCTTGCTGACTTGGTTTGATGCATGTCATCGTATCCTAATTGTGTGGATCGATGCTCATGATATCAATCACTGGATTGTCTGGTCCAGAATCGATTATTTACAGACCGCGGTCATATAGCTGGAATATTATTGAGTGCGGCGTTAAACAACAAACAAACAAACAAACAAAACGGTAAACCAAAGTCAAGCAACCCATTAGTGTCATCAGAGTACACAGCTGGTACAAGTGAGTTAGTCTGGGGTTTTCACAAAGAATGCATGACCACGCTCAGATCTAGATATTTAATTGATTTGTCACTCCTTGCAAGGAAAAAAAGAAACATAAATTTCGAAGTTTAAATATTGGCATCCGCGTACAAGATAAACATTCCATTGTATCCAGCGTACTGCACTACGGCATTCGGAATACCACTGAACAAGCTCAGCATAAGGCGTACAGCACTACGACATTCGGAATACCACTTAACAGGCTCAGCATCCAGCGTACTGCACTACGGCATTCGGAATACCACTTAACAGGCTCATCATCCGGCGTACTGCACTACGGCATTCGGAATACAACTTAACAGGCTCAGCATCCAGCGTACTGCACTACGGCATTCGGAATACCACTTAACAGGCTCAGCATCCAGCGTACTGCACTACGGCATTCGGAATACCACTTAACAGGCTCAGCATAAGGCGTACTGCACTACGGCATTCGGAATACCACTTAACAGGGCTCAGCAACCGGCGTACCAATAGGGGATAAGCATCCTCGATTATGAGGAGTGTGTGAGTGAGTGTTTATGCCAATTTGAGGTTCATGTAAAGCGGTAAGTCAGAATATATTACATTGATTCGATTGTTGTATCTCGTTTAGAGAAACAGACTCTTGCGCCTAGGTGTAAGTTTGCAACTTATCACGCATGGATAAGTATGTGAGAATCAAGGACAAACTCGCCAGAGGTACATACAATAAGGAATGAACTACTATTGTCAGTAACTCTGCGATAAGTATTTGTAAGTTGAACTTGAATCATACATGACACTTTGTTTTGGGTAACAACATTTTTCTTCTTTATAACGAGAAAATTACAAAGAATAAAGAAGCTGTTATCCATAACAAAAAGTCATGTATTCATATTGTCAGTGACCGCCTCCGTGGTCTAGAGGTAGAGCGTCCGCCCGGAGAGCGAAAGGTCCGGGGTTCGATCCCCAGCCACGTCACACGTTAAAAGATGGTACTTGTTGTTACCCTCTCTGGCGCTCGGTATTAAGGGGCTAAAACAAAGGACTGGTCGGCTCGGATTCAGTATACTGTGTCTGGGTGGGGTATTCATGTTAAACTGCGGCATGGTATCTCAGTAAGCTAGCACTATAAATCGGCATCAGTCCGGACTAGTACAAGCAGCCACACAAACACACACACGTACATGCACGTCGCTATATAAGTGCAATTATCTTGGTCGCGACGTTAAACCCCATTTCACCTCACCTCATATTGTCAGTACTTGAGGAACATGTGTTAAGTGTTTACCTGTCCCCAGAAACTGTTTGATTTCTTCGTATTTAGCTTCAGTTTTAAAAGTTATCATTCGGTAATCCATTCCATTGAATGACTGTCCAGAGCATTCATTATCAGCATTCTGCCATGACTGTTTTGGTGTTGTCAAGGTAACGCAAACGGCCTCTGTTGTGAACAAGGTGGCTCCTGGGGGACACTTTATTACAGGTGTCACAGGTATTAAAGCTGAAAGGAATGAATGAGTGAGTTAATACAGTACACATTACACAATAAAAACTATGACGACAGTACAAGGATCGCACATGTCACATATTCATAGTAAACTAATCAGAAAATAGTCAAGTCTAGACCGGACAATCCAGTGACTGATACATGACCATCCATCTACGCAATTGGGACACGATGACATGCATGAACCAAGACAGCGAGCCTGACCACCCTATCCCGTTAGTCGCCTCTTACGACAAGCATGGGTTGCTGAAGACCAATTTTAACCGAAATCTTCATAGGTCGCATTAACTGGAATGGAATGGAACTGTATTTATTGACAACGGTAAGCTCATTATGTCTCGGCCAGGGTGGATTATTTACAAGCCGCTATGATACAGCTGGACTATTGCTGCAGCGTAGAAATAACCAAACATAACGTATGTGAAATAACGGGGCCAAGGTAGACTTAAGGGGCATTCACACGGTACAACTAGTTGTATGCAATTAGTTGCACAACCTGAAGTTGTATACAACTCGGCATTCACACGGCGGCGAGTTGCATACAACTCGGGTCTCGCGAGATCTCTGACAAAAAGCCTTAGCTGTCAATGTTCCGCCAATTAGACGATAAAATCCAAATGTAAAACAAATAGTTGTCCACACATGAGTTATACATTAATAAAAATATAACGGGACGAATTTCCTTCAAGTGTACATTTACTTTAATTTAAGAAATGAAGGGCATGTTTTATTTAACCTATCTATATAAATTTGCCACAATGAATATTTCACAATTCTCCAAAGGAAATATGTATATGCTGCAGTGTGGTACATTCACAAAGTATCTTATGGGAAGGATAACACGTTGAATGTCAATTTCCGTAATAAAAAAACAGCTGATTATTATGAGTTTCATAAATTCTATGGCATTTTAGATTATATTAGTAACAGTACTACATACATGTACCCATTTTGCAGCAGTGCATTATTTTACTGGGTGAAAAGATATTGAACGATATTCAAATTATAATTGAAGATTGAAACAGTAAACTACTTCATGAACTGAATGCGTTGTGTGCTAGTTCACCCGCACCTCAAAGGAAATAACAAATATGTACAACGATCTTGATGTTGACGTATACTAATATGACACCACTACCGGTAACCTCCCGTCATAACGTAGCGAGTTCACTGATAGCAGTACGCGGAATGTTTGGAGCAGGTTTTACCGTGATGCTGGGATCACATACATACATAAATGAATCATGTAAGTTAAGTAAGCAGAATCAATCTGAAATCAACAAGTTCTGTTTGTTTTTATGCTCCCATTCTCGCCTTGATACTATGTGGAAAGGCAGACCAATAGCGTCGTCAGTGTGTGTGATTTTGCGTCAATGTCATGGCGTCACGTGGAACGATTTCTGTTGACTTTTCCAAAAAAGGTATCTAGACTCTAATTATTTATTCCTCAATTTTTGCAAGGATTGCATATTCGTAATAATCCGAGCTAATGTAGGCAACAAATTGACGACTAAATCTCTCGGAATAGTAGAAAATGTTAAGTAAAACTAGTTTGCTTTGTTTACATTTTTTTCAATGAGAAGAGCACAGGGTTTGGTTTCACACTTGAATATTGCGGTTGATTTCATTTGGACCCTTTGTATTGGTGACTTAGACAAAATGTCATTTGATTCTTAATGGTATGATGAATTCAGGGATGTATGTATCGTAGCTGAGTGTGAAATACATGTGATGTGATAGGCATCTCGTCAAACGCGAAAAGAACCGTGATTTCCCAACGCTATCAACATGGCGGTCCGGTCCAGAGTTTTTGTTTCGAAAACGAATATAGGATTATTGGAGTCTTTTTGGAATGATGATTGGTGTTTTGACAAAGAGCAGAAACCCAATGGTTTTGTAATTGAAATTCTCATGTAGCTATACCTTATTTAAATAAATAATCACATTTAGAACAGTGAATTGGTAAAATGCGAAAATGGCAATATTTTCGCTGTACACTATTTTCAGATGTCGTTAGTGATACATATGCTTTGCCTAACATAGTTGTTAATGGCATCACATATAATAGATAATTCCCCTCAGGATCTAAAACTGTGACGTTTATTTGTGTGTATGATGTATTTTAAGTTTTAGAAACGTATATGGACCTAATCTCACCTTGGTCTACACTACAGTATACAGTCACATAGCCTGTCGTTTCAAATAACACTATAAACAGTTTAACCTGAAGAATTAGACCGATGCAAAAGTCAAAATATACAATTTTGGACAGTGGTACCTACTTTTCATAGGTCCTTTATTGAGTGGTGACACTTAGGATACCGAAAAACAGAGGTTACTGACGTGAATCTGAGTCGCCATTTTTGTTTACAAATTGACGTATAAATGTCACGTGATTTTCATACGCGTTTTGATTGGCTGCGTACGTACAACTTGTCGCATGAAAATAGAGCATGTCCTATTTCGTACAACTCGCGTCCAACAAGTTGCATACGTCAAAAGTTGGACCTACTTGCCCGTTCACACGATGCAATGTGTTGCATGCAACAAATTGTATACAACTAGTTGTACCGTGCATGTGTGAATACCCCTTTAGTACCCTTTAAGCACCGCAATCCGATGTGCAGAATGACGTTCAAAAGCCGTACACCATGGCTTCGATTTGTTCCGATTGTGACCCTGGGTTTACCCTTATCATATCGACGGCTTGCACCATAGTAGTACACACCTACGTCATGAAGCAAATCACCCGTGAAGATTCCGGGGTAGAATAGGTCTTCAGCAACCCATGCTTGCCGTAAAAGGTGACTATGCTTGTCGTAAAAGGCGACTAACGGGATCGGGTGGTCAGGCTCGCGGACTTGGTTGATGCATGTCATCGATCCCAATTGCGTGGATCGATGCTCATGATATCAATCACTGGATTGTCTTGTCCAGACTCGATTATTTACAGACCGCCGTCATATAGCTGGAATATTGCTGAGTGAGGCGTTAAACAACAAACCAACCATGAAGCAAATCCGCCGTGATTTAACGTAGATACATTTCAAAGCGGCGTTAAGCGCCATTCGTACGCCTAATGTCATGATCAAATACTGAGTAAATTTACAAACATGGGCGGATGAAGTAGACCGTCCCGTCCCGTGGTAGCAGTGATGAGGAGTCCTGTGTGTACACCTCCGTGGTGGGACAACACTGCTGGCTGGCCTCGTGGTAGAAGACGGAGTTGCAGGGTGGGGTGTCGAGACAGCGCACGACGCACCATGTGGCCGTCGGGGCAGCCGTGTTGGGGGTGCAGGGAAGGCTGAGGTTGGTAAAGAAGAGCGTGAGAAACACGTCCATGTTCCGTGTAACCGACCAGCACTCACTCTGTGGATCTACAATGAAAATTTGATCAATCTGAACTGTTACATTATATACTGTATCTGATGACTCCGAGATGCTAGTATGTGATCATTTCAATGACCATTGACCTGCATCTTTAAAGAACTGATACTCGGGTTATAAAATCGTGTATTACAATGTAGTGCCATGGCTTTCATTTTAACGTCCATGTTAACATCCATTTTAACATTCATCTTAACATCCATATTAACATCCATTTTAACATCCATCTTAACATTCATTTTAACATCCATCTTAACATCCATCTTAACATTCATTTTAACATTCATTTTAACATTCATTTTAACATCCATTTTAAACTACCGGGCAAAGGTTGGTTTGTTGGTTGGTTTGTTGGTTTTGTCATCAATATTTCAGCTATACGACGGCGGTCTGTAAATAATCGAGTCTGGACCAGACAGGCAATTGGGATACGATGACATGCATCAACAAAGTCCGCGAGCCTGACCACCCGATCCCGTTAGTCGCCTCTTACGACAAGCACAGTCACCTTTTACGGCAAGCATGGATCTCCACGGGTCACCGAGCAAAGGAAAGTATACATCCATGTCTGATGGTAGCTAAAAATGAAACAAACAAGAATTGCTTTTTCGATGGTGATGTACGGGTATTATACTTGTGTTTTGGGCCTAAGGATTGCAACGACGGTTTTCAACCCAGTAACGTTTTGATAGCGTTTGTAATCATTGGTCAAATCCAATTTTCAGGTGTGTACCTTTTTGGGCCTGGCAGAATATAATAAAATGTTTTCTGATGTTAACACTACATACGTTGAAGTCATGTATGTAGACTTGCTGTCCACAACATTTTTGAATGGTGATCCGTGTCCTGTCTCTCTCTTAAAAATAACATTGTTGCAAGGCAGTTTTCTTACAAAAATATTCAGGTTCATTGTTTAGATTAATAACATATCTGGTTTTATAGGTGACGCTGATTAATATCTAATCTCCAGACAAAAAGCCAGGTTTTGGTTTGGGTTTGTTGTTTAACCCCTCACCCATCACTATTCCAGCTATATGGTGATGGTCTGTAAAAAATCGAGTCTGGGCCAGACAATCCAGTGATTGATATCATGAGCATCGATCCATTCAATTGGGAAACGATGACATGCATCAACCAAGTCCGCGAGCCTGACCACCCGATCCCGTTAGTGGCCTCTTACCAGGTACCACCCCTAGAATATCCAATGGTCGGCACCTTAATGCTTGTTAGATTTTTAGGTAGACATTCAAAACTATTCATTCAATAAGGACACGGTATAATAAGAGTCCCTTTTGCACGTCGAAATATGCAGAATGTATCCATTTGGAAAAAACCTATACAAATTATTTTAAAGTTATTCGTTGTTAGATATATTTATATTAATGTAAATTACACTTTGTTCATATCAACTATTACACGTTTAGGGTTTGTAGCAACACGAAATTCATAGATAAGGTTATTTTAGAGGTTTCAAGGAGCCTTTTTAAATGAGCAAATGAACATGAGCAAGTCGTTGACCCAAGTTGATTTTCTTAGGAGATGTGAAAAACATAAACATATGGTAAACATTTATGTTGGGTCATAGACAACCGCTATTCTGACCATTTCGGAAGTCCCAAATCCTTGCAAGCGTAAGAAAGAAAAAAGCCATAAATTTGAACATATTCAAACCAATATTTCAAAGTTTTCACTTCTGTATAAGACATTTCCTATGTACGAATTGGGCCTACCTTGTCCATCTAATTAATAAAAAAACTCGAGGTGTTATCACTAGGAGACCTGTGAAGATCGGGGAAGAATAGGTCTTCAGCAACCCATGCTTGCGACGATGCTTGTCGTAAGATGCGACTAATCGGATCGGGTGGTCAGCCTCGCTGACCTGGTTGATGCATGTCATCGTATCCCAATTGCGTGGATCGAGGCTCATGATATCAATCACTGGATTGTCCGGTCCAGACTTGATTATTTACAGACCGCCGTCATATAGCTTGAATATTGCTGAGTGCGGAGTTAAACAACAAACAAACAAACAAACAAACAAACAAACTACAACAGATACTACAGGATAATACCCCAAAATCAAATTTCGAATAAGTTTCTAAACAAATTGCCACTTCCTGATAAAAAAGGTGTCATCAATGGTTGAGTCAAGATGCCATTTTCGAAAGTTTCATCTGGCCAATAGTTTCTGTAGAGAAGCTGTTTTTGAGGCCGGAGAAGCTGATCGACATAAGCTCCATGACCATCGGACCAAATAGGCTCGACACAATGACACACGTAGTCGCTAACCGTCTCCAGCCAATATCAAAGAGAGATACCATTTATGGCAACAATGAGGGAAGATCAATATAACTGGTGAGTAAAACAAACAAAACCGAACTACTGATTTCCGAACTTTCAATAAAACGCAGGGGATATTCAAAAGCAAAAGATGACATTGGGGATGGCCCTCTTCCCCAGGCTTACATTCTCAGAGAAGACCGGGGAGAAGGTTATTATCGTTTACGTATAAACGAATGTTTAAACAATGGGGGCTTAACCCATTGTTGATCAAGTCATTTCAAACGCAATCTCATTAAAATCAGATCTTTGTTCTCGCTATCGCTCAACAAAGACCTGAGGACATCCCATTACGGGAGCGACAACTTAGGTCTGATTTTGATGAGATTGCATTACCAGAAAGAATAACGTCGGGATACCTTATAGTAAAACAATACAATGCGTCGCGGTATAAAAGGAATTGGATGAAAGCGTGCACAAAACTGAAGCCATGACATGCAAAATGGAACACCCTTTCATCACCTTCCCGGGAGGCTCTGTGGGAACAGAGGATTACAAAACTAAACACGATATGTGAGGTTGCAGGTTCAGTTCACGTCAATGAATATTCATTGGACAAAGATTGTGACTTTTAACCAATAAAAAATCAACGTTGTGTTTACATTAAAAGGCCATTTTATAAAAATGAACAACAATTGGCTCTTTGGGCTCGGTTTCATAAATCCAGGTTTCTGATTAATCGGACCTTGACTTGTCTTGTGCGGGGGCGATCATTAACACTCTGTGTGCATGAAACCTTTTCCAAAGTCCGCAAATCACAGACTGAGACACATTAAAAATATTGGCTACTTCTGGCTGAGTTGTACCAGTTGGAAACATGCAAATAAAGAAAGAGTATTACTGTGGGTAATGAAAATCAATAATACCATTGTGATAGAGCGATTTGACGACCTTTCACTGAAGTGTCAAACATCAAGCATAACCCTCTATCCACATGCACGAAGGAATTGCGTAGTCCACATGCAAAGTTTCGGGTGCCTTCGGGCGCTTGGTCTGGGTTCCAAAACCGTTCTATTATTGGCAGCAAAGTTTCGGGTGCGTTCGGGCGCTTGGTCTGGGTTCCAAAAGCGTTCTATTATTGGCAGCATTTTTCAAACTTGATCTTTCTTCTGACGACCTATCATAAAATGTATATTTCACGATCCCCTACGTTTTTGGATAGTATAGTTTGATTTGTTGTTTTTAAACCCACCACAGCCAACATGACCGTTTCGGAAAAAGTTAAGATACGAAGTTACTTAAAACATTTAAATCACGAGCCGAACTATTCCCAATCGGTATAAGGGTACAATGGCACTGTAACATCGACCTATAGAGTTGGAGTATATAAAATATCACAACAATTTTGCCAAGAGCATCTTAGCATTAAAACAGTATGATACAGACAGAGCCATCAGTATGATACAGACAGAGCAATCGGTATGATACAGACAGAGCCATCAGTATGATACAGACAGAGTCATCGGTATGATACAGACAGAGCCATCAGTATGATACAGACAGAGCCATCGGTATGATACAGACAGAGTCACCGGTATGATACAGACAGAGTCATCGGTATGATACAGACAGAGCCATCGGTATGATACAGACAGAGTCATCGGTATGATACAGACAGAGCCATCGGTATGATACAGACAGAGCAATCGGTATGATACAGACAGAGCCATCAGTATGATACAGACAGAGCCATCGGTATGATACAGACAGAGTCACCGGCATGATACAGACGGAGCCATCGGTATGATACAGACAGAGCCATCGGCATGATACAGACAGTGCCATCAGTATGATACAGACAGAGCCATCAGTATGATACAGACAGAGCCATCGGTATGATACAGACAGAGCCATCGGTATGATACAGACAGGGCCATCGGTATGATACAGACAGAGCCATCGGTATGATACAGACAGAGCCATCGGTATGATACAGACAGAGTCATCAGCATGATACAGACAGAGCCATCAGTATGATACAGACAGAGCCATCGGTATGATACAGACAGAGCCATCGGTATGATACAGTCAGAGTCACTGGTATGATACAGACAGAGTCACCGGTATGATACAGACAGAGCCATCGGTATGATACAGACAGAGCCATCGGTATGATACAGACAGAGCCATCGGTATGATACAGACAGAGTCATCGGCATGATACAGACAGAGCCATCGGTATGATACAGACAGAGCCATCAGTATGATACAGACAGAGCCATCGGTATGATACAGACAGAGCCATCAGTATGATACAGACAAAGCCATCGGTATGATACAGACAGAGTCACCGGTATGATACAGACAGAGCCATCGGTATGATACAGACAGAGCCATCGGTATGATACAGACAGAGCCATCGGTATGATACAGACAAAGCCATCGGTATGATACAGACAGAGCCATCGGTATGATACAGACAGGGCCATCGGTATGATACAGATAGAGCCATCGGTATGATACTGACAGGGCCATCGGTATGATACAGATGGGGGCTACCCATAGACGTATGGCAACAGCCCTAGGCTGGTCGCGCACCACAAGCACCAGACTGATGACTCGTTTTAGGCATACTAGCAGTGCCAGGGACAGGCCTCGAAGCGGCAGACCTCCCGTGACGAGGCCCACAGAAGACCGCTACCTTCGGGTTTTGCACCTCAGGAATAGATCATCATCATCTTCAACCACCCTTGATCTTCCAGTCAGTGAAAGGGCAGTGTCTAGGAGATTGAGAATGCATGGTATTTAGATGTATAGACCGTGCAGTAACCCTAACACGCCAGGATCGACGTCAGTTCTCTTTTCTCATCGGTGTAGACTCAGTGTTGGGCAGGACCGACGCCCGAGAAACTCTCATGAGAAGTCAAGCTGGCGGACACGGGCACAGAGCCATGGACCCTCCGCGACTGTGCCTTGCTCAAGCACTGTTTGAGGAATGGCGTCAGATTCCAGAAGTCCTCATCAGAGACTGCAAGATATTCGGACGTTCTAAGTTCGGCGTCGAGTTATAGTATGTTCTTTTATATCAACATCGTGTGACCTTAAGTCTACATCATCAATATCAATATACAGCGACCTTTAGTCCAAACCAATCGATATCAATATACAGCGACCTTTAGTCCAAACCAATCGATATCAATATACAGTGACCTTTAGTCTACACCCATCACTATTTCGTTATACTGCAGCGACCTTTAGTCCACACCAGTCACTAACAATATACAGCGACCTTTAGTCGATACCCATCACTATTACAATATACTGCAGTGATCTTTTGTCCACACCCAACACTATTTCAATATACCGCAGTGATCTTTTGTCCACACCCAACACTATTTCAATATACTGCAGCGACCTTTAGTCCACGCCAATCGATATCAATATACAGCGACCTTCAGTCTACACCCATCACTATTTCGTTATACTGCAGTGACCGTTAGTCCAAAACCATCACTAACAATATACAGCGACCCATCACTATTTCATTATACTGAAGTGACCTTTAGTCCACGCCAATCACATTTTCAACATACTGCTGCGACCTTTAATTCACATCCATCACTAACAATGTACAGCTACCTTTAGTCAACACCCAACACTATTTCATTATACAGCAGTGACCTTTAGTCCACACCCATCACTATTTCAATACACTGCAGTTACCTGAAGTCCACACCAATCACTGACAATGTACAGCGACCTTTAGTCTACACCCATCACTAACAATGTACAGCTACCTTTAGTCAACACCCATCACTAACAATATACAGCGACCTTTAGTCTATACCCATCACTAACAATATACAGCGACCTTTAGTCTACACCCATCACTAACAATATACAGCGACCTTTAGTCTATACCCATCACTTACAATATACAGCGACCTTTAGTCTACACCCATCACTAACAATATACAGCCACCTTTAGTCTACACCCAACACTATTTCATTATACAGCAGTGACCTTTAGTCCACACCCATCACTATTTCAATACACTGCAGTTACCTGAAGTCCACACCAATCACTGACAATATACAACGACCTTTAGTCTACACCCATCACTAACAATATACAGCGACCTTTAGTCTACACCTAATACTAACAATATACAGCAACCTTTAGTCTACACCCATCGCTAACAATATACAGCAACCTTTAGTCTACACCTAATACTAACAATATACAGCAACCTTTAGTCTACACCCATCGCTAACAATATACAGCAACCTTTAGTTTACACCCATCGCTAACAATATACAGCGACCTTTAGTCTATACCCATCACTAACAATATACAGCAACCTTTAGTCTACACCCATCGCTAACAATATACAGCGACCTTTAGTTTACACCCATCACTAACAATATACAGCAACCTTTAGTCTACACCCAACACTATTTCATTATACAGCAACCTTTAGTCTATATCCATCACTAACAATATACAGCGACCTTTAGTCTACACCCATCACTAACAATATACAGCGACCTTTAGTCTACACCTAATACTAACAACTTACACCGACTATCATTAACAATATACATCGACACCCATCAATATCAACACGTGACATTTAGTGTACATCATCAATATCATCAAAACGTGACATTTAGTTTACATCATCAATATCATGAAAACGTGACATTTAGTTTACATCATCAATATCATCAACACGTGGCCTTTAATGTACATTATCAATATCACCAACGCGTGACCTATAGTCTTTAATCCACACCAACTAATATCAATATGCACCAACCTGAACATCCATCAATATTAATCTTATATACTTATCCAAAGTATCGGGACGATCGAATCTTTGGCTTTTTGAATCTATAACGGTGTTTGCATTAAAGGTGTAAACAGACGCAGCTTCATCCCAACCTTTACCTGAACCCCCCCAGACACCCCCATCACATACATGACTCATGACCCATTTAGACAGTGACATCACGTGACAGCTGACCTCGCACACAACCTGTAGCTACCTCAGTAACACATGTATTCGCACTGTCTGTTTAAAACATAGGAAAATACATACCCAGTTCAGAACAATTTTGAAACAGTTGACCTGCCGTATGTCCATTGTACACAACTTTCAAACAGTTGACCTGACGTATGTCCACTATACAAAACTTTCAAACAGTTGACCTAACGTATTTCCATTGCACACAACTTTCAAACAGTTGACCTGACGCATGTCCACTGCGCACAACATTCAAACAGTTGACCTGACGTATGTCCACTATACACAACTTTCAAACAGTTGACCTAACGTATGTCCATTGCACACAACTTTCAAACAGTTGACCTGACGTATGTCCACTGCACACAACATTCAAACTGTTGACCTGACGTACGTCTACTGCACACAACTTTCAAACAGTTGACCTGGCGCATGTCCATTGCACACAACATTCAAACAGTTGACCTGGTACATTTCCATTGCACACAACATTCAAACTGTTGACCTGACGTACGTCCATTGTAAACAACTTTCAAACAGTTGACCTAACGTATGTCCATTGCACACAACTTTCAAACAGTTGACCTGACGTATGTCCACTGCACACAACTTTCAAACAGTTGACCTGGCGCATGTCCATTGTACACCATTTTCAAACTGTTGACCTGACGTATGTCCATTGTACACAACATTTTAACTGTTGACCTGGTACATGTCCATTGCACACAACATTCAAACTGTTGACCTGACGTGCGTCCATTGCACACAACTTTCAAACAGTTGACCTGGTACATGTCCTGTGCACATAACATTCAAACATTTGACCTGGCGTATGTCCACTGCACACAACTTTCAAACTGTTGACCTGACGCATGTCCAATGCACACAGCATTCAAACAGTTGACCTGACGTATGTCCACTGCACACAACATTCTAACTGTTGACCTGACGCATGTCCAATGCACACAGCATTCAAACAGTTGACCTGACGTATGTCCACTGCACACAACATTCTCACTGTTGACCTGGCGCATGTCCATTGCACACAACATTCAAACAGTTGACCTGACGTATGTCCATTGTACACAACTTTCAAACAGTTGACCTGGCGTATGTCCATTGTATACAACATTCAAACTGTAGACCTGACGTATGTCCATTGCACACAACATTCAAACAGAAAGTCCCATGCCTCTAGCTACCTTAATAACACACTTTTAAACACTTATTAACGACTTTTAATCTGAATCCCCATGAACAGATGCCTTGTATATAAACATTTGTCAAATTCCAGTCATAAAGAATAATACTACTAGTATTTACAAGTCATTTCATGAAGGGCCTTACACGTGACCTTGACATTCGACACAACCATGATAGTGACAGGTGTAATTGAAAAATACATAGATTTTCCTTGAATTAATCCAAAATTTCCTAAAATGTGAACGATGTTTGATACATTTACTTCTTGCTACCTTGTCCTTACATGGAGGTCACGTAAAAGTTGATAGGATCGACACACCACCTTAGAAATATTGTATACGATTCATAAACTGCCATTACACATTCGAGTTATGGTGTTTTTTTAAACACAGTTCATAGTGAATGACATTGTCCTTCAATGTCATCCAACATGTGTCAGAAACATTCTCCACGGTTACATACATGTATATGGTATATCAGGTATGAAGTCACTAATTTATTTTAGAAAAAACAACATGAGTGGTGGCGCAGTACAAGCAAACACATTAAGCATCCCCCTAACAGTGAATGAGTGAGTGAGTACGGTTTTATGCCGCTTTTAGAAATATTCCAGCAATATCACGGCGGGGGACACCAGAAATGGGCTTCACACATTGTACCCACGTCGGAAATCGAACCCGGGTCTTCGGCGTGACGAGTGAACGCTTTAATCATTAGGCTACTCGACCGCCCCTGCAGCCCTAGTGCAGAGTGGGTTATATTTCGCCCTAGCAATATTCCAGCCACATCACGAGTATTTAACCGCCATGCAATCCCACGGTCCTACGTGTTAATGTTCTTAGTATGCAGATGTATCCGATGAGACCATGCGGAAAACGTGGCTACCAGAGTAACGGTATATATTCACCCAGTTTGTAAGTCTTTATCTAATGCTTCACCAAAAATAAATCTAGACATTTACCTTGTATCGTCGTCGTTGACGCTAATCCACCCGACTTAACAAAGACGTAGCATTATGCCTTCCTCCGACAAAGCCCTAAATTGCTCCATGCACGAACACAGAAGGCTCCTTTGAGATTAAACCTTTGGAGAGTTAAAACAGTAGTGTCTTACATCGATTGTCTTTGTTATATGTTGTCGTATTGTTTGTGCAGTGTATATAACATACAGAGTTGTTACGCAACGGTCCACACATTTGAAATACACTGAAAGCCATTTTAGTCCAGTAAGCATAAGCAACCGGGCATTTGTAAAGTGATCAAGCACATATATGGATATATCGACATATCAAGACCTGAATGACAACGGTACGCCAAGAAGGCCCTTGAGATCTCCATACGTACGAGATGTCGACGTTCATCGGATGTCGTTTTGTCGCTTTTGATGGTCTTTCTCACGATATGTATACGTCAACCAAGGCTTTGTTATCCAACCTAATGACTATTTCAATTCTAAAGATTCACATACAGCATTTCCAATGTTTGATACAGCATTATGAAACATACAACACACACAATCTACTTATTTCAAAACAAATGTTACTAAACAACCCACTGATTATAGGTAAGGCCCCTTAAATGACTTTTTCGAATTGATTTTGCATATGAAGTAGCTCGCGGCACAGCTATTCGCGTTTTATTATCAGCGTTGATATCTCTTGTAAGGCACGTTGCATTGGGCTAATTCTTACTACACAATGAAATATTTTCAGCAATTATTGCAATTGTCGGCAATCTTAAAAACATCATCAATATTATCGGAATCGTTTGACAGACAATTGTTAGAAGTTGGCGGATGACAAAGTATAACGAAGAAGTTGTTATCCATAATTTCTTGTCTAATTTATATTCACATAAAGAAAAGAAAATTGCTTACAGCCTTTTTTTATGGATGGCTATAAAATTTATAATTTAATGATGTCAACATAGTACATACGCTGAATGATGCGCATAGCTATATCGAACGCCCAATTGCATTTTGTACGTATTTCAGATACCATTGTTGACGTCACAGTACATAATGACATCATAACATATCGTTGTTGACGTCATGTGGTCAATTTTAGTTTCACTCAAATATTCGAAACAACCGGAAAATAATTGCAATCATGAAGGAATGAACAAATAGTTGAAATAAAAAGATTTGTTTAAAAAGTATGCTACCAAAGTGGCATCATTAGGCTTTCGTAGCAGGGTCTTTTAATAGTTTTATCACCCACCAAGATGTTATCCATCATTTAGATTTTGGTGGTGAAGATTTTACAAAATGTATAAAAAGTACCAAGTCAAAGCTGTGGAAATGTTAATGCGTCTTTTAGCTTTACCAGGATCCACTGGTTGCGATTTTCGAACGAGTTGACCCTAGTTTGTCAGCTCAGACCGACTACGGCTCTCTTCCTGCATGAATCTAGCACATTGGCATTTAAATGGTTCATGATTCATGGAATGTTATCATGCGCTGCAATCAGAAATACCCAAAACTTTGAGCAACAATCCACAGCAATACCCACACCGTTGTCCACACCTATACCCACACTAATACCCACACCATTACCAACACCGTTACACACACCGTTACACACACCAATACCCACAACAATGCCCACACCAATACCCACACCAATACCCACACCGTTATCCACACCGTTATCCACACCCTTAGCCACACTATACCCACACCAATACCTACAACAATACCCACACCTATACCCACACTAATACCCACACCATTACCAACACCGTTACACACGCCGTTACACACACCAATACCAACACCAATACCCACACTAATACAACACTGTTATCCACACCTATACCCACACCAATATCCACACCAATACCCACACCGATACCACACCATTACCCACACCAATACCCACACCAATACCCACAATGATACCCACACCAATGCCCACACCAATACCCACACCAATGCCCACAACAATACCCACACCAATACCCACACCGTTACCCACACCAATACCCACACCAATACCCACACCAATACCCACACCAATACCAACAACAATGCCCACAACAATACCCACACCAATACCCACACCAATACCCACACCAATACCAACACCAATGCCCACACTAATACCCACACCAATACCCACACCAATACCCACACCAATACCCACACCGTTACCCACACCAATACCCACACCAATACCCACACCTATACCCACACCAATACCCACACCAATACCCACACCTATACCCACACCTATACCCACACCTATACCCACACCAATACACACACCGTTACCCACACCAATGCCCACATCAATACCCACAATGATACCCACACCAATACCCACACCAATACCCACACCAATACCCACACCAATGCCCACAACAATACCCACACCAATACCCACACCAATACCCACACCAATACCCACACCGTTACCCACACCAATACCCACACCAATACCCACACCTATACCCACACCTATACCCACACCAATACCCACACCTATACCCACACCAATACCCACACCAATACCCACACCAATACCCACACCGTTACCCACACCTATACCCACACCGTTACCCACACCAATGCCCACATCAATACCCACAATGATATCCACACCAATACCCACACCAATACCCACACCAATACCCACACCAATACCCACACCAATACCCACACCAATACCCACACCTATACCAACACCTATACCCACACCAATATCCACACCGATACCCACACCGATACCCACACCGATACCACACCATTACCCACACCGTTACCCACACCAATACCCACACCAATACTCACACCGATGCCTACACAGTTACCAACACCAATACCCACAGTGATACCCAAACTGATACCCACACCGATACCCACACCGTTAGCCATACCATTACTCACACCAATGTCCACACCGTTACCCACACCGTTACCTACACCGTTACCCACACCATTACCCACACCATTACCCACACCATTACCCACACCGTTACCCACACTGTTACCCACACCGTTACCCACACCGTTACCCACACTGTTACCCACACCGTTACCGAAACCATTGGGGCATGATGACACACCAATACCCACACCAATACCCACACCAATAACCACAACAATACCCACACCAATACCCACACCTATACCCACACCTATACCCACACCTATACCCACACCAATACCCACACCGTTACCCACACCAATGCCCACATCAATACCCACAATGATACCCACACCAATACCCACACCAATACCCACACCAATACCCACACCGTTACCCACACCAATACCCACACCAATACCCACACCTATACCAACACCTATACCCACACCAATATCCACACCGATACCCACACCGATACCCACACCGATACCCACACCGATACCACACCATTACCCACACCGTTACCCACACCAATACCCACACCAATACTCACACCGATGCCTACACAGTTACC
Organism: Haliotis cracherodii; assembly: GCF_022045235.1. Lineage (NCBI taxonomy): Eukaryota > Metazoa > Mollusca > Gastropoda > Lepetellida > Haliotidae > Haliotis > Haliotis cracherodii. The sequence continues at coordinate 15,455,865 of NW_027266286.1, forward strand.
AACACCAATACCCACAGTGATACCCAAACTGATACCCACACCGATACCCACACCGTTAGCCATACCGTTACTCACACCAATGTCCACACCGTTACCCACACCGTTACCTACACCGTTACCCACACCATTACCCACACCATTACCCACACCGTTACCCACACTGTTACCCACACCGTTACCCACACCGTTACCCACACTGTTACCCACACCGTTACCGAAACCATTGGGGCATGATGACACAAAGTCAGTCACACGTTATTCTCAGCTCATATTTGAACATTAACATTGAATGATATCGCGGAGGTATTTACAACATCACTTCTTCAAGAACAGTATCAGAAAAATATTCATGTGCTAATAGACGTTATAGAGCAAAACAATAATAGTATTATAACACTAGGTGAAAAGAGTGGAATGGTCTCAAAGTCAGAACATTTCTGCTCCAATCTCCTCACTGAACATTTACATTTCTGAAGGCTGTTTCCAAACTTGTTCAATATTACCGTAGAAAGGCAGGGCATATTTAAAATAAGATATCAAGTTGTTTCTTTTCTGACAATTTTAAATATTGAATTTGTTTACCTGTTTGTGTTGAAGAATGGCAGTGGGTGCAATGCCGGAGAAACTCTCTCAAATGTCCTCGTGTTGAAACTAGGAATTCCTTTTGCCTTTTACGTTCAATGGAAACGGTTGCGGTGTATGCCGGAGGCTGGTTATTCCCTGGCGTTGACGTATATCATTTACATGGAAACAAGTTCAAAAATGGCTAGATTCCGGATCAGAGCTGAAGACCAACTCAGGGCATATTCCAATGATGCCTTTCTTTGCCAATTCATTGTATTAAAGCTTCTCAGTAAGGATGGTCGATTGGTGACCAAACCCCGCACCATGGAAACAGCATCAACTAAGTTTAGTACTGCAGACACGACACGAGAAAGCCGATCTTTTCAGAAAAGACCGGATGGAAAAACAGTGTCACATGCTTCTATCAGCTAGGATATTGGCCGAGGCCCGGATAGTTTTTCGCAAGGTCCTAACATGATCAACACCGGTGTTACGTTGAGCGTTGATTGTCCAAGCGAGCATTTGCCTTTCTAAGTTGGAATATTAATGGACTTCGAAACAAAATTGATGATGCTGATTTTTAATCATACGAGTACATACCACCAGCTTGCTCGACATATTATAACCATGTGGTCTCAAACTGCAGTATTGACCATCTTGAAGAGTCTTTGATAGATAAGCAGTCGCAGCTTAAAGATTCTATCAGTTTAGTCTGTAGACTGGTCAACAAAACAATCCTCTAGTCGATCTACAAAACGATTTTGTACATAGTAACTGTTCATTTCCAGGAGATGAAAACGTATGTGTTGGAGATCGGAAATCCCTTGACACAGTTACTAATGAATTTGGTCAGATGCTGCTAGATATGTATTTGTATGCATTTCAGTTGTTCATCGTCAATGGGAGTGTATGGGGATACCTTTGGAGAATTTACCTTTTTTGGAAACCAAGGTGCGAGTGTTAATGATTATTTTAAATGTTCTCCCGATTTCTTTCATTATATTAACATGTTGAATATTGGCGATCGTCTAGATTCTGATCAATTACCTTTAGAATTGACTTGTAAGTTCCCTCATAGGAATCAAACATATTACAAACTAAAACATGAGGGTGTCACTTAGAAGAAACTAATATGGAATGACGAACTTTCGAACAACTTTCTGAGCAAACTACAAGAAAGTAAAACATATTTTAAACAGTTCCTTCTCGGTAAACTTGATAATAATATCGAGGGATCAATTGATGAAATTATGTTAACTTCAGCATCTTGAATGAGAAAAGAATTAAAATGGAACATGGATAAAACTAAAACTTTTAATACTGGATGTAGAATTGCAAGACGTGACGCCCGCAAAACGCTACGAAAATTTAGAACTACTCGTACTAGTCTTGACAGAAGGAAATATTGCAAAAGGAGGAATAAATATATAGAGGATATTTAATGTGTTTTCTCAAATACCACTTTTATCTCATCGAGTAAAGTGGGGAGAGTCTAATATTTTCACGAGTGACTGCGACTCGATGAGATAAAAGTGGTATTTGAGAAAACACATTGAATTTTCTATTTATTATATACATATTTATTACTAGCAATTTATATATTTTTTCGAAAACAGTGTCTGATAAATTACTAAGTTCTCCCTGTCGCCCCTGCGAAATATATTATTTCATATCGAGTATTAAGTTCCGTGGACATTTTTGTTTGTCATAATTAAACATTCCTGTTTAAAATGGATAACTCTTTAATGTTTTGATTCAGGAGAAAGTAGTTCTGGCACCTTGTTCATATCAGTCACTAGTGACTGATATAATAAACACATTGCTTTCGGAAATACATATTTGATATGCGCAGACATAGACAAGACAAACTGAAAACGTCTATTAACAACCCTTCTGCGTTCTGGAAACAAATACGATCTCTCAAGAATAGATCTAGATCTTCTGTTACAGATAACATAACAAAATCGCAGTGACTTAGTCATTTTATTTTTTTTTCAAATGATGCAATACGGTAATTGATGATATGCGAATGTTGATGAAGTTACGCTAGATTCACCCATTGTTGAAAACGAAATAATAGATGCGATAAATCACCTCAAAAAGGGAAAAGCTGGTCCTGGTGATGTAGTTATCGAAAAGTTGAAGTGTTCTAAATTTGAAACTATGTCTTTTCTTTGCAAATGTTTCGATAAGTTATTCAAAAATGTTTTCCCCAGCAATTGGTCATGTTCTATAATAATCCCCCTGCATAAAAAAGGAAACAGGAGTGACCCAGATAATTATAGAGGTATTTCATTAATGAGCATTTTAGGAAAAGTATTTTCTACAATATTAAACAATATAATTTCTAAATGGGCAAACATACGTGATAAGATTCCTGAATTTCAGGTTGGCCTCAGAAAAAAATATTCTACCAAACGTACAAATGGGCACACACTGTACCGCAAAGACAACAGTGATGTGAACATGTCCATATAAAGGACCGTAGACCACACAGACAATGGTCAACAGTGATGTGAACATGTCCATATAAAGGACTGTAGACCACACAGACAATGGACAACAGTGATGTGAACATGTCCATATAAAGGACTGTAGACCACACAGACAATGGACAACAGTGATGTGAACATGTCCATATAAAGGACTGTAGACCACACAGACAATGGTCAACAGTGATGTGAACATGTCCATATAAAGGACTGTAGACCACACAGACAATGGTCAACAGTGATGTGAACATGTCCATATAAAGGACTGTAGACCACACAGACAATGGTCAACAGTGATGTGAACATGTCCATATAAAGGACTGTAGACCACACAGACAATGGGCAACAGTGATGTGAACATGTCCATATAAAGGACTGTAGACCACACAGACAATGGTCAACAGTGATGTGAACATGTCCATATAAAGGACTGTAGACCACACAGACAATGGACAACAGTGATGTGAACATGTCCATATAAAGGACTGTAGACCACACACACAATGGACAACAGTGATGTGAACATGTCCATATAAAGGACTGTAGACCACACAGACAATGGTCAACAGTGATGTGAACATGTCCATATAAAGGACTGTAGACAACACAGACAATGGTCAACAGTGATGTGAACATGTCCATATAAAGGACTGTAGACCACACAGACAATGGTCAACAGTGATGTGAACATGTCCATATAAAGGACTGTAGACCACACAGACAATGGTCAACAGTGATGTGAACATGTCCATATAAAGGACTGTAGACCACACAGACAATGGTCAACAGTGATGTGAACATGTCTGGGAAAGAACCGTAGACCACACAGACAATGGTCAACAGTGATGTGAACATGTCCATGTAAAGGACCGTAGACCACACAGACAATGGTCAACAGTGATGTGAACATGTCCATATAAAGGACTGTAGACCACACAGACAATGGTCAACAGTGATGTGAACATGTCCATATAAAGGACTGTAGACCACACACACAATGGACAACAGTGATGTGAACATGTCCATGTAAAGGACTGTAGACCACACAGACAATGGGCAACAGTGATGTGAACATGTCCATATAAAGGACTGTAGACCACACAGACAATGGTCAACAGTGATGTGAACATGTCCATATAAAGGACTGTAGACCACACACACAATGGACAACAGTGATGTGAACATGTCCATATAAAGGACTGTAGACCACACAGACAATGGTCAACAGTGATGTGAACATGTCCATATAAAGGACTGTAGACCACACAGACAATGGTCAACAGTGATGTGAACATGTCCATATAAAGGACTGTAGACCACACAGACAATGGTCAACAGTGATGTGAACATGTCCATATAAAGGACTGTAGACCACACAGACAATGGTCAACAGTGATGTGAACATGTCCATATAAAGGACTGTAGACCACACAGACAATGGTCAACAGTGATGTGAACATGTCTGGGAAAGAACCGTAGACCACACAGACAATGGTCAACAGTGATGTGAACATGTCCATGTAAAGGACCGTAGACCACACAGACAATGGTCAACAGTGATGTGAACATGTCCATATAAAGGACTGTAGACCACACAGACAATGGTCAACAGTGATGTGAACATGTCCATATAAAGGACTGTAGACCACACACACAATGGACAACAGTGATGTGAACATGTCCATGTAAAGGACTGTAGACCACACAGACAATGGGCAACAGTGATGTGAACATGTCCATATAAAGGACTGTAGACCACACACACAATGGACAACAGTGATGTGAACATGTCCATGTAAAGGACCGTAGACCACACAGACAATGGACAACAGTGATGTGAGCATGTCTGTGAAAGGACCGTAGACCACACAGACAATGGACAACAGTGACGTGAACATGTCCATGTAAAGGACCGTAGACCACACAGACAATGGACAACAGTGACGTGAACATGTCCATATAAAGGACCGTAGACCACACAGACAATGGACAACAGTGATGTGAGCATGTCTGTGAAAGGACCGTAGACCACACAGACAATGGACAACAGTGACGTGAACATGTCCATATAAAGGACCGTAGACCACACAGACAATGGACAACAGTGATGTGAGCATGTCTGTGAAAGGACCGTAGACCACACAGACAATGGACAACAGTGACGTGAACATGTCCATGTAAAGGACCGTAGACCACACAGACAATGGACAACAGTGACGTGAACATGTCCATATAAAGGACCGTAGACCACACAGACAATAGACAACAGTGATGTGAGCATGTCTGTGAAAGGACCGTAGACCACACAGACAATGGACAACAGTGACGTGAACATGTCCATATAAAGGACCGTAGACCACACAGACAATGGACAACAGTGACGTGAACATGTCCATGTAAAGGACCGTAGACCACACAGACAATGGACAACAGTGACGTGAACATGTCCATATAAAGGACCGTAGACCACACAGACAATGGACAACAGTGATGTGAGCATGTCTGTGAAAGGACCGTAGACCACACAGACAATGGACAACAGTGACGTGAACATGTCCATATAAAGGACCGTAGACCACACAGACAATGGACAACAGTGATGTGAGCATGTCTGTGAAAGGACCGTAGACCACACAGACAATGGACAACAGTGATGTGAGCATGTCTGTGAAAGGACCGTAGACCACACAGACCATAGGAACAGTGATGTGAGCATGTCTGTGAAAGGACCGTAGATCACACAGACACTGGACAACAGTGACGTAAGCATATCTGTGAAAGGACTGTAGATCACACAGACAATGGACAACAGTGACGTGAGCATGTCCATGTAAAGGACCGTAGACCACACAGACAATGGACAACAGTGATGTGAGCATGTCTGTGAAAGGACCGTAGATCACACAGACATTGGACAACAGTGATATGAACATGTCTGGGAAAGGACCGTAGACCACACAGACAATGGACAAAAGTGATATGAACATGTCTGTGAAAGGACCGTAGACCACACAGACAATGGGCAACAGTGACGTGAACATGTCTGGGTAAAGGACTGTAGACCACACAGACAATGGACAAAAGTGATATGAACATGTCTGTGAAAGGACCGTAGACCACACAGACAATGGGCAACAGTGACGTGAGCATGTCTGGGTAAAGGACCGTAGACCACACAGACAATGGACAAAAGTGATATGAACATGTCCATGTAAAGGACCGTAGACCACACAGACAATGGAGAACAGTGACGTGAACATGTCTGGGTAAAGGACTGTAGACCACACAGACAATGGACAAAAGTGACGTGAACATGTCTGGGTAAAGGACTGTAGACCACACAGACAATGGAGAACAGTGACGTGAACATGTCTGGGAAAGGACCGTAGACCACACAGACAATGGACAACAGTGACGTCAGCATGTCTGTGAAAGGACTGTAGACCACACAGACAATGGTCAACAGTGATGTGAACATGTCCATGTAAAGGACCGTAGACCACACAGACAATGGACAAAAGTGATATGAACATGTCTGTGAAAGGACCGTAGACCACACAGACAATGGAGAACAGTGATGTGAACATGTCTGGGTAAAGGACTGTAGACCACACAGACAATAGACAACAGTGACGTCAGCATGTCTGTGAAAGGACTGTAGACCACACAGACAATGGTCAACAGTGATGTGAACATGTCCATGTAAAGGACCGTAGACCACACAGACAATAGACAACAGTGATATGAACATGTCTGGGTGAAGGACCGTAGACCACACAGACAATGGACAACAGTGACGTGAGCATGTCTGTGAAAGGACCGTAGACCACACAGACAATGGGCAACAGTGACGTGAGCATGTCTGGGTAAAGGACCGTAGACCACACAGACAATGGACAAAAGTGATATGAACATGTCTGTGAAAGGACTGTAGACCACACAGACAATGGACAACAGTGACGTGAGCATGTCTGTGAAAGGACTGTAGACCACACAGACAATGGGCAACAGTGACGTGAGCATGTCCATGTAAAGGACCGTAGACCACACAGACAATGGACAAAAGTGATATGAACATGTCTGTGAAAGGACCGTAGACCACACAGACAATGGTCAACAGTGATGCATAGGTTGACATGGAACTCCCGAACATCTACAACCTATAGTTAATACATACAGAATAAAAAGAGAATGGTATACATTTTGAACATGTATTCTTCTAGGTTGTACTGAAATAGTTCTTTTTAAGAAATAGTCGTCATGATTGTAAAATACTGAAACACTTACGCAATGAATATTTAAGTGTCGCATATCACATAATTACCATGAGTGAGTGAGTGATTTGGATTAAACCCCGTTTTTAACAGGATTCCAGTTATATCACAGCGTGTCAGCTTGATTTGCGAAGAAAGCAGTGATGCAGGTCTCAGACGTTTACCACTCTGGTGAAACCCACATGCACGAGTCATTCGTTTCTTGCTTGGCCAAGGGAAGCAACTCCCGACCACTAATTTACATGACAACAATACATGATATAAGACTATATGGCTTCGGTTCACTTTAAACAAACATTAAGAAATACACTTACGGAAAAAAAATAACTGTGCTCCTTATAAAGTTCAATAAAAATGAATTTATTCTGAAATTAGATAATGGAATTTTAAATACATGTTCATGAACACATCTTCTTGACTTCGTGATTCACAATTTGCACGTGCATGTTCATGTACGGCGCACGATTTGGATGTAAATAAAAAGCCACAGCTTGCTGAAAATCAAGGTCTACGCGCCGTAGTGATGCTGCAAACAGGAGTGGCGCAAAACGAAGTTGCCAGGTAGTTTAATGTTCATCAAAACACTTGGATATATCTACAGCATATCTGCAGCAGGACGACACACATGACTTACACGGGCCGGTAATCTACGTGTGACGTCACATCAACAAGACAACCATAGTCGGTTGGTGCATCTACGGAATCGATACCAAACTGCCACATTAACAGCTCGGATAATTCCTGGGTCGAGACCAATTAGTGTCAGAACCGTGCACAACAGGTTGAGGGGGCACAGCATCCGGCCCCGACGCCCAACGAAACGCCCATTTATGATTCCACATGATCGTCAGGTACGCCTAACATGGTGTGGACAGGATCGGAAGTTCATCTGAAGACTACGAAAGTATACTGTTCACAGATGAATTCAGGATGAACAAATTGCCAATGCGTTTATTTCCCATTTTACGACCAAGACGCCCCATAGTCCAACATTATCAGACCGCCTCCGTGGTGTAGTGGTAGAGCGTCCGCCTGGAGGGCGGAAGGTCATACCAAAAGACGTTTAAAGATGGTACTTGTTGTTACCCTGTCTGGCGCTCGGCATTAAGGGGCGGCTAAAACAAGGACTGATCGGCTCGGAGTCAGTATACTGTGTCTGAGTGGGGTATTCATGTTAAACTGCGACATGGTATCTCAGTGAGCTAGCACTATAAATCGGTATCAGTCCGGACTAGTACAAGCAGCCACACACACACACACACGCACGCACGCACGCACACACACACACACACACACACACACACACACACGTGCATGCACGTCGCTATATAAGTGCAATCATCTTGGACGCGACGTTAAACCTAATTTCACCACACCTTACCAAAATCATCATCGCCAAGAGAGAAAAAATGCAGGATGTGGCAAGTTCAATTCCATGTTCAAAGTAATTCAACCTCACACATAAAGCTCCGTTGCGCAGAGCAGTTGTTATCGTGCATTGTCCATTCATTAGGCTTGTATAAAACGGAACACAGTTCACTCCCCTTGCTGTTAGGTTCACTTGGATACCACGGTTGAACCCGGCCAACAGATCCATCAAACCACTTCCACATGAGGTCGGTTGTATCGTAGCTCAGTCCAGTCCAAATCCCTTCGACATCTAAAACATATCAAGATCAAACAGGCTGAAGAGCTTCTCATTTCTTAAGTGTCATGAAAACAATTAATGGATTAATTTAATCTGAATGTTCAAATAACTATCATTGGATTGACTTTGACGGCCTTGTTATTTGTTTCGTTGTTTCTTCATTATATGTGTTGGGATATGTACATTAACAAATATATTAATATCACTGTCTTACACGGGAGATATAGTTTGGGTGAGATCAAAGGATATCTCCTGGGAGATATGGCTGCACTGAAATTGCATCACAGTGCTTTTCAGACTATTGTGATGTCATCGGTTATCATAACGTCACAATCACATGCCATCACCACTGAAGCTTGTTAGCTGTACTTTTTACACTCAAGAGACTGTTTACAAACGGAAAAGGTATGACGAATGATTTTTGTAGCTAAATAGATTTTCACCCCCGTATCTTTTGATGTCAAATATATCAACATTCGTCGATGAAAGTTTGAAATTTCAAAAGACACTCTGGAGAGTCTCTACATCTTACAGTCAATGTGTAAAATGGCGAAATATTTCACTTGGTCAATTTAAAAAAAACACTATATATTTCAGCCATTTTTCCATTTAATATTTTATGATAACGAATTCCAAACATTTTTATGCTCTATTTCATCTCCAAGTGACTGAAAACGGTAGTATTAATATAAAACGAAAGTCAAGGTATATTTTGCTAATCATTTGGCTACTAGTTACAGCATGATTAGTCTTTTGTGATGTTTTAAGCTCTTTTGAACTTCTTAAGAACGTATTTTAAATATCTGAAATATTTTGCCTAAGTCAAAATTTCTGTCATTTTACACATTGACTGTAACACATATAATGATAAAATGAGCCCACTGCAACGTGTTCAGATGGGACGAGACCGACATTCAAGGGAAACCAAAGCGCGTTCCTTGTCCCGTAAGTTTGACACTTTAAGGGTCTAAACATGTTTAGCATCTAATTAAATTTACGATTGTTTTAACAGCTAAATGTGATGAGTGCCTAAATGTGGGGTATAGAAGATGTAATGACATTCCCAAACATGTTTAGGATTGTCTTAACAGCTAAACATATTTAGTGTCTAAATGTAGGGTATAGAAGATGTAATGACATTCCCAAATATGTTTAGGATTGTCTTAACAGCTAAACATCTTTAGTGTCTAAATGTAGGGTATAGAAGATGTAATGACATTCCCAAACATGTTTAAGATTGTCTTAACAGCTAAACATATTTAGTGTCTAACTGTGGGATATAGAAGATGTAAACACATTCCAAAACATGTTTAGATCTAAACATGTCTTGTATGTGTTTACATTCTAAACACAGTTTTACAGGTTATATAGTTGAAGCATTGCAAGTGAGACATAAAATTTAAACTCACACACTCACTACACTCGGCTTAATGAAGATATCGCTTGTCAGATATATGCAATGACACGAAACTTTTATTTTGTCAATGCTCGTTGCTATCACTTTTAGCGACAGTTTATGATATTGAATAAAAGCTTTCCATGAGCGAAGAAGAAATATCTGCTAAAGGGTGAGTCCAGTTTACGACTCCGACTACATCTGTGTTTATGAATCAATATCCAATAGTGATAAGCAACGTATTGGGAAAAGGTTGAAGAATGTCTTGCAATGTTGATCGTGTGTGTAGACATGCATAAATGTTTCTTTCGAGTAACTTAGCTGCTTGGTACAATTGATTTTGCCATAGCCATGCACTGTCCTGCCATACCAGAATGTAAATGAAGCTATAAAACATCAAGACCAGAGAATAAGCTATTTATAATAACCAGGTTACTTGATAACCAGTCCGGCGAAATGGGTTCTATTGGGTGTAAAATGCAAAATAGCGGTGAAAGTTATATGAATGGATACAGAATGCCACCTTACCTGTGCCCGTGGCCAAGAACTTGATAACTTCCTGATACTTCTCAGAGGTTTTAAAAGTAATCAAACGATAACTGGTCCCATAGAATGTCTGTCTTGAACATTCGTTGTTTGCAACAGTGAAATTAGATTTTCCGGCTATCAGGATAACACAGACGGACTCTGTTGCAAAGTGGATGGATCCCTGAGGACACTTCTGCAGTGCTGAAATATAACAATTGCCCATATAGCTTGGAAGTGTTTTAAGCCAAATTTAATTGAATTGAACAAATGATACTGATATTGTGAACAAACAGTTGACAATTTCTGAAAATTCCGTCATTTAGGAATCTATCTTAGATATCACCACCAGAGGGCGCTGCAAGATTGATTTGAATTACATACATCATTGTTGCAATTGATCCTGAATAACCTACTAAGATTGGCAAGATGATTATGATATATTGAGTATAGATTGGCACAACTAGAGAGTCCAGCCATGTTGGCGTCCATTTTGTAATCTCTACCACCAGAGTGAGTAAGTGAGTTGGGTTTAACGCCGCTTTGAACAGCATTCCATTTATATCACGGCGTGTCAGCTTAATGAGGGAGGAAAGCCTGAAGTGATGCAGGTGTCAGACGTTTACCACTTCGGTGAAACCCACGAGCACGGATAAGGTGCTGACAAACCTAGAAACATAATCGGGGCGAACCGGGCTTCGAACCCACAATCATAGGTTTCTGGCGTGCCTAAGGGACGCAACTCTGCACAGCGAATCGCGACGCCTTAGACGACTGGGCCACTCATGCCCCCTCTACCACCAGCAGATGGCGCTGAGCTGGATCCATATCGAGAAATGATTCAATGTATAAGTGTGCCGTTAACCCAAAGTGCACGATAAATTTTGACAAGATCCTTCCTTAACCACAGCAACATGTGGGGTGATTCTGCTGGTCCTACAACAATAAAGTACTTCAAGTAAGCTGTCTTATGACTTAACTGTACATGGTATTTTTTTTAAGAATTGATTTCAATTCGTTTGCGTTTATGAAGGTAAAAACGTTAAAACCGGTGTGAATATCCGATTTACTCAAATGGTTCACATCGTACGTTTATTTTTAAGTATAAAACAACAATAAATTCACTGGCTGCTGAAGAAGACAACAATATTAAATCAGTAACATCATTCGGCGCAATTATGCCCCGCCCATTATAGTATCAGCCGAACATGAAACATTAAACGTCATTGGGCGTGGCCTTAATATTTTTCGGCCAAAACATTGCTTGCTTAGCCAATCAAATACCACGGAATCACTTGGATTTTATTTATTCAGTGACCCAGTGAAGAGCCAGGTTAAAACAGGTCTTCAGCAAATTATGCCTGTTGTGACTAACAGAATCGTGTGGTCTAGCGCGCTGACTTGGTTGATGCATGTCATTGTTCCCAATTGCGTGGACCGATGCTCATGATATCAATCACTGTGGCTTTGCATCTTCATGCTGAATTTGAATAAGAGTGTCTGTGACAATGTGTTGTGTCATGTTTTGTTTATAAGTAGCATCTTACCGTGAAGATCCGTGTTAGAATTAATCTTCACTAACCCATGCTTGTCGTAAGAGGCGATTAACAGGATTTGGTGGGCATGCTCGGTAGTTTGGCTGACGCATGCCATCGTTTACCAATTGCGTAGGTCGATGCTCATGATGTCAATCACTGGATTGTCTAGTCCAGACCCGATTATTTACAGACCGCCGTCATATAGCTGGAATATTGCTGAGTGCGGCGTTAAACATCAAACAAACGACTTATTCAGTGGTAATGCGATATAGGGTTTCTCCGTAGGGTTGACATTTCATACGTATATACATACTTTTCTCTCTGAAAATACCAATGAGTAATAGAATACCCTACGCGAAACTAGAAATGACGGATTATCTATCTCGTGTATGAATGCTGTAAGGCTCGCCAAAGGCTCGGGATTAACACCATTCATCATCCACTGGTGGCCCTGGGATGGAGCCACGAAATTCCAGCCTATTTCGGCAAGGGTGGAAACTGGACTTTTTAACACACGCTCATGATATATAGTCGGAATCGTACAATCGACTCTGCTTTATGCAGATATTTCTATTGGAAATGGAAAGGGTTTTGTCGCTTTATTGTCTTCACTCCCTTGCCTCGAGAAGATGTGTAAAATACGTAATTCCCAGTAGGTCGTTGTTTATTCTCCAAAATACACAATAAATTGGACTCACGTCTGTAGTACATCATCCCAGGTGATGGAGTGAGGGATGGGGAATCCTCCCTGTAGATGATGGGACACAGGCTACACTGGCTTGTTTCCTCGTGGTAGAACACGGATATGCAGTTGTAGGTTTGTACACAGTTGATGGCGCACATTACCACCGTCGGAACAAATGAATAGATTGAAGAGGCCGGACCGAGATCGGTAAATGAGAGCAAAAGAACATTCTCCATTTTGAGAACTTGTTAGCAACTCTTGATATGATCAACGGGATTCTGTAAAAGAGTGTTAAGAAATTGATAAGTGACTGCACTGGAGGTATGAGGGCTGGTCAAAAGGTTCTAAGCCTAACAAACAAAACCAACAATTTTTTTAGTTTTTAGGGTTTTTTTATTTATCAATATGTTCTCCCTGCTTTTCAATACACTTCTCACATCGATTGTGAAGCTTTTTAAGTCCAGTCAGGAAAATATTTTCTGATGCGAACATGAAAAACCCATTCACGGCAGCTTTGAGGTCATCGTTGTCGAAGTCGTTCTTTCAATTTATGAAACAGGTGGAAATCACTTGGTGCCAGGTCAGGCAAGTAGGGAGGGTGGGGAAGCTCTTCGAACCCACATTGTCGCACAGCAGCCTTTGCAAGAAGAGAGGTATGAGAAGAGGCATTGTCATGAAGTTAAAGAACTCCAGCAGTCAGCATTCATCGCAGCTTTTCTTTGATAGAACCTCTCAGGCGATGAAGCAAATCAGCATAGTAGGCACCGGTGATCGTCTTTAGACTTTCTAAGTAATCAACAAGGATCACACCCTTTGCATCCCAGAATACAGTGGCCATAACTTTCTTCACTGACCTTGAAGATTTGAATTTCTTTGGTGCCGGAGAAGTAGAATGATGCAATTCCATGGATTGACGTTTTGACTCGGGATCATAGTGGTAGACGCATGTTTTCATCATTACTAATCTCTTTTTTAATTTGACGAAATCCTCTTCCATTAGCTCTAAATCTTCACTGGCAATGTCAGTTCTTTTTTCCTTAAGATCGGAAGTTAGAAGCTTTGGCATCCAACGAGCATATATCTTATTCATATGGAAATGTTCATGAATAATGGTTTCAATGGATCCATGACCAGTGGCTTCCTAAAGTTCAACAATGATAATACGTCTGTCTCACAGTATAAGTTTTTCTATCCCCTTGGTTGAATCTTCATTGATGGAAGTTGGAGACGTCCAGACATAGGGTCATCTTCAAGGCTTGTACTCCCATCGCTGCCAAACGTTTAACAGTGGAATAGCTAATGCACTTATCCGCATGTACTTGTGACATGCGGTCATGAATTTCTTGGGGAGTACTTTTTCTCTGAAGTCCAAAACGTGATGACTGCTCGATACTCGTTCTGGTCTATTTCTGTGTCCATTTGGACCCCTGTCACGTTCATCTGGCTGTCACTAATATACAAGCAGTCTCAAAATATACACTTGCAATGAACTACTAAAACAATGTACTTCACTGACAAGTTAAACTTTGTTATTGCCCACAGTCAAAAGTTAGTCAGCCTTAGAACTTTTTGACCAGCCCTCGTATAACATCTGATTCATCTAACTACAAATGAAATCGAAATGCAGTGCACAATTGTGTTAAATCCCTCTACTCAATAATTCAGCGACATGACGACGGTCTATAAATATCCGAATGTGGACCAGACAATCCAGTGATTGACATCATGAGCATCGATCAACGCAGTTGGGATACGATGACATGTATCAATCAAGTTCGCGAGTGTGACCACCCGATCCCGTTAATCGCCTCTTACGGCAAGCATGAGTTGATGGAGACCAATTCTACCCCGGATCCTCCCGGGTTAACCCTAACAATACTCAGGTCAGACATAACAAGCGTGGAAATATAATTACATTACAAATTTGGACGGTCATTACTTCAAACAGTTCTTGAAGCATGTGCAGATAGAGGGTGTATCCCAGTTAAAATAGGTAAATGTATGTAAACTTTTCCAGTACTGTGAGAGGTTAGTTGATATCAGACATGTACACTTTTCCAATACCTACCTGTGAGAGGTTAGTTGATATCAGACATGTACACTTTTCCGATACTTACCTGTGAGAGGTTAGTTGATATCAGACATGTACACTTTTCCAATACTTACCTGTGAGAGGTTAGTTGATATCAGACATGTACACTTTTCCAATACTTACCTGTGAGAGGTTAGTTGATATCAGACATGTACACTTTTCCAATACTTACCTGTGTGAGGTTAAGTGGATATCGGCCATGTACACTTTTCCAATACTTACCTGTGTGATTTTAAGTGGATATCAGCCATGTACACTTTTCCAATACTTACCTGTGAGAGGTTAGTTGATATCAGACATGTACACTTTTCCGATACTTACCTGTGAGAGGTTAGTTGATATCAGACATGTACACTTTTCCAATACTTACCTGTGAGAGGTTAGTTGATATCAGACATGTACACTTTTCCAATACTTACCTGTGAGAGGTTAGTTGATATCAGACATGTACACTTTTCCAATACTTACCTGTGAGAGGTTAGTTGATATCAGACATGTACACTTTTCCAATACCTACCTGTGAGAGGTTAGTTGATATCAGACATATACACTTTTCCAATACTTACCTGTGAGAGGTTAGTTGATATCAGACATGTACACTTTTCCAATACTTACCTGTGAGAGGTTAGTTGATAACAGACATGCACACTTTTCCAGTACCTACCTGTGAGAGGTTAGTTGATATCAGACATGTACACTTTTCCAATACTTACCTGTGAGAGGTTAGTTGATATCAGACATGTACACTTTTCCAATACCTGCCTGTGAGAGGTTAGTTGATATCAGACATGTACACTTTTCCAATACTTACCTGTGAGAGGTTTGTTGATATCAGACATGTACACTTTTCCAATACTTACCTGTGAGAGGTTAGTTGATATCAGACATGTACACTTTTCCAATACTTACCTGTGAGAGGTTAGTTGATATCAGACATGTACACTTTTCCAATACTTACCTGTGAGAGGTTAGTTGATATCAGACATGTACACTTTTCCAATACCTACCTGTGAGAGGTTAGTTGATATCAGACATGTACACTTTTCCAATACTTACCTGTGAGAGGTTAGTTGATATCAGACATGTACACTTTTCCAATACCTACCTGTGAGAGGTTAGTTGATATCAGACATGTACACTTTTCCAATACTTACCTGTGAGAGGTTAGTTGATATCAGACATGTACACTTTTCCGATACTTACCTGTGAGAGGTTAGATGATATCAGACATGTACACTTTTCCGATACTTACCTATGAGAGGTTAGTTGATATCAGACATGTACACTTTTCCAATACTTACCTGTGAGAGGTTAGTTGATATCAGACATGTACACTTTTCCAATACTTACCTGTGAGAGGTTAGTTGATATCAGACATGTACACTTTTCCAATACTTACCTGTGAGAGGTTAGTTGATATCAGACATGTACACTTTTCCAATACCTACCTGTGAGAGGTTAGTTGATATCAGACATATACACTTTTCCAATACTTACCTGTGAGAGGTTAGTTGATATCAGACATGTACACTTTTCCAATACTTACCTGTGAGAGGTTAGTTGATAACAGACATGCACACTTTTCCAGTACCTACCTGTGAGAGGTTAGTTGATATCAGACATGTACACTTTTCCAATACTTACCTGTGAGAGGTTAGTTGATATCAGACATGTACACTTTTCCAATACCTGCCTGTGAGAGGTTAGTTGATATCAGACATGTACACTTTTCCAATACTTACCTGTGAGAGGTTTGTTGATATCAGACATGTACACTTTTCCAATACTTACCTGTGAGAGGTTAGTTGATATCAGACATGTACACTTTTCCAATACCTACCTGTGAGAGGTTAGTTGATATCAGACATGTACACTTTTCCAATACTTACCTGTGAGAGGTTAGTTGATATCAGACATGTACACTTTTCCAATACCTACCTGTGAGAGGTTAGTTGATATCAGACATGTACACTTTTCCAATACTTACCTGTGAGAGGTTAGTTGATATCAGACATGTACACTTTTCCGATACTTACCTGTGAGAGGTTAGTTGATATCAGACATGTACACTTTTCCGATACTTACCTATGAGAGGTTAGTTGATATCAGACATGTACACTTTTCCAATACTTACCTGTGAGAGGTTAGTTGATATCAGACATGTACACTTTTCCAATACTTACCTGTGAGAGGTTAGTTGATATCAGACATGTACACTTTTCCAATACTTACCTGTGAGAGGTTAGTTGATATCAGACATGTACACTTTTCCAATACTTACCTGTGAGAGGTTAAGTTGATATCAGACATATACACTTTTCCAATACTTACCTGTGAGAGGTTAGTTGATATCAGACATGCACACTTTTCCAATACTTACCTGTGAGAGGTTAGTTGATATCAGACATTTAGGCATTTCCAGTTCTTACCTGTGAGAGATATGTTGATGTAAGACATTTACGCATTTCCAAACCACTACCTGTGAAGGGTTATGCTGGTATTATACATTTACATTAACACATTTCCAATGCCTACCTGTGAGGAGTATTGCCAAACTGTGTGAGCTACAAGCAAATCAAATTACACTAACAAACATGAATCTTTACACTGAGATTCAAGCACCGTAAATATAATGAACGCCCTTATCAAATATTGAAAAGTCAAGCTTCAATGACAGTTGCATCACATTTGTTAATGACTATCGAAATTCTGTTTGTATCCAATGTGTTCATGTGTAGGTAGACACGTTTAAGGTGAGAGCAAGCCAAAGACCATGACTTTTCTCGCTGACAGTTGTTACATTGATGTATGACGCAGGTTATTAAAGGCACTTATTAATCCGAACAGAAATTCAGATTCAGATTCATAAAGAGTGAGTGAGTGAGTATGGTTTTACACCGATTTTAGCAATAGTCCAGCAACATCACGGCGGGGGACACCAGAAATGGGCTTCACACATTGTACCCATGTGGGGAATCGAACCCGGGCCTTCGGTGTGACGAGCGAACCACTAGGCTACCCCACCACCCCTTGTTGTTAAACACCGCATTAGTTACACCTATAAATGTGTCTGTTAGTTGTTTAACGCTAATACCAGCAACGTTCAGCTTTTTATGACTGCAGGCTGTAAATAATCGAGTCTTGACCAGACAATCCACTGATTGACAGCATGGGCATCGATTTGCGCAATTGGGATATGATGACATGCATCAACCAAGACAGCGAGCCTAACTAACCGATCCCATTAGTCATGGGTTGCTGAAAATCTATCATCTACCCGGATCTTCACGGTCTATAAATAATTGAGTCTGGACCAGACACAAAGGCGATTGGTATCACTCAGGTCGATGAAACTGCTGTTTGTATCTTTATTTCATGTGCGAGGTGTGTATTTAACTTTGTTACAGTCAATGTTCTTTCACTCATTATCATTTGAAATGGAATTTAACAATGTACTAGACTGGATACACATTCATTAGTGTCAAGCTGTTTGTTTCCGAAAGCACTCTTATTGATGAATTGTGTCATTAGTGAATTCTGATGATGTTTATGGATTTCTACAAGATGAAGCCTCTGATGAAGTAATTTTGAATGTCTAGGAATGTCATTGTGTTACGACCGATCTGTGGGACGGGCCCTTACTAAGCAATAACAGTTCCACCGCGTGTGTTTATTGTCAGGTACATAAACATAATAATCAATGCTGTTACTAGTGTGTGTTGAAGACTGTAATGTGGTTAGTCACACCCAGTGCGATATCGTCATGGGAAACAAGACTGTTGATGCATATACTAGTATGATGTTCCCTGTGTATTTTTCATGCTTTGGTAATTAATTACATACTTATTCATTGTGCAAATGTAGCAGGACGTGGCGTCATCCAACAGATGACATCCTTACCTTGTCAGCTTGCTGACGGGGTTAACCTCTATGGTCATGTAAACAAGGCGTCCGACCTTAGATCAGAAGGTTCGTGGTTCGAATCCCATCACGGGACTCGTACATTTTATGGCCGCTACATTAGCGCCCAACGTGGGGCTCAGCACGTTCATATTAAATTTGAGCAAAATAAGCCTCAGTACCCTACTATGCGGACCGGGTCGTGCCTTCTGTTAACGGGGGAGTATGTAGCAGGGCGTGGAGTCATCCCAAAGATGACATCCTTACCTTGTCAGCTTGCTCTCAATGGTCATGGGAACAAGGCGTCCGACCTCGGATCAGAAGGTCCGTGGTTCGAATCCCATCACGGGACTCGGACATTTTATGGCCGCTACACAAACATGGACACAGATGTTTATTCATGAGACCGCCTCATCAGTTCCATATTGAATAGTCAACTTTACCTTCATGTCGAGCAATATTCCCGCGGCTCCAGCCTTTGGTGTCTACATTTCACAACCTTTAAGGTACAATCTTCGCAGATGTCAAAGAGCGACACGGGACTCTTACTCAAAAGTTGTTTCATCCGGGTTACAACATTCAAGGCCTCGGCAAAGCTTTTATAAAGCTTTATGACAGACTTGTGGAGGAGACTTCCATATTTGCTGTCACAGAAATGGTGACCGTTGCAATTCTCTTTTCTGACTTGTACTATATTTCCGTGTGGTTTTTTTTATGTAAACAACTTCTTTGCCTTTGTATGTGTTTGTGACGGGTGACACCGATGGGGCAGGATACGCTCACCTGTCATCATCACTACTTGATGGTGATTCATAAATGCGTGCTCAGGCTGCAGTCGAATCGTAAATAGACTCTGCTTTAAGTACAGATTTCTCATGATTAGGAAAATGTTTTTGTCCCGTTTCTTTATGATACAACTGGTTTTAAACATTTCATACTTGGAAACAGTACCAGTCCAAGATAGTGTGTTTGGTTTACTTGCGCTTCAAACAGTATTCCAGTGACATCACCATGGCAAGTCAGTTTGATGTGGGAGGAAAGTTGGAGGTGATGCAGGTCTTTGATGCAGGTCACTACGATGACACCCACGGGTATGATGCTGACAAGGCGAGAAACATTATCAGGCGAATCTGTAATTCGCATTCATATCTTCTGTTGCTGGCGAGCCTAACTGATGCAACTCTGCGCAGCCTATCTGCCTATCTTTAAGGTGAGATGAGGTGAGGTGAAATGGGGTTTAACGTCGCGTCCAAGATTATTGCACTTATATAGCGACGTTCATGCACATGTATGTGTGTGTGTGGCTGCTTGTACTAGTCCGGAGTGATGCCGATTCATAGTGCTAGCACACTGAGATACCATGCCGCAGTTTAACATGAATATCCCACTCAGACACAGTATACTGACTCCGAGCAGACCAGTCCTTGTTTTAGCCCCTTAATGACAAGCGCCAGACAGGGTAACAAGTACCATCTTTTAACGTCTTTTGGTATGACGAGGTTGGGGATCGAACCCCGGACCCTCCGCTCCCCGGGCGAACGCTCTATCATTAGACCACGGAGGCGGTCGCCTATCGTTAAACAATATGATGATGTGACGCTATTGTTGTTGCAGCTGATACTGGGCAAGAAATTCAGTGGCCTTTCTGAACGAGCATTAAAAAATAAAACTGATCCAACTATAGGTCATTATGCAAAATTATGCCACTTTTATGCGGCATAACTTTACAGTTAACTAGCAACGCAAATATCTATGTTCATAAAATAATGCGTCATATGAGTCTTCTTTGACAAGATAACCTAGATGTACTTCTACCCGAATGAAAACAATAACGAAATCATTGGTAGATATACAATTGAAATTTTTTTTTATAAGCTCACATGTAAAGGAAATTAATGTTCTTGTTCATTAACAGTTCGTAGAATTGAAGTAACTCGTGCAACTGTTTGTTAAAATGGGATTATTTAGCCAAATAATATTTCTTCAAACATGTTATCACGTCAGTACACAATAAACTTAATTTTGAATCCCCCCGTGAACGTATTGTGTATTGCAACAGCACAATACTACATGTCGCTATATAGATTCCTTCTAAACAAGCCAGAGGTTTTGTTACCGCTGTGGGAACTACACATTCATTTCTGCAACATGTGAAAGGCTGGACTTCCTCATTTATAATATCTATGTAAAAACTAGGCAAGAAGTAGGCATTCCCACTAATTGGGCTCTCCTTCTGTTTCTTTATGAATCAGGGGCGGTCGGGTAGCCTAGTGGTTAAAGCGTTCTCTCGCCCCGCCGAAGACCCGGGTTCGATTCCCGACAATGTACAATGTGTGAAGCCCATTTCTGATGTCCCCCGCCGTGATGTTGCTGGAATATTGCTAAAAGCGGCGTAAAACCATACTCACTCACTCACTCTTTATGAATCTGAATCTGAATTTCTGTTCGGATTGGCAAAGTCAAAACATGGTAACTTGGCCAAGAAGTTTAACATACGTTTCAGGCATACCGATTATATGATTTCGTTCAATAACCATGAAATAGCCAATCCCCTCCCACTAATTTACCCACCTGAACTAGAAATAAAGGAGACCAGTGATATCGCCTCATTTGTTTCATATTTAGATCAATACATAAGATTCAGAGTGACAAACGATTTCGACAAAACTGCCTGACAATAAGAGGGTTTTCAACTTTCCCATGATGTCGAAGTATAGTCCAGTATCGGGTGGTCAGCCTCGCTGACTTGGTCGATGCATGTCATCATATCCCCAACTGCTTGGATCGATGCTCATGATGTCAATCACTGGATTGTCTGGTCCAGACTCGATTATTTTCAGACCGCCGTCATACAGCTGGAGTATTGATGAGTGTGGCGTTAAACAAACAAACTTTAGTCGCCTTTTACGACAAACATAGTCGCCTTTTACGGCAAGCAGGGGTTGCTGAAGACCTATTCTAGCCCGGATCTTCACGGGTCTGTTGATGGATTGAAATTGTTGCATAAACGGGATACTTGTTGATCAGCTGCTAAATGTTATCCTCCAAACTGGATATTGTTTATTTCCGCTACCTACTTTTCTTGCTGTTTTCTTGCTATTTTTCCACTTCAAGTTGATTGTAAGCCTCAAATTTATTAGTTTCATTAGTGAGGTATTTCATCGTGAGGACGTTTGAATTGTAGGCTGTCGTGTTTGTGATTTGTGGGTTTTCATTGTACAGTAGAACACGGATATAACGAACTGCAAGGGACCAGAGAAATCAGTTCGTTATATCCGTTGTTCGTTATACACGTTTCCGCTCGGAAACGTCCGCCATCTTGGATAAGACAAAACACAATACACGTAATTGCAGCATTGACTTGTATTAGCAGTGATCATTCTATTGATAACAATTTATAACATTCATTTAATAACATTAAAATTATAACATTTTCCGAAGATTGTTATCAAATACATGTACAAAATGTAAACATATTTATCATTTTACGATTTAAATATGAGATGTGTAGTCAGTGATTTTGCTTTGGCCTCGTTTCGCCAAACTGCTATACACTATACACGTCACTACACACAGCACAGTAATACCAGATAGTTGTAACATACTGCACAGTAATACTAGATAGTTGTAACACACTGCACAGTAATACCAGATAGTTGTAACACACTGCACAGTAGTACCAGATAGTTGTAACATATAACACAGTAATACCAGATGGTTGTAACATATAACACAGTAATACCAGATGGTTGTAACATATAACACGGTAAAACTAGATAGTTGTAACATATAACACAGTAATATCAGATAGTTGTAACACACATCACAGTAATACCAGATAGTTGTTACACACAGCACAGTAATAACAGATAGTTGTAACACACTGCACAGTGATACCAGATAGTTGTAACACATAGCACAGTAGTACCAGATAGTTGTAACACACTGCACAGTAGTACCAGATAGTTGTAACACATAGCACAGTAGTACCAGATAGTTGTAACACATAGCACAGTAGTACCAGATAGTTGTAACACACATCAAAGTAATACAGATAGTTGTAACACACAGCACAGTAATACCAGATAGTTGTAACATACTGCACAGTAATACTAGATAGTTGTAACACACTGCACAGTAATACCAGATAGTTGTAACACACTGCACAGTAATACCAGATAGTTGTAACACACTGCATAGTAGTACCAGGTAGTTGTAACACACAGCACAGTAATACCAGATAGTTGTAACACACAGCACAGTAATACAGATAGTTGTAACACACTGCACAGTAATACTAGATAGTTGTAACACACTGCACAGTGATACCAGATAGTTGTAACACACAGCACAGTAGTAACAGATAGTTGTAACACACTGCACAGTAATAGTAGATAGTTGTAACACACAGCACAGTAATACTAGATAGTTGTAACACACTGCACAGTGATACCAGATAGTTGTAACACACTGCACAGTAATACCTATACATGTATGTATACTATACAAATGCTATAAGCACAGCTCTGAAGAAATTCCATCGCCATCTTGCTCCATCTTAAGCATGCTGTTTATGTTTGTCACAGGAGGTAATACACCACATCCTTAGTTCATCGTTATGTATTAATGTGTTAAGCACCTCATAAGTGAGGGATTTGGAGCAATCACATATCAAACAAAACCAAAATGTCCCCTATATCCTAGCATTATGCAACCATTATTACTATTTTATGACCACTAACTCGTGACAAGGGTGTTCCCTGTGGTTCAAAATGGCTACCTCAGCATCAATGGGGCAAAAGCAAAGTGTGGCCAATAGTTAGACAAATCCCAATCAAACAAAAAAGCAAGCGACTTTTCACTGATATGACGTCTCCGCATGTCTGTAGTCCCAGCAGGTTGCAAAGAGTGTTCCTATTACTACCAGCCCTAGTTGTGGGAGGGACGATGGAGTTCCTGAAATGTCAAAGTGACCATCCTGCATATATTCAAACTGACAAATACACAACCTCTACTTCTCTGGGGCTCGCATTTCAGTAAACCTACACAAACACCTGGATCCATTCCAGTGGCTCTCGTGATTTTAAATTACTCGCAGTCAATTAATAAAATAACATTTTACCGATCGATCAAACGTCAAGCTAAGCAAAAAGGAAATGGGCATATCACAGAGAATGCTTGGTAGCAAAGGGATATGGAGACATCCTTTCCATCAAAACGATTCCTCGCAAACTGTATCGTAATCAGTGGGACTGGCCGCGATGTTGTTGATATTGCCAACCAAACATTTGGACTGGTTTGACACTCGTCTTCTGATTGAGCCGTTAGACGAGTAGCGTAGCGAATCAAATTGGCTGATGAAATCAAGAGCGGGTAATTTGAGATCACGATAACCACGGGAATAGATCTAGGAGTTGGTGTCGGTTAACCGAAATACGCGACCTGGAGATGGTGATATTGATGACAAATACAACAATAATGTTTATATGTTCGGAATACTGTTTGTGGTTGGTTGGTTTATTGTTTAACGCCGCACTCAGCAATATTCCAGCTACATCACGGCGGTCTGTAAATAATCTGGACCAGACAATCCAGTGATTAATATCATGAGCATCGATCCACACAATTGGGATTGATGACATGCATCAACCAAGTAAGCGAGCCTGACCACCCGATCCCGTTAGTCGCCTCTTACGATAAGCATAGTCGCCTTTTACGGCAAGCATGGGTTGCTGAAGACCTACTCTACCCCGGATCTTCACGGGTCCATAATGTTTGTGCAATACTGATAAACGGCTTCTAGATCTCACCATACGTTTCAACAGTATGAGGGAAGAAACCACCAATTGCGCTTTGATGACAGACTGATTGTGTTGTGGTAAGAATCGTATCCCACATGAACTACATGTAACTCAAAAGGTTTTCATGGATTTACCTAGAACATATGAACGTAAAAACATTGGATGTTTATACAGTGGATGTTGTGTAGCACTCCATTAACTGGATTTACCTTTCTAGTAACTTCATGATCCCATGAATCGTTACATGTTTGTTTGTTGTTTAACGCCGCACTCAACAATATTCCAGCTATATGACAGCGGTCTGTTTAATATTCGAGTCTGGACCAGACAATCCAGTGATTGATATCCTGAGCAACGATCCACGCAATTGGGATACGATGACATGCATCACCCGATCCGGTTTGTCGCCTCTTCCGACAAGCATTGTCGCCTTTTATGGGTTGCTAAAGACCTATTCTACCAGGATCTTAATCCGGAACATTGCTGAGTGCGGCGTTAAACAACAAACAAACAAACAAATTAATGTGGGCAGCCCGTTTTTTTGGTGTGCTCCGCAGAATATTGGTAAAGGCGGGGTAAAACAAAACTCACTAATGATGCCAGTTTTAAGATTATATGCTTCCTCGATCATTATTTATATGGGAACAGGCTTGACATGGATCACAGGAAGCAGGACCAACCTCTACAGATGGCGTAGGTCTTCATCCTGTCTGCCGCTGTCTGGAGCTCAGCTATGCCCAGTCTGGTACAGGCGTTGGTGGCCTGACTCACACAGTCTACGTACTCCTCCACAGCACTGCGAGAAACAAGAGGATGTTCATATCTTTAACACAGGGATCTACATTGGTAGAGGGACTCGCTCATATATACTACCAGAGAGAGGTCCATGTGTTGTTCTGATACTTGGTTGGTTGTTTAACGCCGCACTCAGCAATATTCCAGCTATATGACGGTGGTCTGTAAAAATATCGAGTCAGGACCAGGCAACCCAGTGATTAACATCATGAGCATCGATATACGCAACTGGGATCGATGACATGCATCAACCAAGTCAGCGAGCCTGACCACCCGATCCCGTTAGTCGCCTCTTACGGCAAGCATTGGTTGCTGAAGACCTATTCTACCCCGGATCTTCACGGGTCATAGTGAAATAAACAAAAGTTTCAGTTCTTGGGTGTTATTCAGTGTTTCAGATCTGCGAAACAGGTGGCCAAAGAATTGAGCGAACAATCCGTTGTGTCATGAGGTCATTGACTACACGTTGTCGAGCGCAATGCTGCTGGTGTGACGTCCATGGCCCTGCAGGAACTGAAAGGGAATGCTTGTCAGATTGCCATCGATGGCCATTATTAGATGATTCCCCACTCTTCTAGGGAATCGAACCCGGGCCTTCGGCATGAGGGGCACACGCCTTAGCTAGTAGACTATCCCATCGCACCTGTCTCTGAAGAATAAATCTGGAGTAGACTATGTTCCCAGTACCCCGTGCTTATCTCCGAAATATATTTCCGTGGCGGAGTATGTACTCAGTAAGCCCCTGTCTATCTCCGAATGATGGCTTTGTCATTGGTGTATTCTCCTTCAGTGTCGTAGCCTCGTGGTTAAAGCGTTTGCTCGTCGTCGCGCCGAAGACCGGGATGATCGACATGGGCACAAGGTGTGAAGCCCATTGCTGGTGTCCCACCGCGGTGATATTGCTGGAATATTGCTAAAAGCGGCGTAAAACCATACTCACTCACTCACACTCCTTCTCACTTAGATGTGATTGTACTCTGTCGTCATGAAGCCAACTAACAAAAGGCGGCGCAGGTTTCTTACAGACAACTTGCGTCTCTTAGCCATTTCAGGATCCGCTGCTCGTGAGTTCGAACCCGGGATTCGCCAAGGTGGTTTGTAAGCACCATATCGTTCCCGTCACCATGGGTTTCGTGAAAGGGGTTACCGTCTACCACCATCGTTTCTGGGTTTCATCCATCACTGGGGGCACGGGTGCCCCAGTCGTCTAAGGCGCCGCGATTCGCTGTGCAGAGTTGCGTCCCTTGGGCACGCCAGAAACCTATGATTGTGAGTTCGAATCCCGGTTCGCCCCGATTATGTTTCTAGGTTTGTCAGCACCATACCCGTGCTCGTGGGTTTCACCGAAGTGGTAAACGTCTGACACCTGCATCACTTCGGGCTTTCCTCCCACATCAAGCTGACACACCGCGATATAACTGGAATAATGTTAAAAGCAGCGTTAAACCCAACTCACTCACTAACCCATCCAACACTAAACTATTACGCCGTGATACGACGGAGACTTATTGATCAAAGCGGAGTTGAACCCAACTCAATCACTCTTACCTACATGCTGCCGTCCTGTTCTCTGCTGCGGCGATAAATTCATCGTGGAATGTTCTCAGACAAAGAAACGTGTCACAATCTTGGCACTGACTAATGTCTGAAAATACAATTAAATATTACAACAAACAAACCAATGCGATTTTACAACAACGGAGAGGACATCAAGAACCAGGACATCTGGACATTGTGTTACCGTGACAACAGGGTCTTCCCTGAAAAATCCTGAAGGGCTCAGTTGGAAGCATGACATTTGGCCTTTTACCTTCAGTTTGAATGTTGTGAATGGGATATGGTGACACAATTTGAATTGTAGCTTCAGTGAAAGATTTCACTTGGCAATATATACGATTGTGTCAATAAAACGATGTTTTAACTAAGGGGTGGGGGGTAAAACAATATGTAAATAAGGACATACTATTTGGTCATTGTCAGATCAATATTTTATCATTACACATTCATTGACAAAACCAAATCCTGGTAACAGGAAACAGAACGACACGCCCTAAAAGAACGGTGACGTAACAACTTAATTAACAATGTCACTATCGGGTGTGACCACCATTTGCGTTGATACAGACGAGGCAGCTGTGGTGCACCAGATGATCTGGCATGTTGTTCCAACAGTCAGGGGCGGTCGGGTAGCCTAGTGGTTAAAGTGTTCGCTCGTCACGCCGAAGATCTGGGTTCGATTCCCGACATGGGTACAATGTGTGAAGCCCATTTCTGGTGTCCACCGCCGTGATATTGCTGGAATATTGCTAAAAGCGGCGTAAAACCCCACTCACTCACTCACTCTCCTTCTCACTTAGATGTGATTGGACATACTGAGCTAGCGTTACCGGCTGGTTCTGTTCCTGTCATAGACGTCGTTCAATCTCATGCCAGACATGTACTATGGGGGATAGGTCTGGGAAAACAACCAGCCAGGTCAGTTCAGCAATATCTAGCTAGGCGCATGTAGACCCTAGCATGTCCATCAGCGCTGTCCAGATGAACATGTCCTAGTCTTGTCTTCTGAGCCTCAGATGCTGTCTACACCCGTTCAGGCGTGCCTGGCTATGACGTGAAAGCAAAGTTGGACGTAACGCTGGAAGTCGGGGCCGAATGTTGTGCTCCCTCTATCGTTTGCGTATGGTCCTGCCACAATATTGGTCTCAAGGAATTGTCCGAGCTGTTAATATGGCAGTTTGATAAAGATTCCGTAGATGCACCAACCGAATATGGTATCGTGTTGAAATAGTTTGTGTGTGAGAGTTATTAACGCCGAACTCAGCAATATTCTAGCCGTATGACGGTCGGCTGTAATTAATCGAGTCTGGACCAGACAATCCAGTGATTGACATCATGAACGTCAATCCACACAATTGGGATACAATGACACGCATCAACCAATTTGGCGAACCTGACCTCCCGAGCCGTTAGTCACCTCTTACGTCAAGCATGGGTTGCTGAAGACCTATTCTACCCCGAGATCTTCACGGGTCCCTTGTTGACGTAACGTCACACGTGGACGACCCGCCCTTGGCTAAATATTAGTGTTGCCCTGCTGTAGATAAGATCTCCAAAGAAAGGACAGTGTGTTTCGATTGAACATTAAAATGTCTGGCCGCTTTGGCGTTTTGCGCCATTCCTGCTTCCAGCATACTCACGGAACACAAACGTTGATTTT
The DNA here is from genome assembly GCF_022045235.1 of Haliotis cracherodii. Lineage (NCBI taxonomy): Eukaryota > Metazoa > Mollusca > Gastropoda > Lepetellida > Haliotidae > Haliotis > Haliotis cracherodii. The sequence continues at coordinate 15,484,792 of NW_027266286.1, forward strand.
CAGCAAGTAAGTATTACTTACGGTTAAACAAAAATGTTTTTATGATCACGTGATAGTCAAACTATCATTCTGTGCTGTGCACATACAATATCCACGTGTGTATCACGCTCTCAACAACCAAACTTTCACATTTCTGCGCCCTGCGTGAACATGCAAGTGCAAATTGTGAATCTCAACCTTAAAGTTTTTATGAAGATATGGGGGCACGGGTGGCGCCGCGATTCTATGTGCAGAGTTGCGTCCCTTGGGCACACCAGAAACCTACGATTGTGGGTTCGAATTCCGGTTCGCCCCGATTATGTTTCTAGGTTTGTCAGCACCATACCCGGTACTCGTGGGTTTCACCAAAGTGGTAAACGTCTGAGACCAGCATCACGTCGGGCTTACCTCCCACATAAAGCTGACAGGCCGCGATATAACTGGAATAATGTTAAAAGCAGCGTTAAACCAAACTCACTCGCTCACTCATGAAGATATACTAAAAGATGTATAAATTAGTTTTAGAATATATATATTATGAAACACAAACACGAGTTTCCGTTAGTATTCTTATGAACCCCACACTTGGATCTACCAGTGATGTATATAACAAAGTGCCTTAAACCTACACTGAATAACAAATAGATGCACTTACTTGCAAAGAACATAATCACCAAGGCCACACGAACCATATTTGTCACACACAATAAATAATAAAGTATTCTACAGACAACATCAACTCCAGCTAGGGTCGAACAGACATTGTACGTAAATGATATCTTTCATTTAATACATACGTCTGTTGTTCAATGCCGATATCAGTCCTTAATGATAACGGGTGTTTCTTACAATAGTCAGATTCCATCAAACTCTCGGCGCCAAAGTCAGCCATGAGATAGTATAGCACAGTGCAGGTTCACTTACACATTTACCTTACATTTTTATCATTTATGAGATAAATGTCAAAATACAACCCACACTTTTCGCGGGAATACACCGACGCTTTCGTTCGTGAGGCTCCCGAGGAGACAGCAGACGACAGTCGGGAGAGTGAAACGACACCCCGAGGAAAATAAGAATTATTAACTTATAACAGACATGAGACGAATAAAATCAAACCGATTCATGAATGAGGACGTTGTGGTGTTAATTAACATTCTCACACGATTGTACATTTTTTTTTTAATATACTTGATCTGCTACATTCACCCACATGTCATGAGCCTCCTCATGTCACAGACTTCCAGCTGCTGTCTGCACGGATTACACGATCTGCACGTGCAAATGGATTTCCATGATTTTTAGCCTAATGTACGTTTGTTTGCGTTGGAATTGGTGGAACCATTTGACGAGTTAAAGTTCTTGTATATATTTCACTGAATACATAGGTGTCTCGGTCAGTAAATTACGTCTTTAAAACTGAATAATTCTATCTCAAACAAAATACTACATGTATTTATTAATAGATCGGCAAGCGTGTTGCTCTGGTTATCTGTCCTGATATTGTGTGCCCTGAAATACCAACGGACACCTGAGGATTGAAACGAAAAAACGAATTAAACAGCAAATGTTGAAGGTGACAATTCAGAGCCACAGTCTGCGTGCTCGAAGTACCACGGTACTTCCGATGCGTCAGGGCCCTAGAGATGAAAGAGCACGATAAAGGCTAAGTCCAGTAAATGATATGCCGTTAGGCTATTATCCATGGCGTGTTTATGTACAGAAATGCTTGGCTGTCATACCAGTTGCATGTCAACACCGAATTCCTGACAGTCAGGCACACACGGTAACAATTTGTTTCTAGGATTAACGTTAAACGTTCACCAGTATTTACCCTTAGGGAAAATATGAATATATTAACATTTAAATATTTTCCAGGGCTTCAAGATATTTTGCATAGATAATACGTGGTTCACATGCTGTGAGATCTGATTTATGATATAATACATAGTTCATTCGCTGTAGGTCGCTGTTGGCGTCTAGTTGATGATGGGTTCTAGCGGAAAATAAAATAACAAATTATCACGCTTAATATGGAAGGTTTAATATTATAAGTATTTGTTAGGATTATCCTACGTAAGATATACAAGGGTAAGTAATTCAGTCTAATGGGATAGATGTAGTATTACGCGTGAATGAAATATCTTTCGTGGCCTGACCTGCAAAAACAGTCGAGCGCGGACGTTCAACAGTCGGGCCAGTCGTAATGAACAACATTTTTCTTGCCGCTGTTTTATCGGGTATGTTGTTTTTGTTATGACCCGTGTAGCAAAATATTTTATATGAATGCCGGTAGCTATCAAATTAGCTAATACCAAATTACCTACAATCACTTTCCGGTTGATTGTCATGACCTCGTTGTTTGTGATTAACCGCTACTCTTTGCTTACGAATACGACCAATCGATGAATGTTGACTCTGTTTCGCCTCGTACATCTTGTACATATGTAAACATATTGTATATGCGCATACACATGTTATGAATTAATATAACACCTTGTTTTTTCACATATTGGTCTGAAAACGATAGCAGGTCGATGTATTGTTGCATTTACTTTCTAATGTTTGTTTCGTTTGTTTGTTGTTTTAACGCCGAACTCAGCAATATTCCAGCTGTATGACGGGGGTCTGTAAATAATCGAGTCTGGACAAGACAATCCAGTGATTGATATCATGAGCATCGAACCACGCAATTGAGATATGATGACATGCATCTACCAACCTGTTCTAACCCGGATCTTCAAGGGTGTACTTTCTAATACATATAATTATGCAGCAATTGACAAAGGTAAACATATTGTTGATAATAATCTACGACAAGGATTTGGGTAACTATTAAGGATAAGTTATATTCCATACTGAAAGGCCTCAGGCCCATAGTACAATTCTGTTTTCGGGAGTGGTTACAGATCCGTTTAACAGGTCATATTCTAATTAACATAGCATGATAAATGAACATTGATAGATTTGTTAGAGTATCTTTATCAGTTGTTGACATGATCGTTGTAAATGTTTGTAGAGTGGGATGTACATAACAAGGCAGATCAATATATTTTCTTCTAAGGTGGTCGTATTTTGGACAAACTAACAGAAAATGAAACTCATCTTCAATCACATTTAAACCACATTGCTCACATATTCTCAATTCTCTGGCTGTGTTTCTATGCCTGCCTACTTCGATCCTAAGTCTATGAGAGCTGCATATTAATTGTGCTAAACTTATTCTAAACCTTTTAAAGTTGATGTCAAACAAATAGTATTCTGGGGAAATTGTTGTCTTGAAAAGCTTGTAATAACTGTATTTTTCTGAACTTAAAACATGCGATGCCCATCTTTGTAAGTATATATCCTTAAGTATATGTTAGTAAATTGGCGATTATTATGCATGTGACCACAACTACTAAAATCTTTCATATTTTCTTAATAATAAAGTTGTAATATGTTGATGTCAAAAATGTCAACTACGTAAACAAAAATAGTTGTGTAGTTTTTTTCTTTGATATCCGATATCAAAATGACTTTCAGTTCATACTGACATAACCTTTTAATTCTGCGTTATCACGTTCTACGATCAAAGGCTATATGTCGGTACTATGGAGATAAATATTACCGTTATGCACAAACAGATTGACTCACTCTCGCTATCAGGCTATCTCATCTACCAGGTAATGTGACATAGGCTACTTACAAAAGACACGGCACGGGTGGCCAAGTCGTCTAAGGAGCCGCGTTACGCTGTGCAGAGCTGCGTCCCTTAGGCAAGCCAGAAACCTTGTGGGTTCGAATCCCGGTTCGCCCCGATTATGTTTCTAGGTTTATCAGCACCATATCCGTGCTCGTTGGTTTCACTAAATGGTAAACGTCTGAGACCTGCATCACTTCGGGCTTTCCTCCCACATTAAGCTGACACGCTGTGATAGAACTGGAATACTGTTAAAAGCGGCGTTAAACCCAACTCACTCATTCACTTAAAAGCGGCGTTAAACCAAACTCACTTACTACAAAAAACATAACCCAACCGAGACGACACGTTTCATTCAAAAGGAATATTTTCCCCCCAGTCATGTTGATTGAAACCTGCAAAAGGTGGTGGGCAATGAAGACTATGTCAAGGAAATTTTCAAATTAATGAGTCGTATTTAAATTTGATATTGTGATTTTGGTTCGTGCACGTGATTACTATACAAATATGCAGATGTTTGTTATATTACGGCCTCGCTTTTTTACCTGCTATGATGTATTTTAAACGTATTAATTCTTTTCAGAGGTTTGGATCATAACTTATATGTTTTGGCTGTTTTATTATGAAAACCTAAACCGACACTGTATGGGAGTGAGTGAGTGAGTATTGTTTTACGCCGTTTTAGCAATATTCCAGCAATATCACACCAGAAATGGGCTTCAAACGTTGTACCCATGTCGGGAATCGAACCCGGGTCTTCGGCGTGAAGAGCGAACGCTTTAACCACTAGGCTACCCGGCCGCCCTCACACTGTATGGGCCAATTGAAATCGTCAATTGTCAATTGTTAACGAATCATGTAGGCATGTGCTTTATCTGTAATCTATAGAAGTTCCTAACATTAATGGTGTAGATTAACAGGGTCCGGACTGTCGAGGTTCCGCTGTATCGAGATATGATGAAAGGAGTTCACGAGTGCATAAACCGATTAAGGGCTTCGTTCATTAAGTTAATAGATGCGTATTGCGTGATACAGATGATGTCACTGTTGCAGGTTATGTATTGTCTTGTTGTAAATGTAAAATGTTTGTGTTCATTTGAGTGGTGACCACCCCTACCAGCTACGCCACGTGTCTGTCCAGTGAGTGTGTGGTCAGCGACTTGCTGTCCACGTCCCAGGTGTATGGCAACTACACGACGGCAGTGTGTGAGTGAGTATTACGTGTGCAGGTACCACCGTTGTCTTTCCTTCACACCCTGAAACAAATATATCCAACACAGCCCATGCCATCTTCCCGAGGCAAGAGAGTTAACTGACTTTAAAAGTCCAGTTTCTACCCTTGCCGAACTAGGCTGGAATTCCTGGGCTCTATCGTAGCGCCACCAATGGCTATTACGAGTTATGTCCCTTCTGAGCCTCTCCTTTAGACCAATCAGATTCCACCTCGCGTATCACTTGCATTTGCTTGAAACAAAACAGTGGCGCCCAGGCAAGACGATCTGATCGATAACTAAGGTCTATGCTGTGATAAAACGGGTCTTACATCGCACAATGCGTGAGCACCTTGATTAAAATCATGAACAGATAATGGAAAATATCTGTTGACAACGAGTTGGCGGCGCACATGCTGCGAAATCTGCATGACAGTTTACGAACCGGATTTTGATTGCGATGCACGATTTTGATTGGACTATGTATAGACTCGTTAGTCCAGCCAAAATGTAACTCCATAATACCAGCCAAGTTCGGCAAGGGTGGAAACTGGACTTTTTTAGTCAGTTAACTCCCTTGCCTGGGGAAGATGAGCCCATGCACGTCCATTGAAGTTTCAGCCAAAAAATGAAGAGTGTCTCTGGGCTTCTTTTTACTCTTTTTTATAAAGATAAATTAACAAGTTGAACTGTATTTCTGTAAAATATTTTCATTTTAGAATCTAGATGTTAGTCTCGTTCCATCGACTTTGTTTGTAATTTGTATGTTATGAACGACATACTAAACATAAATATATACTTATTTTATCTATTTTCATGGGGGCACGGGTGGCCCAGTCGTCTAAGGCGCCGCGATTCCCTGTGCAGAGTTGCGTACTTTGGGCACGCCAGAAACCTATGATTATGGGTTAGAATCCCGGTTCGTCCTGATTATGTTTCTTGGTTTGTCAGCACCATACCCGTGCTCGTGGGTTTCACTGAAGTGGTAAACGTCTGAGACCTGCATCACTTCGGGTTTTCCTCCCACATTAAGCTGACACGCCGTGATATAACTGGAATATTGTTAAAAGCGGCATTAAACCCAACGAGGGCTTGGTGTCGCTGATTTTCTTGTCAATCTTGGCATGTGTTAGCAATTCAATAACGAATGAATGTTATCCGATCTGGGTGAGTTTTTCTAGGGCAAGAAATGGGGGAACGCATGTGCATTTCAGTTTGCATCGGGTTACCATTGCCGTTTGGGCGATCGGTTTTTTTGTCATCTGCTATGGGTTTTTTGTCATCAAATTTCATTTTTCCGGACAAGGTAAAGTTGATATTAAGAAGCTTTGACAAAAATGACCCAGATATTTAAATGACAACTTTTCATGCAATGTTCCTTTGGGTGACGTTTCTTTTGCGGTTCAGTATACATCGTTCACATTTTTATCAAATTCGATGTAATTCGAAATCTCAAACAAACAATTGTATATGAAAAAGCATATGTCGGAGAGAATTCTTATGCTCAGTGAAAGGTCCAGTGTACGTGTGTGTTGTATGGTAGACATTAGACAACAGTACACGATAGCCTCTTAGTTAAAGATGTATGCTTGTGACATTGAACATCCGGTTTTATTCCCCACATGACAAACCTACGCAAAGCCCACCCACGGTGCATTGCTGGTTAAGGCGACAATGCTTGTCGTAAAAGGCGACTAACGGGATCGGACGGTTAGGCTCGCTGACTTGGTTGATGAATGTCATCGTATCTCAATTGCGTGGATCGATGCTCATGATGTCAATCACTGGACTCTCTGTTCCAGACTCGATTATGTACAGACCGCCGTCATACAGCTGGAATATTGCTGAGTGCGGCGTTAAACAACAAACCAAACCAAAGCATTCCCTATTGATATATGCTTGATCAGTGCCAAAGACGGTGTAAAATTGTTGTCTACGGGCAATTTGTTTGTGGCTAAGGGAGACAACTCTTACTGGCATATGATCACCGTAAATCAGTATTGCTTTCATTCGGTTTCAAATAGTGGTATAGTTCGTTTTATGAAAACGTGACCTGAAATAGCAATATAATTTCCTGCAGTTTCCTTCTTTTTCAATTTTGGGTGCTTTAATTTATAATGAATAGTAGAAATACATACCCACACTCCTGACTTCTGATGACAGAGACTTGAAGACCTACGTCCACTGTCTGACGACGGAGTTGCACGGGTGTGTCGGGGAGAGCGAGGAGCGGACGTCCCTGCAGGCTCTGGCAGATACTAACTATGTCACAATACTCTACAGATGCGGTACGTTAATGTGTTAAAATTGTTTGTTTGTTTGATGTCTAACGCCACACTCGGTAATATTCCAAATACATGACGACGGGCTGCAAATTATCGAGTCTGGACCAGATAGACCAGTGATTGATATTATGAGCACCGATCAACGCCGTCGTTTAATCTTGATGAAAAAGAACTGTAAACAAGGTACTAATAAAAAAGACGCGTGCCACACATACTATGATTACCTGCAATTCCAAGATGAATGCAATTATTGATTAGGCGAAAAATAACGGTGATATTCATGCATTCATTACAATGCATTTTATTGTCTGTATTTATAGGGCGGTCGGGTAGCCTAGTGGTGTAAGCGTTCGCTCGTCACGCCGAAGACCCGGGTTCGAATCCCGACATGTGTACAATGTGTGAAGCCCATTTCTGGTGTCGCTGCCGTGATATTGCTTGAATATTGCTAAAAGCGGCTTAAAACCATACTCACTCACTCTGTATTTATATTTCAGATTACTTTGGAGCGAATGGGATCTGTGATGTGGGGGACTGTACGTTTGTAGCAGATGTCAGAAAAGGATATACAAAGAAGTCCTGCGAGTAAGTAGCACAATGAGTGAGTGAAACACTGTTTCTCTTAGCACTACACCGGCCATACGACGGAAGGGAGGGGGTGAGGGTGTTTTCACCGACAAGAGGATCCACACATTGTACCCTTGTACCATTGTAGGGAATCGAACCCTGGTATTCGAAGGACTGGCCAACGCTTTAACCACTTAACTACCCCACCCGACCCCGAATTCCCAATAAAGACAACTGTGTTAACTGATCATTAATAGTCATACGGAATAAATCCGAATTACGGTCATACATGTGCATGGGTTGTAAACTCTGTATGGTTTGATGAACAAGTAAGAAAAAAATAATTTTACCGTTTATTACAAATATTTCTTCATATTTATATTATTATGTTTCTAGGTTTGTCAGCACCATACCCGTGCTCGGGGGTTTCACCGAAGTGGTAAACGTCAGAGACCTGCATCGCTTCGGGCTTTCCCCCCACATTAAGCTGACACGCCGTGATATAACTGGAATACTGTTAAAAGCGGCGTTAAACCCAACTCACTCACTCACTCATATTTATATTAAATAACCGGTCGGTGTTATCGTTGGTTATGAAAGTGGGACTTTCGACAGATCAAAGGACGTATAAACTTTAATTAATGATGACAAGATTGACGAAGCAATTTGAAAAATGTTTTAAAACGCTTCGTTTGATGAGAAACCTTGAAGGAGACATTATTGGCCATTGGGTCTTGTGTCTATATGATTGTAACTAAGTCGTGTTTACTCATGAAAATCAGGGGTAGAATAGGTCTTCAGCAACCAATGCTTGCCATAAAAGGCGACTATGCATGCGTAAGAAGCGACTAACGGGAATCGGTTGGACTTGGTTGATGCATTTCATCGTATCCCGACTGCATGTATCGATGCTCATGATATCAATCACTGGATTGTCTGGTCGAGACTCGATTATTTACAGACCACCGTCATATAGCTGTAATATTGCTGAGTGCGGCGTTAAACAAACACTAAGTCCTGTCAACATGAGTGTAGAAGACATTTGAAGATTTTGGTATGTTTATTTATTAGCGAGATGGCGATGTACATTAACTGCCTGAACATTGAACTCTGGGAATGTGGGCCGAAGACTCTGTATGGAACCCAGCTAGAGTCTCAAGTGGATTCCCTGATGTTGGACTCCGAGCTGTTCTGCGGTAAGTGCTCTCCAAATCACCCAATCTCATTAAAATCAGATCTCATTTCTCGCTACCGCTAAACAATGGATCTGAGGACATCCCATTACGGGTCACGTCAGACCGACCTTGCTCAAACTTTGACCGACCAATTGATTGACCAATCAGAAGGAAGCTTTCTCGTGCTTCACGGCACAAAATTCAAATTGGCGACTACGCTTCGAAACATATTTTGACAAATTCTCGATTACAAATTTGAAACCTGAACAAAAGAACATTCTCGAATGGCTAATAGATGGTCTAGATTGTATGAATTCAGTCGTTAAACCCGCAACTATCGTTCGGAATACCCCGTGTTAAAGTTTTCGAGGTTGCATGATTAGAAATCACATTCCGAATGTCACTTTCATAATCTGGTAAGCGACGCTCTGATTGGTCGGATGAAATGTCGTTCTGACGTGACCTGTAATGGGATGTCTCAGATCTTTGTATAGCGGTAGCGAGAACTAAGGTCTGATTTTAATGAGATTGCAAATCACCGAGCCTAACCAGTCGATCTATCAAGTCGACTTCTTTCGACCGAAACACATTAGTCCCAGCAATCTCGGTGATTTGGTTGAGGTCCTGTCAACATACCACTAAAGCATACATCGTTGCTCATGTTATCAATCACTGATTCGTCCGTTGTTAGACAACAAACAACAAACACGTGTTCTCTTCCATATAACCAACCATCGCATACAGATCTAGAACACATAGTCCACATTCGCTGAGTGGCAACTAAAAGGACCAACTCATCTACACATTATAACTGGGACGGTCGGGTAGCTAAAGCGTTCGCTCGTCACGCCAAAGACCCGGGTTCGATTCCCGACATGGGTACAATGTGGAAGCCCATTTTGTGGTGTCCCCCGCCGTGATATTGCTGGCATAGTGCTAAAAGCGGCGTAAAACCATACTCACTCACACATAATAACTCGGCTGATTCTAATATGTTGCCACAATGTCTTATAGTCGTTAGGCTCCACAGGAGATGTGAATTGAACTTGCTATTATACATAAGCAACAATTCATTACACAAGGTGAGGTGAACTTGGGTTTAACGTCGCGTCCAAGATTATTGCACTTATATAGCGACGTGCATGCACGTGTATGTGTGTGTGTGGCTGCTTGTACTAGTCCGGACTGATGCCGATTTATAGTGCTAGCTCACTGAGATACTATGCCGCAGTTTAACATGAATATCCCACTCAGACACAGTATACTGACTCCGAGCCGACCAGTCCTTGTTTTAGCCCCTTAATGCCGAGCGCCAGACAGGGTAACAACAAGTACAATCTTTTAACGTCTTTTTGTATGACGCGGCCCGGGATCGATCATTACACAAATACACATACAGTATAATGTGAGTGAGTTGTGTTTTGTTAAGATTTATTTGTTTGTTGTTTAACGCCGCGCTCAGCATTATTCCAGCTATATGACGGTGCTCTGTAAATAATTGAGTCTGGACCAGACAATCCAGTGATCGACATCATGAGCGTCGATCCACGCTTAGTCGCCTCTTACGACAGGCATAGTCGCCTTTTACGGCATCATGGGTTGCTGAAGACCTATTCTACCCCGGATCTTCACGGGTCCAACTTGATGTGGGAGGAAAGCCGAAAGTGATGGCGTTCATTTCCTACTCCCAGCAATGATATTGATGAAACATTACCATAAGCGGCGTAAAACAATACTCCGTCATGTAACGTACCATAATGTTTAAGTCACGAGTCCCCGCCCGAGATATAATTGCTGGAATATTGCTGAAAGTGGCGTAAAACCATACTCACTCGCTCACTTATTTTCTACTGAGCATCAAGTCAGTAAAGGCGTCATTTCATGACAAAATCTGCTGTCATTTATTTTCGTAGTTTATCGGAAACTGGGTTTCTACTATACACAGAGTTTGACTGACATGCATCTACATGTGTTATTACCTATGCGCATGAAAGTCTTAGAACCACCACGACCGTCAGACAAACGGAAAGTACCAAGCAACTTGTCAGCTTCGCCGTTTTTTAAGCGCAATAATCTCAAGACAAAAACATGTTGCAAAGCCATAACATATGGCTAGTAAAATATAAGGGCTTGCAACATTTTTTAACAAGCCCTCCTGGCCATTAAACTAATTCCTACGTATACACTGGGTATGCCCAATAGACTGTGATGAACACTAGTTGGGAATATCTACGTTTAGCGATAAGCTGTATTGTTTGTTTGTTGTTTAACGCCGCACTTATTGAAACAACTATTGTATATATGCTTACTGTAGCCTCACAATGACGATAAAATGTAATTACTTCTGGATCTGTTTTCAGGGTCAACTAAAGCAGGCGTGATTCCTGTCATGGCGCTTATTCTGCTGACGTTAGCCGTTTTTGTTACTTAAAGGTGGAAAATCATATTTCCAATTTCTTAACTTGTTTTATATATTTTTTAAAGAAAATACATATCACAATATGTTATTTATCCATTTTAAAAAGGGAATCTTCCAAATTTGATATCGACCCGTGAAGATCCGGTCTTCAGCAACCCATGCTTGCCGTAAGAGGCGACTAACGGGATCGGGTGATCAGGCTCGCTGACTTGGTTTGATGCATGTCATTGTATCCTAATTGCGTGGATCGACGCTCATGATGTCAATCACAGGATTGTCTGTTCAAGACTCGATCATTCACAGACCGCCGTCATTCAGCTGGAATATTGCTGTGTGCGGCGTTTAACAACAAACAAACAAACAATTTTTACAATCGGCAAAACATGTATTCATCACATAGAAGAATCGGGGCATTAATATGACGCAACGCATTAATCACCGAGAACCAGT